>NC_133772.1:146163428-146306967 GCF_003597395.2 Chelonoidis abingdonii | reverse complement strand
TTCTTGCCTGGCCCTGCTAGGACACATGGCCGCATGTGTCCTCGTACTAAAGTACGCCAGACTACGGATGCGCCTGCTACAAGCCTGGCTGGCTTCGGTCTACCGCCCGACAGGGACGTCTTAGATATGATTGAACGATCCCACCGGAGTCCTCAGCTCCCTCAACTGGTGGAAAGAGTCGCGCTGGTGTGTGCGCCTGCCCTTCCACACTCCTCAGCCCTCTGTGTCCCTAACAACAGACGCATTCGCTCGTGGCTGGGGCGCACACACTGGGGCACCGGCGCACCCAAGGCCTTTGGTCACCCAAGAGCTGACTTCTACATTCAATGTTCGAGAGCTCAGGGTAGTCGCCTGGCGTGCCAAGCGTTTCCTCAGCCTCCTACGGGGCCGTTGTGTTCGCATATCACGGACAACACGACGCCATGTATTATGTCACAAGCAGGGAGGCACAAGGTCATCTCCACCTGTGTCAGGAAGCGATCCATTGTGGGGATTCTGTGTAGCCCACTCCATAGACCTGGCTGGCTCCTTTCTCCGGGGGTCCGGAAACCGCTCGCAGATCACCTGAGCAGGTCCTTTCTCACACGCGGATGGTCCCTCGTCTGGACTCCTCCACTCAATCTTCCGGAGGGTGCTTTCCCGCATCGACCTGTTTGCGTCAAGATAAACAGGAAATGCCAGGTGTTTCTGTTCCCTGCAAGTCGCTCTCCGGGCTCCTGTCGGACGCCTTCGATGACCGTGAATCAGGTCACCTTTGGTATGGCTTTCCACCGTTTCCCCTCATCCACGACTATTTGCTCAAGTCTCGCAGGGACAAAGCCCGCCTCACCTGATCGCGCCAGCTTGGCGAGACCAGCACTGGTACCCGCTGCCTCAGACCTGTTCCTGTCGGACCCGATCCCCCTACCACTGCTGGCCGGACTTGATCACGCAAGACTTCGCAGGCTTCTCCACCCGGACTGCGTCCTCCACCTGACAGCATGGTTCCTAACTGTTAAGCCAGTTGGAGTGCTGAGTTTCCCTGCAGTGCAACAGTGTTGCTGGTAGCAGGAAGCCCTCCACGCCGTCGACTACCTCTGCGAAATGGAAGCGCTTCTGCTATCTGTGGCTCAGCAGGTCACTCCCCATGCTCTGTATCATCTCCACCATCCTGGATTATTGTGTGTCCTCAAGGAGCAGGTGTGGCTATCTCTACGCTGCGATTCCACTCGCCGCCATCTACCTTCCATCCGGGGAAGCTGGCAATTACCATTTTCTCCACCCGATGTCTTCCAGGTCTCAGGGCTTGAACGGTTTATACCCTCAGGTCAAGCCCCTACCCTACCTGGACCTTAACTCGTGCTAAATAGCTCATGGGGCCCCTTCGAGCCTTTGGCCACATGTTCGCTGCTGTACCGTGTCCTGGAAGACGCTTCCTAGTCGCCTTACCTCGGCTCGGCGTGTCTCGGAACTCCGCGCACTGACTGTGGATCCTCTCTATACCGTCTTCCATAAGGAACAGTACAGCCTGCGTCTCACCGTCTTTCCCCAAGTCGTCTCCGCCTTCCACGGTGAACCGGACATCTTTCTGCCAGTGTTTCTTTCCAAAACCACACGCGTCGAGACGTGAGCAACAGCTCCATACCTTGGACATCCGGAGGGGCTCTCGTTTCTACATCGAGCGGACAGCCCTTCCATCTTTCACCGCAACTCTTGTAGCGTGGCGGAGCGTATGACAGGCACAATCTCCTCTCGGCGCATTGCTCTTGGGTCACGTCATGTATCCGAGCTTGCTATGACTTGGCTCAGGTCCAGCCAGGCCATGCTCTAAGCGCCACTCTAAGCGAGCTCAGACCTCGTCTGCTGCTTCTGGGCATATTCCTGTGCAGGAAATCTGCCGTGCAGCACCTGGTCTTCTGTCCACACCTTCCGCGAACCATTACGCATTGATCCAGACAATCTAGAGGACGACGAGCCTTCGGCTCGGCGGTCTTGTGCATTCCGCTATGTCTCTCTCTGACCCACCGCCTGGTAGAGCGGCTTGGAATCACCTACTGGAATAGTGATGAGCAAGCACTCGAAGAAGAAAACGTTACTCATCTTTAACTGTTGTCTTCGAGATGTGTTGCTCATATCCATTCCCACACAGCCGCCTCCTTTCCCCACTGTCGGAATGCCGGCCAAAAGGAACTGAGGAGCGGGGGCCAGCAGGGTATATTAGGCGCGTCCATACTGGCGCCACTCCAGGGGGCGACCTGCCGGCCCACCGAGTGTTGCTAGGGTAAAAGTTTCTCCGACGAACGTGCATGTGGCGCGCGCACACCTAACTGGAATGGATATGAGCAACACATCTCGAAGAACAACAGTTACAAAGGTGAGTAACCGTCTTTTCTAAGTTCAGGACTCTGCACTTGTCCTTGTTGAACCTCATCTGATTTCTTCTGTCCGAATCCTCTAATTTGTCTAGGTCCCTCTGTATCCTATCCCTACCCTCCAGCATATCTACCACATCTCCCAGTTTAGTGTCATCTGCAAACTTGCTGAGGGTGCAATCCACACCATCCTCCAGATCATTAATGAAGATGTTGAACAAAACCGGCCCCAGGACCGGCCCTTGGGGCACTCCACTTGATACTAGCTGCCAACTAGACATGGAGCCATTGATCATGACCTGCTGAGCCCGATGATCTATCCAGCTTTCTCTCCATCTTATAGTCCTTTCATCCAGCCCATACTTCTTTAACTTGCCAGCAAGAATACTGTGGGAGACCATTTCAAAATCTTTGCTAGAGTCAAGGAACAACACTTCCACTGCTTTCTCCTTATCTACAGAGCCAGTTATTTCCTCACAGAAGGCAATTAGGTTAGTCAGGCATGACTTGCCCTTGGTGAATCCATGCTGACTGTCCTGATCACTTTCGTCTCCTCTAAATACTTCAAAATTGATTCCTTGAGGACCTGCTCCATGATTTTTCCAGTGACTGAGTTTTGGCATGAGAAGGCATGAATTTAACCCAAAGAATCATTTGCTCTCAAGACATGACTTTTTGTATAAAAAGTCATCAGAATGTCATTGCTGTGCCAGGGATTTTATAAGTGGTATTGTAGCCTTCCATGGTAGGTTGTTCTATATTACAGATGGTGTAATCTGCCATTGGGGGAATATGAATGCAAAATTCTATGGAAGTTTCACTGACTCCTGTTAATCCAAGGATTACATTATTGCATTTAAACAAAGTCTTGGAACATTAGTATGTTTTGGGCTGGAAGACCAAAGTATTTGAGAATGCAGCAGAGGTTTGTATCTGAGCTGAGGTGCATCAGTGAATCAGGCAATCTAAGTGCCTCATACATGGTGATGTTTTATTTTTTTTTCTAGATGGCATTAGAAGATTCAGAACAAAAGCAAAATCTTCTACATACCATCTATTCACAACTGGATGAGTTATCAATAATCTTTGAAACAGAAAATATAGTGGAACAGATAAATGAAGTAAATGGTCAAGTAACATCTTTACAGCAAAAGATAGTGGAAATTCTTCCACAGATCCAGCACATGGCTGATGTAAGTCTGGGTAGTCTGAAAAAATAGCCTTTTATTGGTGTTTCATTAGATCGTATACATTATTTGCCATTAGAATGCAAGCATTCTCATTTTAATAATAGCAATAACATATAGGTAAATGCATCATTTAAAAAAAATCCTAATGTGATAAATAAGCTGTAAAATTCAAGAGAAATAGTAAAATAATTTTGGGGGTATGCCTTCTGTCTCTATGTGGAGGAGAAATACAGTGCTTATTACTAGCTTATTGAAAGGGCTTGTTTCCACAGAGAAATTTGACAGCAGACCTATACTGTTATATAATTTATTCTGCTTGAGTTACACCAGAATAATAGTTGTGCACATGCGGAGTTATACCAATATAAGAGTGCCTTTTTCTGGTTTAGCTCATACAGTTTCTAAGCAACATAGACTAAATTGGAAAAAGACAATCTTATACTAGAATAACAGTGTCCACACAGGGTGCTGTGCAGATATAATTATATCAGAATAGTTTAGCCAGTAAACTTCCCGATGTATGCAAGCCCAAGAGTAGTTCATGTGTGACTTCAGGGTTATTTTGATTCCCTGCTCAGGGATTAAAGCTATATCCTGACTAGCTGACCATTAATACCTAAATCCCTATGTGAGTTGTGACAAGGAGCCTGTGAAAGACCGTGTGATGGATAGCAACTAGCTTCTGGATCAGCGCTACCTGTTGAATGTATTGTAAATGCAGCAGCATTCAATCTCTGATATTGTACATAATTATTATTTTTTTAGTAAGATTCAGTTTAATACCTCTTTCTGATATGTTTCCAGTCAAAACATATTGTATAATACAAATTGTTTTATTTAATTATCTATTTTTTTATGTTTGAAGGGCACCTTGAAAATATTTGTTGTTAATATGAAACATTTAAATGAAAGCCACACATTTTGTGATTCTAATTTGAATTAGAAGAAAATGTACTTTGATTAAATTATTGGAGTACAATGTATTTAGAATTTTGATAAAATTTAGACCTGGTAATTCATTAATTTATTTGGTATTTATTAAGAGAACAACAATAATAGACACGATAAAAATTCATGTGGCTGTAAAATGAAATTTCATAGTCCACAAATATTTTGGATATTTCAAAACATCTAGGAGGTGGATGCCATTGAATCTGAAGTGAAAATGATAGAGAAGGATGTTGCCAAAATTAAGACAATCTTGTCAACAGAAGATATATTAGATTTTTCTCCTAAGGAGCAGCTTAGACATGGACAGGTGTGTATGTATCTTATTAAACCTTTTTTTCTTACATTGAATAAACAAATCAGCACATTTCACAGATATGAAGATGGCTTATTAAGACAAACAAATTATTATGATGCATGACTTGGTTTTGAGGACAATAACTGTAAAATACTGAGTAGGTATATTATGTAAATTGTGGCTGTTATTTCCATAACCCAAAAGCTGAAGGAACTTTTTCACAATTAAATTAAGTGGACTTGTGGTTAATGTGTGTGACTACGAGTTGGAACATCTGTTCTTTCTGTGCAGCAGATTTCCTATGTGACCTTGTGCAAGTTGTCTATGCTTAAATTTTCAGAAGTGCACATTAATTTTTGGTGTTTCCATTTCTGGAAACTTTATGATCTGATTTTCAGAGGTCACATGCACGCAAACTCTAGAGAATATCAACATAAACTGCAGGCAGTTGGCACTTCGGAAAATCAGGCCCTAGGTTTCAGGTTGGACACTCAAAAGTTGAGGCAAAAGTTGATATTAATTTCTCTGTACCTTATTGTCCTCATTTTGTGAAATGAAGATGATTATATTATCTCAGAAGGGCAAATTCATTTGTTGTTTACAAAGCACTTGAAGATCGGTGGATGGAAAAGTGTATATATGTGCAAAGTCTTATTATCCAAGTCCCTTTCAGTCTTACATTTCTATAATTCCATGATTATTTATCAATTCAAGAGTTCATTGCTCGGATATTTTGGCCAAGATGTTCTGCTTTCCATCCTTGGGTGCAATAAATCAAAGTTATAAAGATATTTTCTGTTTATTTTTTCCCTGTGTCTACAAGCCACATTTTCAGTTTACCTACATGCAAAATTTGTGGATTCAGTTTAAGAGGAGAGCTGACAGTTTGGTCATATGTTTGCTGTTCTGTTACGCAAAGGGCACTTGTAGTTGCTACAGTATATGGAGAAGTCAGTAATATTGTGAAGAAATAGTTCACCTTGAAAACAGTATTCTTTCTTCCCGATTTGTAGCCTTTAGAGAAATATACAAAACCTTCCCACTGATTTGAACACTTGTGAACCATAATGTAGATCCATTTTCACCACCATTTTAGTGAAATCTGCTGAAAGCAAGTCTAGTGGTTGGATAACTTTAATGTTTCAATGAGCTCCATCAATTTCTGATGAAGTCTGTGTCACTCTGTGATAAGGTAATAAACAGGTCCAGCAACATTTACACAGAGTCATCCAGATTTCACCTGAAATTGATGGAGGTCATCGAAATGTTAAAATTACCAACCACTCAGTAAAACTATAGTTCATTAGAATGACTTTCTGTTTGCACGTATTTATCAGGTAGAATATTCTGTTCTAATTGCATATGTTTTCAGTAACATGCAGCATTTCCACCATATGCCTCAGGTCCACAAGACGGACAGAAATAGTCCCAATGGCCCCTGTCCTGCAAGTGTCATGACACACTCCTCTTGGTTTGTACAGTCTCATATATTTTTTGAAAACATTCTGAGGTAAAAATTCTCTGAAGGTAAACTGAGAGAAGGTCCAAAATCAGTCCTGCAGAATTTACATAAGAGAACTTTTTAACAGCTTGACAAAAGTGATCATTGTTTCTTCTTCATAGCATATTCTGGTTATACTTATATTTTTAGGTTATACTTGGCCACATCAGTCCCTTGCAGAAGAGCCTTACTGAGATACAGGGCTACGAAGAAGGTCTTAGGTTACGGGGAATGAGAATGGAACCTCTCTCAGTCTTCAGAAGAACAGCCCAACTTCTGAAAGAACTGAAAATGTTAGAAAAAATTACCAAGGAACAAAATGAGCTACTGGAGGTAAAGTACTTGCATTGACATCAAATTAATTTATTCTGAAATTTCATACAAAATTCCTTAAATTGGTGGCAATATTTTTGGTGATGAGACATAATTGTCAAGGCAAGACCATAATACACTTGCCAGGTCTCTTATCTCTGTTTTTGCTGGGTAATTTAATACAAGGACAAAGCATGCTGTAACTGTTGTGATGTTTATTTAACTTTGAAATTCAGCTAAAAGTGGTGCCAGTTTCTTTTTCCAGATAGCTAATGCCTTGTGGTAGTTTTTGGTATTGCATAATAGTAGAGGCTTCGTTAATTGTTATATTACTTAAATACCTATGCTCCCACAACCCAAGTCAAAGCAAGCTGTGGTGCTCAGCACCGCTGAAATTCAGATCCTACATCTTTATACAGAGCACAGAAATATTTTTGTTACATATAGCTAGCATTTAATAATAATTTAATTACATTATCATTATTAAAATGTGAATAGTGCAAAATCTGTTGCCGAAGGAGTATTTCTAGAGGATGTAATCTCTTCTTATCAGTAAAGCACAATGGGCCAGTTTCTCCCACTATAACTTGTACTGCTTATAATTTTGAAACTGGACTTCTCCTGACCTGACCTCATATTAGGTACTGCAACTGGACTTCTAATAGAGGTTAGCTATCCTGAGAAGCAGTGACTCTAAAAAAGATTTGGGGGTCCTGATGGATAATCAGTTGAATGTGAACTCCCAGTGCAATGCTGTGGCCCAAAGGGCTAATGCAGTCCTTGAATGCATAAATGGGAATCTCGAGTAGGAACAGAGAGGTTATTTTACCTCCGTATTTGGTACTGGTGTGACCACTTCTGGAATAGTCTGTCTAGTTTGGGTGCCCATGATTCAAGAAGGATGATCAAAAATTGGAGAGTTCAGAGAAGAGCCATGAGAATGATTAAAGGATTAGACAATATGTCAAGGAGCTCAATCTGTTTAGTTTAACACAGGGAAGATTACCAGGTACTTGATTACAGTATAGAAGAACCCACTGGGGGAACAAATATTTTATAATGGGCTCTTCAGTCTAGCAGACAAAAATATAATATGACCTAATGGCTGGAAGTTGAAGTTAGAAAAATTCAGACTGAAAATAAGGTGTAAATTTTTAACAGTGAGAGAAATTAACCATTGGAACAATTTACCAAGGATTGTGGTAGATTATCCATCACTGACCATTTTTAAATCAAGATTGGATGTTTTTCTAAAAGATGTGCTCTAGGAATTATTTTTGGGGAAGTTCAAGGACTTGTATTATATAGAATGTCAGATGAGATCAGTGGCTCTGCATCTTTCCATACTATTGTACACCTTTCCAGAGTCTGATTTGTCTTACATATCCCCAAGTTTCACCTCACATAAAAACTACTTGCTTACAAAATCAGATAAAAAAAATAGAAAAGTGTCACAGCACGCTATTACTGAAAAATTGCCTACTTTCTCATTTTTACTATACAATTATAAAATCAATTGGAATATAAATATTGTACTTACATTTCAGTGTATAGTATATAGAGGAGTATAAACAAGTCATTGTCCGCATGAAATTTTAATTTTTACTGACTTCGCTATTGCTTTTTATGTAGCCTGTTGTAAAAGTAGGCAAATATCTAGATGAGTTGATGTTTCCCCTGGAAGATCTCTGCGTACCTCCACAGATACACATACCCCTGGTTGAGAACCATTGGACTAGATGATCACAATGGTCCATTCTGGCCTTGGAATCTTTGAATATTTCTGGTTGAGCAGGAGAGTGGAGGCTCAGGACTAAACAGTCCAAGATGAATCTCTGCATTTCTCAGCATGATGTCATCAAACAAAAGTTTTTTTTCTTCTTAAACACACCTTTTAACTGTTCTCTATTAATGGGAGTGCTTTAGCACCTCAAAGGCTGTTGTTCCACTGCCGGGCTATTTGTCATTCATACCTGCTGCTGTTAGCATATGAAGGTAGATATCATCCTAGATGTGTGCTTATATGCCCAAGATTTAGAGGAGCTAGTATGGAATATGCTAAAAGGTATGCACATTCTTACAGTTGGGGGAAGGCTGGGGCTCCAGGGATTGCAGCAGTGTACTTCAGTGTTGAGTGTCGAAGCATCATCTTGTGGTGAAGAAGTACCTAGGTGTCACGAATTTGGGGTCCTGTTCATTTTTTACCCCAGATTTCCTGTGTGAGCCTCCGATGTCCGACATTTGTAAAATGGAGGTGGTGGCAGGCCTGTGAAGTAAATGTATATTATGAAGCTAAGTTTGCAAAGCACATTGAGATCCTCAGATACAAGATGCTATTCAAATGCAAAATATTATTATTACATGGTTCCCATTGGTTCAGATGGGTCCTTAGGTATAAATTTTCCTGCTTTGAAATATATTTTACTTGTTGGAAGCAATATAATGTTTATGCTCAGCATTTCCATAGAATCCTAGAAGATTAGGGTTGGAAGAGACCTCAGGAGGGCATCTAGTCCAACCCCTGCTCAAAGCAGGACCAATCCCCAACTAAATCATCCCAGCCTGGGCTTTGTCAAGCCAGGCCTTAAAAACCTCTAAGGATGGACATTCAACCACCTCCCTAGGTAACCCATTCCAGTATTTCACCATCCTCCGAGTGAAATAGTTTTTCCTAATATCCAACCTAGATCTCCCCCACTGCAACTTGAGACTATTTCTTCTTCTTCTGTCATCTGCCACCACTTAGAACAGCCTAGCTCCATCCTCTTTGGAACCCTCCTTTAGGTAGTTGAAGGCTGCTATCAAATCCCCCCTCACTCTTCTCTTCAGCAGACTAAATAAGCCCAGTTACCTCAGCCTCTCCTCATAAGTCATGTGCCCCAGCCCCCTAATAATTTTCATTGCCCTCCACTGGTCTTTCTCCAATTTGTCCACATCCTTTCTGTATTGGGGGCCCCAAAACTGGATGCAGTACTCCAGATGTGGCCCCACCAGTGCCAAATAGAGGGGAATAATCACTTCCCTCAATCTGCTGGCAATGCCCCTCCTACTAATGCAGCCCAATATGCAGTTAGCCTTCTTGGCAAGGGCACACTGTTGACTCATCTCCAGGTTCTTTGCCTTTATTTCCTACAAATCTAACTCAATCTTTAAATGAGATTTTTTCATTAGAAAACAGTTTGGAAAAATTGCATTTCTTGGCAACTTGGGTATCGTACTATGCAGCAAAGACTCTCCAGTCCTGTTGTGCAGGTTGAAAGCAAATGTAGTCCAATACAAGTCTATTGTCTGGCAAAGATGTTACAAAGGAAGAAGTGTATTAAAGCATGAACATGTTATTATTAACTGTGCATCAGAAATGAAGTAAGTGCTCTGTTGTAAAGGCAACCAGAATGGAAATAATGTGCTCTTATTTTTTTAAAAAACACTTGGGTATTTATTTTGAAAACTTAACTGTGTAGAGGCATATGAATATTTATGTATAATAAATATATACATAAATCACATGATATTGTAATAGAGCAATCCTAATAATTTTATCATGATTAAATTCCGGCATAACAAAGCATAGTGAAATATAACAGAAACAAAAAGGAATTAGGTGCTGTTGGTTTGTAAATTCCTTGTGGTTAGGTCATCAGTCAACTTACACCAAGGATTAATTTGATCCTTTGTCGTTGTATTTTGGCCCATGGAGTGCCATGCGTACCTGCAGTGTTATATAAATAACATTCAGGTTAGATGGTATAAAGAGGACAGTAGGGTGTCCTGACTTCCCATATAAGGAGGACACTGTTCTCATATTTTAAGATTAGGACTGTCAAGTGATTAAAACAATTAATCGCGATTTAAAAAATTAATCATGATTAATCATTCGATTAATCGCATTGTTAAACAATAATAGAATATCATTTATTTAAATATTTTTGGATATTTTCTACATTTTCAAATATATTGATTTAAATTAGAACATAATACAAAGTGTACAGTTCTCACTTTATTTTTATTACAAATATTTGCACTGTAAAAAAACAAAAAAATTGTATATTTCAATTCACCTAATACAAGTAGTGTAGTACAGTCTCTTTATAATGAAAGTTGAACTTACAAATGTAGAATTATGTACAAAAAAAACTGCATTCAAAAATAAAACAATGTAAAACTTCAGAACCTACAAGTCTACTCAGTCCTACTTCAGCCAATCGCTCAGACAAACAAGTTTGATTAGAATTTGCAGGAGATAATGCTGCCCACCTCTTGTTTACAATGTCACCTGAAAGTGAGAACAGGCTTTCGCATGGCACTGTTGAAGCCGGCATTGCAAGATATTTACGTGCCAGATGTGCTAAAGATTCATACGTCCTTTCATACTTCAGCTGCCATTCCAGAAGACATGCATCCATGCTGATGATGGGTTCTGCTCGTTAACCATCCAAAGCAGAGCAGACCAATCCATGTTCATTTTAATCATCTGAGTCAGATGCCACCAGCAGAAGGTTGATTTTCTTTTTTGGTGGTTTGGATTCTGTAATTTCTGCATTGGAGGGTTGCTCTTTTAAGACATCTGAAAGCATGCTCCACACGTCATCTCTCTCAGATTTTGGAAGGCACTTCAGATTCTTAAACCTTGGGTCGAGTGCTGTATCTATCCTTAGAAATCTCATGTTGATACCTTCTTTGCATTTTGTCATATCTGCTGTGAAAGTGTTCTTAAAATAAACATGTGCTGGCTCATCATTTGAGACTGCTATTACAAGAAATATATGGCAGAATGCATGCATCTGATGAAGTGGGTATTCACCCATGAAAGCTCATGCTCCAAAACGTCTGTTTAGTATATAAGGTGCCACAGGACTCTCTGCTGCTTTTACAGGTCCAGATTAACACGGCTACCCCTCTGATACATGGCAGAATGTGGGTAAAACGGAACAGGAGACATACATTTCTGCCCCCAGGAGTTCAGTCACAAATTTAATTAACACATTATTTTTTTAATGAGCATCATCAACGTGGAAGCATGTCCTTTGGAATGGCGACTGAAGCATGAAGGGGCATGTGAATGTTTAGCAAACTGTCAAATATTGCAGATAGTGGTGCTGTTGTAGCTAAGTTGGTCCCAAGATATTAGAGAGACAAGATGGGTGAGTTAATATATTTTATTGGAACAACTTTTGTTGGTGAGAGCGACAAACTTTCAAGCTTACATAGAGCTCACCCACCTTGTCTCTCAAATATTATAGATAGAATTTACCCTTTGACCTGCACCTCTCACCTTTCCTGCACAACATGATTTATTTTTGCTAGTTGCAGGCTTAGCCTGCAACAATGAACGAAACTATGCTAAATAAAAGTAGGAAGGTTTTCTCATAAGGTATCATGAAACCAACAAAAAGGCAAAATCATCCAGTTTCTCTTTAATTTCTTCTTTTTACACAACTGTACTGGTGAATATGATTAAATATGTCTGACTTCATGTTTTACAGCCAAAGGGAGCTGAATGCATAGATTTATTTTGTAATAAATAGTTATAGCCAAAGCTACTTACTCTGCTGCCAGTCACAGCTATGATACAGTATTTTTATTTCATTTTAGTTTATTTTTGTTTATGAGAAAATTAATAAAGAACTTGAAGACAATAGAATTCGGGAACACTGAATAAAATCAGCTCACAAATTCTTAACTTAAATCTAGGTACAGATATAGTAACACGGTTGTTTGACTTTCCAGTGGTTTGAATTCACTGCAATACTGATTAGTTTTTTTCTATATTCTACTAATCAATTGAAAATGGCTAATGAAAATTATCCTTTTACAGTCAATTGTAAAAGAGACAGATGAATGCGAACAAGAAATTGAAAAGTTGAAGCAGTTCTTAAAGAACCAGTTGGGTGAACTGTCATATGAAAAACCATTGTTTCATCAGACTTCTTCCTATCCAGAGGCGAGTTTCATTATTTTCATTTCTTCTTTGACCTGTAGTGTATATCTCTGTGACCAGGACTTGCTTTTAGTTCTACTCCTGTATGCTAATGTGGGGTAAACAGCAACACTTTTTTTTTCCCCTCCCAATCATTTCCCGATGTGTGAAGGCTAAAATAAGTAGGCAGATAGATTTCAATGCAGTATACACGACTATTCATGCATAAGATGACATGTACCAAGTAGTGTTACACTGTTGTACCTTTAGTTTGTTAGTTAGGTATGTATTTTAAGATATATTTATCAGATCTCATGAGCTAAGCATTATCAAACACGGTCAGTATGTGGATGGCAGACCTCCAAAGGACATGCAGAGGGCTGGAGGAAGTGACGTTGATGAGTCAGTAGGCAGCACTTGTCTTGGGTTTGTGGTGCTCCAATACCCCAACATGGTATTAGGAAGCAATGTGTGCTGATGTAGGCTCTGTTTTGTAAATGAGACATATAAGCAAAGTCCAGATCATTTGTGCTTATTGACGATGCAGTGGCACTTTCTGCAAGTATTAGGGTGTTCGCCCCAGTGTCATGATATCACAGGATTGGTCTCCACAGTGCCCCTTTGCGGTATGACTGGTTCCTGGACTCACCCAACCTCTGTTCCAGTGTTAGCTTGGCACCAGCTGTGGGAGACTCAGCCTCAAACTCAGTCATGCGGGAGTCCACCCCTTCCTGGGCTATCAAAGAGCCAAAGGGAAAAGAAGCACAAATGAACTAATACAAGCCCTGACCTGGCCTTTCCTCCAGGAATCCTCTGAGAGGCTGTAATCCTGTTCAGCACTGACAGGCGAGTCGCTGGTAATAGTCCCAAAGTAACTGTTCTGCATCAGGCCCACCTTCACCTCGGGGGCTCCAATAGGCAGCAGTGATTCAAGCGGTTCCTGCTCTCAGCAGAGCTTTCTCTAGGAGCTGAGGACTGAAAATCTGTTCCTTCCAGGTCTGCCACCGGCTGATCCCGGCTTCTTCCTCTCCTTCAAGCATGAATCTCCTTGCAGTTGTGGCAGGACAGGCCTGATTGGGTGCAAAGCAGTTCAGTAACCATTACCTGGCCTGCGTGGGGTTTGTACACCCCATCACACATTGCTGTATTCCATGTTGGTTAATTATATTTTACTTAAGTAAATTCTCTCTGCTCATGCAGTTAGTCTCTAGTTTCCACTTCCTATCCTAAACTGTTGTTCTGTGGCCTCATTAGCTGTTAGACACCCCAGCGGTGGCAGCTTTTTGTAGTGGATGAAGTGATTATATAATAGGCAAATCTAATTTTATTTAAAGCATGAAGGCAACATTAAGGTGTCAAATACAAACCTTCAAAACTTAGGAAATGACTGAGTCATACAAGTATAATAATTATTTAGAAAGTGCCTCTGAAGTACTTGGCCTGCTGCATATAGTCATGATAACATTAAGGGTACGTCTACACTACGGGATTATTCTGATTTTACATAAACTGGTTTTGTAAAACAAAATATATAAAGTCAAGTGCACACGGCCACACTAAGCACTTTAATTCGGCGGTGTGCGTCCATGTACCGAGGCTAGTGTCGATTTCCTGAGCGTTGCCCTTTGGGTAGCTATCCCATAGCTATCCCATAGTTCCCGCAGTCTCCCCCACCCCTTGGAATTCTGGGTTGAGATCCAGTGCCTGATGGGGCAAAAAACATTGTCGCAGATGGTTTTGGGTGCAGCCTCACCCCTCCCTCCGTGAAAGCAGCAGACAACCATTTCGCGCCTTTTTTCCTGGGTAAACTGTGCAAACGCCATAGCACAGCAAGCATGGACCCTGCTCAGCTCAAGACCGCAATCATGGATGTTGTAAACACCTTGCGCATTCTCGTGCAGTCTATGCTGAACCAGGACCTGCAAAACCAGGTGAGGAGGAGGCGGCTACGGCAGCGCGGAGACGAGAGTGATGACGACATGGACACAGAACTATCTCAAACCGCGGGCCCCTGTGCTTTGGAGATCCTAATGGTGATGGGGCAGGTTCTAGCCACTGAACGCCGATTTTGGGCCCGGGAAACAAGCACAGACTGGTGGGACTGCATAGTTTTGCAGGTTCGGGACGATGCCCAGTGGCTGGGAAACTTTTGCATGCGTAAGGGCACTTTCATGGAACTTTGTGATTTGCTTTCCCCTGCCCTGAAACGCCAGAATACCAAGATGAGAGCCGCCCTCATGGTGGAGAAGCAAGTGGCGATAGCCCTCTGGAAGCTTGCAACACCAGACAGCTATTGGTCAGTCGGGAATCAATTTGGAGTGGGAAAATCTACTGTGGGACCTGCTGTGATGTAAGTAGCCAAAGCAATCATTATGCTGCTGCTACGAAAGATTGTGACTCTGGGAAATATGCATGTCATAGTGGATGGCTTTGCTGCAATGGGATTCCCTAACTGTGGTGGGGCGATAGGTGGAACCCATATCCCTATCTTGGCCCCGGAGCACCAGGGCACCCAGTACGTAAACCGCAAGGGTACTTTTCCATGGTGCTGCAAGCACTGATGAATCACAAGACGTTTCACCAACATCCACGTGGGATGGCCGGGAAGGGTTCATGACGCTCGCGTCTTCAGAACACTACTCTGTTTAAATGGCTGCAGCAAGGGAATTACTTCCCAGACCAGAAATAACAGTTGGGATGTTGAAATGCCTGTAGTTATCCTGGGGGACCCAGCCTACCCTTGATGCCATGGCTCATGAAGCCATACACAGGCAGCCTGGACAGTAGTCAGGAGCTGTTCAACTACAGGCTGAGCAAGTGCAGAATGGTGGTAGAATGTGCATTTGGCCGTTTAAAGGCGCTGCTGGCACACATTACTGACTCGCTGACCTCAGCCAAATCAATGTCCCCATTGTTATTGCTGCTTGCTGTGTGCTCCACAATCTCTGTGAGAGTAAGTGGGAGACCTGTATGGCAGGGTGGGAGGCTGAGGCAAATCACCTGGCCACTGATTATGTGCAGCCAGAAACAAGGGCGATTAGAAGAGCACACCAGGGAGCGGTGCGCATCAGAGAAGCTTTGAAAACGAGTTTCATCACAGGCCAGGGTACGGTGTGGCTGCTGTTTGTTTCCCCTTGATGAACCCGCCCCCCCCTTGATTGACTCATTCCCTGTAAGTAACCCACCTTCCCGCTTCGATTCCAGCTTGCTTTCTAAGGAAATAAAGTCACTATCCTTTAAAAATCATGTATTCTTTATTAATTCGTTATAAAAAGAGGGAGAGAACTGACAAGGTAGCCCAGGTGTGGTTTGGGAGGAGGATAGGAGGGAAGGAGAAGCTGCCCTTACTTCTGCATTGTCTTCAGAGCTGAGCAGCTGGAGAGTGGTGGCTGCTGGCCAGGAGCCCAGCTCTGAAGGCAGAGCCACTGCCAGCAGCAGTGCAGAAGGAAGGATGGCATGGTATGGTATTACCACACTGACTTCTGCACTGCTGCCTGCAGAGCTGGGCCCTCAGTTAGCAGCTGCCACTCTCCGGCTACCCACCTCTGAAAGCAGCAGCACAGAAGTAAGAGTGGCATGGTCTGGTATTGCCACCCTTACTTCTGTGCTCTGCTGGTGGGGTGCTGCCTTCAGAGCTGGATAATCAGTCAAAAGCTGCTGCTCTCCAGTTGCCCAGCTCTCAAGTCAGCACAGAAGTAAGGGTGGCAATTCCATGACCCCCCCTAAAATAACCTTGTGACCCCCTCTCTTCAACTCCCTTTTGGGTCAAGACTCCAATTTGAGAAACGCTGGCCTCCCCCGTGACATCTGTATAGTATAGAGTAAAAGCACACACAAGACCAGATTTTACGGTGGGAGACCAGATTTCACGGTCAGTGATGCATTTTTCATGGCCATGAATTTGGTAGGGCCCTATACATCTATAATACATAGGATTACTAGTTAAACTTTTAAATGTATAGTTGGAGATATGTTCAATAGATTGAATGTATGGTGAGTTAATGTTAATCCTGATAGTGAGTCATTTCCTGACTTCTGTGTGAGTTAAATTAAGAACCTAAGTGTTGCCTCTTAATATAGATATTTGCATTTAATTTTCTTGTCCTTTTTTAAAAGAAAAAAATCACCTGCTTAGTGGTAATAGTATTTCATTGGCTGAAGTAGCCTTTGACTTTTATACCTCACTGAAGGTTTTGGAGTGGGGAAGTGGTGAGTTTATATCTCCCCAGAGTGATTGCAATAGAGGAGGAGTGAGCACACCACTTTGATGTTACTCTTGCTTGTCTCAAGACAATTTCCCAGCTATAGATATTAGCAGAGAAGTTGCATGCAGGCTTACGCTGCAAAGTCCACCTTTGCAATGGAAAAAGATAGCAATGTCATTCTTTTAACTACAACTTAGATAGTGCAGCACATCGCCAAATACAGGCAGTATTTCATGCTGATGACTTTCTCCTGCCCTGATGGGGAGGCAGTTATTGAAGGGTTTTGCTGCATGTGTTTCAGTGTGTCAGGAAAGGTGTATTTATGTCAGCAGCACTCTATCCCTCTCCGACAGAGCCAAAGAAAATTCTTCCTGCCCCTTAGTAATGTCTCCTACATGAGGGTGGGCTGTAATCCTATCAGATGCCTACACCTGAAAAGGCCTTGCCTATGTTCAGAAAATCTGCAAATGTCTTTCAGCACCGATGCAGCTCCACTGGTCCATTTAACAGCAGAAACTGTAGTGGAGACAGGGCCCATGATGTGTCATCTAACCTGGGTTAGTTATTTGCTTTGCTTTATTGATGCTCTGTGTGAGCAGCCTCTAGAAACAGTACTGATGCTGAATTTCAGGCCATCACATCAAGGCCAGCTGTTGTGCTTGCACTGCTATATGCAGGCCTTGAACTGGGTGTGCCGCTGCTTTTCCCCGGCTGAACTCTGTGAACACTAGCTCTTTGTAGCTTGCAGTGCTGCTGCATACATTGTCAACAGTGAAGAGGAGAGAGCATCAAGGACATCCCTGCTCCTGTCTCTTGCACTTCTTTGGCTGGCTTAGACACCTGAGGGATAGGGATGGGGCAACAGATAGTGAGAGTATTGAGTGGAAGCTGGAGAATTATGGGAATGTCCGGTGTGAAGCAAGAGTCAATGGGACAACCAGTCCCACTGTTAACACCACATGTGGGAGATGCAGGGCAGCTCTACTAAACAGACATGGAAGATAAAAATCCCTTCCTAAGTGTCACGCTGTCTGGATTGTCTCACGACCAAGAATGCTAACCTCAGCGCAGGCTGTCAGAAGCAGGGTAGACACCCCAAACTGGTGTTACATTTTACAGTTAGATTTCACCAACCCAGTAACAAATGTGAACTCCTAGAGCACTGTAATAGTCTTACCATGGAGTCACAGACAGTCCCCCTGGGTTCTCCAGTCTATCTTGCCACCCAGGCAAGCTGGACTTAGTGATAATTGGTTACCTATACCAAAGATCACAAAATATTCAGGTTACTTCCAGTCCCAAGGGACCAGTCAAATACCTCAGCTCAATTTGTATCTCAGCTCTCATACCAAACACAACGCTTGTAGCCAGTCCTGTAATAAACTAACTAAAGGTTTATTAACTAGGAAAAACAAACGAGAGAGTTATTTACAGGTTAAAGCAATCAAACATACACACACAAATGAGTTACCATCTGTGGTTCCTAAAGATGACAGAAATGTAGTAATCTGTCATATCAAAATGTCTTTCAGGGTGGACCCAGGGGTAACCCCTGGGGATCTCTGCCTTAGTTTAGTATGTCTGGCCCCGTGAGAGTTCAGACAACAAAGAGATGGACAATTTTCTGTTTTATCTTTTACATTTAGCCTTCCAGTCCATGAGACAAGCTCCATTGCATGTAGCATTTCTAAGATCTGATAGGGCCTTTGTATTGTGATGTTCCTTAATGGCTCATTGAATCTTGATAGGCTTCCTGAATGGGAAGAGGGGACAATTCCTGTGTGTGGGTTCACAAGTTCAGAGAAAACATTTTCAAAGTTATAAAGCAATACTTACGTACTTCCTTAAAACATGGACTACAGATATTACAAGTGAGATTAATAAGTGCAACAATTTACAAGCACTTCATAGAGTCTAAACATTAATACATTCTTATAAGACTAATACCTATTTTGAACCAAACTAACAAACAGGTGAGCTGGTTTGGTTTCCAGCTGTCAGTTTGTTGGCACTCAGCTGATGCCTACAGATGTGGCAAGAGCTGGCACCTAGTCTGCCAGTGTCACACTAGAGTCCGTTTGTCCCTGTTTTTCGGTGTCTTTAATAAAGATGATGCAGCCCTGAGCTACCCACCAGTTGATTTCTCCCTCATGAATACTTCTGTCCCCCTCTCCTCTCATTTCTGATAGAAAAAGCCTCTTTTATAGTTACTTTGTAGAGAAGTTTGTGGGAAGTACAGTCAAACCTCGCAATAACGTACCCCGCCGTAACGCGAAATCGCATATAACGCGATCATAAGTTGGCTGTCCTTTAAAGCCTAATGCCAGTGGTCCCCAGTGCCATGGCGCCTGCCAGGACATTGATGTGCCCCCGC
Organism: Chelonoidis abingdonii; assembly: GCF_003597395.2. Lineage (NCBI taxonomy): Eukaryota > Metazoa > Chordata > Testudines > Testudinidae > Chelonoidis > Chelonoidis abingdonii. The sequence continues at coordinate 146,287,871 of NC_133772.1, read as the reverse complement.
CTAGTGCCCAGCAGAGGAGAGAAACTGCGGCCCAGCGCCTGCCAGGGACAGAGAGCACCGGCGCCCACAGCCCTGGAGTTCTCTGTCCCTGGCAGGCGCAGGGCCGTCGCTCCTCTTGAAGCTAGAGAGAAACCGCGGCCCTGTGCCTGCCGGGGACAAAGAGCACCAGCACCCGCAGCCTCAGAGTTCTCTGTCTCTGGCAGGCGTGGGGCTGTGGCTTTTCTCCTCTGCTGGGCACTAGGCACTAGGTGGCGCACATCAATGCACTGTGTTGGGGACCACTGACTGAAACTGACCGACTTGAAACCCTGATACACTGCAACCCCGCATTTGTCGTGATTGAATTTTTTGGACCCCAAACATCGCATTATAGCGGGGTTTCACTGTACCATGAGCTGACCTGACTAGCTGAGAAATGCAACCCAGCTGCATTCCCTCTATCCTGGGGAGGAGGATCTCCAGGATTTCTGCTCCCATGGCCCTGCCAGTGAGAATCCAGATCAGTGTTAATTACCAAGCCTTCACATTCCCTGTAAAGCTACAGCTGGCTCTGTATACAGCTGGTAGGCTGTGTGTTTTGTCATGAGCCCGCTGCCTCTGAGTTAGTACTTACCTAAACATCTCCTGCTGTGACAATGGGGAATTGCCCCAGTGCAAAACAGAAGGCCAAAGGGCTGGGATCCCCCTCACAGTAAGATATCATTATTACTTATTATATCATCACTTTGTCAACAACGAAAGTGTAAGTTACAAACCTTGTTGCTCCTCAGGGGGAAATGGAAGACATAAAAGAGCAGATCATCAAACTGTGCCAGAAAAAAGAAGACATCCTTAGGGGTATGAAGAGTTCAATGCTGGAACTCCACCAGCACTTACAGCAAGAACAACCTGAATCAGAGGATGAACTTTCTGTGCCTCTGTCACCCGAGGAAACTGGCTTGGTTGGGAAAGATGCCTCCGAACGGCAGGTAGGTAGAACACTATGCTATCCCTTTGAATGGCCCTAACGAGAAATGGTTACATGCATGATATGGTGGCCCTTTTGGGTTATTTTTCAACATGTGGAAAAACAATGTGAGACTGCATGAAATAAACAAATGCAAAATGCTGGATCTGTAATTTACACTGTAAGGAATTGTTTAAAGATTTTCAGTGCATTGTTTGCATGAAACAGAATGATAGTTATCTCAATTGTAGACATGACTTTAAAAGCTGAAAAATAAAGGACTTGATTTTCGAGGTTACTTCGAACCTGCAGCTTTTGATTATTTTAAATGGAGCTGCAGGTGCTTAGCATTTCTCAAAATTGGGTGCAAAAGGCAGAAGAAAAGAGGCAATTTGTGGAGCTAAGAGTAACTGGACTCTATTTCTGTATGTACATTGTAGTTGAAAAAGAAAGGATCATTGTCTCTCCTACCATCTTTAGTTGAAGAAACAGAAGACAGTTCATTCCACAGTGAAGTAAGTATAATGGAGACCTTGGTGGAAATAAGATTTATTATGGAATAAATCAGGTATCGGCAACCTTTCAGAAGTGGTGTGCCAAGTCTTCATTTACTCACTCTAATTTAAGGTTTCGCGTGCCAGTAATACATTTTAATGTTTTTAGAAGGTCTCTTTCTATAAGTCTATAATATATGATTAAACTATTGTTGTATGTAAAGTAAACAAGTTTTTTTAAATATTTAAAAAGCTTCATTTAAAATTGAATTAAAATGCAGAGCCCCCCCGGACCATTGGCCAGGACCCGGGCAGTGTGAGTGCTACTGAAAATCAGCTTGCATGCTGCAGGTTGCCTACCCCTGAAATAAATTATGAAAAATGTATGTGTAAATGTAAACATTTGTAGAATAAATTGCAGCATCCCTAGTAGGGGATAATTTAAAATTAATTTAAAATCTGACAGACAGAAATAAAATATCAGCACATATGTTAGAGTCAGATCCTATCACCTTTACTTTGTGTTGTACTTCATTCTGTGAATGTGTTGTTGATTGGACCGCTTACAGAGTAGGACTACTCAGTGGGAGTGCAGGTGGTCCTAATGTAGCAGCATCAGTGCCTGTGGCCTTTTACCAAAACACAGCGTAGGGCATCCCCTTCCCTACGGAGCTTAGAATCTAAGAGAAATAAAATAAACATTGACAAGATACAAGGCATAGGGTTAAATAAAGAAGGGTGTGGCAAGATTATTGGTGGTGAAAATAAAGTGGAAAGCCTTCCTGGGAGAAATGGGCAGTAAAGGGGGATTTTTAGGAGAGAGAGGGCACTTAATGGGCATGAACTGGGGAACTCTTTCAGACATAGAGGGCAACACAGAAGTTGGTGTGGAGGAGAAGGTAGTAAAGAGAGGTTTAAGGCTGGGTATGGAATGGGGGGGGAGTAGGAGGAAATGAGAGCAGAGATGCAGACAGGGATTGGGTTACGGAGGGCAGTGATACTCATACCTCAATGGTTGAGGAGCCAAATTAGCGATCAGCATTACCCAAAAGAGCCACAGTACTGTGAATTCATTGTTTCATTTACTGTAGTACTATAGACTCATAGTCAAACAGTATGACAGGAAATATTTATAAAAATACAAAATATGATTCTCACAGCAAAATGGCTGACCAAGTATTATTATTTTATCAACTACAATTGGTTAATAACATAGTAAAAGCATTCTGTTTGGTCAATGACTTAGATTGGTTAATAATTAAATCACACTGTTGTAATATGTGCTGCAAAAAGACGCAGGAGACACGTTAAAAGCTGATTGCGGCTTGCAAGTCTCAGTCTGAGTATCACTGATGTCAGGTCTTGAAAGTGAGGACAAAGAGCCTGGGGTTTGATGTTGTAATGGATAGGGCACCACACCAGTGAAGTGATTCAAGCAGTGGGATACATGGGACAGAAATGAGCCTGGGGTTTGATGTTGTAATGTATAGGAAACCAGTGAAGTGATTCAAGAAGTGTTATACATGGGACAGAAATAATTGGCATGGCCTGAGAGAAAGATGATGACTTTAGCAGTCACATGTGGATAGACTAATTACTCTAAGTATCATTGCTCAAAGGCCATCATAAATAGTCAAGCAATAAACCCTGTTTAAATGTATGAACAGCACCATCGGTTACCTTTTGACAATCACAGGGTACAATGGGCCCTTTCCTAGAAACGCTATGATGCCACTACCATTCCCTTGGATAGAATGTTCTGGGAAGAGGCAACAAAGAGTTCATTGCCATATTGTTATTATGCATTAAATGCAAGAAAATAAACACCAGGGATTTACATTAAGCTAAATACAGCCTCTTACTGTTTTATTTTTTATTAGCATCACGGACATGTGTGACACTTCAGACAAACGATGAAACATGGCCCTTGTTGGAAGATGTTATAGCTTAAGGCTTCACTCCTGCAAATGCACACGCTCAACTTTAAGCACATGAATATTCCCATTGACTCTAATCATGTGGGTAGTCTGTATGAAGTCAGTGGGACTATTCATTAGAGCTGTCCAGAGATTGGAATTCCTGTTCCCTGGGAAATGCCATAATTAAAAAAAAATTAATTCTGAAAAGGAACAAAAACAATAAAAATCTCCCAGAAAATGGCAAGTCCAAAATCGCTCTTTGAAAGACTCCCCAGATGCCCGGGGCTTGGGAGCCGAGCAGCTTGAAGAGCTTGGGAGCTAACATTCCCAGGCTTTCTGGGCTATCAACGAGTTGGGAACTCCAGCTACATGCCAGTTTCTTTGCTAGACTGCTGAGGAGCAGGGGAGCCACAGAGCTGGAAAAAATTTTCCCATGTAAAATTGAAATTTTCCCATGGAAAGTAAATTTTCCATCAGAAAATAATTTCACTGGAAGATTCCTAACCAGCTCTGCAGCAGTGCTAGTGAGATAAGCACCTAAATACCCTCTAGACAGGGGTGGGCAAACTTTTTGGGCTGAGGGCCACATCGGGAATAGAAATTGTATGGCAGGCATGAGTGCTCACAAAATTGCGGCTGGGGTGTGGGAGGGGGGTTTGGGCTCTGGGATGCTCCGGGCTGGGATCGAGGGGTCTGAAGAGCGGGAGGGGGATCAGGTCAGGGAGCTGGGCGTGAGGAGAGGCTCAGGAGTGCAGGCTCTGAGCAGTACTTACCTCAAGCAGCTCCCGGAAGCAGTGGCATGTCCGTGCTCCGGCTCCTACACAGAGGCGCGGCCAGGTGGTTCTGCATGCTGCCTCATCTGCAGGCACCGCCCCTGAAGCTCCCATTGGAGCACTGCAGGGGGCCATTGGAGCTCATAGGAGCCAGAGCGGGGCCATGCCACAGCTTCTGGGAGCTGCATGGTGCAGCCCCTGACCCAGCACCCCGGCCAGAGCGGGGCCAAGCTGATGCCGTAGTTTGCCCACCCCCACTCTAGGACAACAGTTCATATCCTGCCCAGCTCTTGGTAGTGTCAAGGGTTATTACCATCTGATGGTCTTCAGTAGCTAATGGGAAATGAACTGTGATCTCAGTCATTTTTTAGGTGTATCAGCTTCTCAAAAATCATTCCCCTTGGCACAAAGTGGCATCTTTGTTGGCAGTCACAGCAGAGAGACCAAGAATTGGAAGGACATAAACTCCAGTAGCCTTTCATATCTGGAGTTGTTCCCACCAGGTCAACACTAAGGCACATTGGCATGGCAGCATGTGGGAAATGTGAACTGCTGTTGCCTATGCTGTGCATGTTTATGTGGGCTGAGAATTTCAGTTTCCAGCACTGCCAGTCGAGCACCTTTGCTGATGATCAATTTCATTTGTACCAAAGTAAAAAAAGACAAAGAAATATTACTTCATTGAGATAGAAAAAGTCTTATAAACAACACAAGCAATTTAGAATGTTTGAGATCAGTAGAAAGGGCTGTCGTCGTCTATCACCGGGAGACAGGGGACTGGAAGTGGGGTAGAAGGGCGGCTGTGGGGTTAGGATTACTGAGTAAAGAAAGAAAATGTGCATGGCAGAAATGTACCATAGAATGGCTAATGATTTTAGTGATGAACATTTTCTGAAGAAGCCTTTGAGCTGCATGTCCTCAAGCTAATGCTGGGCTGTTGCTGTTTTCAAATGAAAATGCAGTAGCACCGACAGCTGAAAGTTTTTGGCCTTCAGGAAAGGGATATAAGAGAAATAAAGAAGACAGCGGTGCTTCCTGGTCCTCAGGCACCCTGTCAGATGGCATTTCCCTGGAAACATTCTTCATATTTATCTCTGCATGGGAGAATAACTTGTGTAGAGACCCTGTACAAGGTCTGTGCATTGCTTTAGTCCTCAAATCAGCACTTGAGTGGGATTTAAGGGTGCATAGGTCTTGCGTGGCTCCTCCAAACAGGGCTGAATTTCACCCTCTGTGAGCATCCTTTAACAGTTGCCCTCTCAGCAGGAAAACAGTTTTTGTAGGTGATGCTATCTGCCAGTAACACAAGAATGTAAATGCAAACTCGGGTTAATAGAGAGTTCACCCCTCTCCCCACATCCCTTGATAAGAGACCAAATGAGACTTTTAATGAGTGTTTCCTCTACTCTCTGTGTGGAGTAACTTGTGGAGGATGTTCAGTTTTCTGAAGCAGAAGTGGGCAGCATCTAAGCAATCTGATCAACTACAATCTGTTATGAGAGCTGCAGCTATCTGTCTTTCTGTACCTTTACCTCATATGTGGTTTCCTGCATTGGTTATTGGCCCAGAATGATGTATGGGTTGAATGACTGCTGCCTTTTGAGGCTTCTAAAGCACAACAAGGGAACGGCAATATAAATCTTTCCACCACTGCCTTTCTTTTTACAGGATGCTGATGTGTTAATAGAATCATGTGATAAAAATGGCAAGGAAACATCTTTTCAAGTTTCACAGAAAGCTGGAAGTGATGAAGACTCTGCTACAGACCTTAGTAATTGGGCAGTGGTAAGTATGTTGGTCTGAATTTGGTGACCTTCTGCACATGCTGCAAAAAATATCTGTTTGACAGGGGGTTTGGAGCAGGCTGAGGGTGTTCTTCCGACAACCATTAAAGGATAAAAAGGAGCTCTTTGGGGGGTGGGGGGGTTGGTTTGCTGAGTTACTGTTTGAATGATTATTTTAATTCGAATGGTGTTTTGCAGTAGCACTGGTTGTGTGTGAGGGCACCTAGATCCTTGTATAGGCATCTTTCATATTATCATTAATGATAGTTATCGTTATTTATTATTTAAATCAGAGCAAATACATATATTTACTCTTAGAAAATGCAATTTACCAGAAAGCCAATGTGCATAGTTTCAGGAAGTATATGTGCTGTCATATATGTAGGTTTCTCCTGGGAGAATTCTGCACCAAAAATTAAAAATTCTGCACACAATATTTTAAAATTTTGCAAAATTGTGCATATTTTATTTGTCAAAAAACACAATATAATCATGCCTGTTTTAATTATTTTGGTAATTTATTTCAGAATACCCATCAGCAAGTATATCTGTAACAATATAGACAACAAAAAAGATTCAGGAAATGTTTTTTGACAAATAGATTCCTTTCTAAGTATATTAATACAGAGCTTTGAGTAATAATTCATTTAAACTACAATACACAAATGTATTTCCTGCATCCCTCAGAAGCAATGCAAAGGATTGGGGGAATCAGGGTAATGGAGGAGCTGAGGGAGAGGGAAGTAATTGCTAAGCAGGAGCCTGGGAGTGAACCTGGGGGGTTGTTTGGTGTGGGAAATATGGAACAAGTTTTTTGAGGGGGAGAGAGGAGAGATTGTTAGAGAGTTGGGGAGCCTCCCCATGCAGACCCTGGCTAACCTCTGGCCTCTCCCATTCAGTCAGGCACATCAACCCCTGTCTCCATGTGTACCTGCAGCCCCACTCAGCCACCCCCACTCTCCATCCCCTGGTGACCTTGCACTCACACTCCCATTCAACCTCTGCCCCAGTTTGTCTACTCACTGGCCCTTCTGAACCCCAGTCTCTAACCCCCCAGCTACCCTGTATGCCCCATTCTATCTCCCCCCGTTTCCCGTGCCTCCTCACCTGGCCCTGTGGGCAGGGCACTATAAGGAATGCAGCCTCTCCCCATCCCTCTCCGGGACTGGCTGAGATGGCTGCCCTCTGTTCTGGCACCACAACAGCCCCTGGTGGATGAAGGTGTAATTGCAGCGCCTCTCCGGCAGAATGTATATTCTGTGGAGGAAAAAAAAATCTGCGGAGGACACGAATTCTGCATGTGCACAGTATTCCCTCAGAAGTAGTAGGTCTGGAGAAAAGATTAGTAATCTGGGAGCCTGAGTCACTGTAGGTTGAAGGAGAGACTGATTAGATTGAGTTTCCTGCATGTCACTACTTGCTCTGTACTGGCTAGAAAGCATCAGCTAATAACATTTACAATATTAAAAATGAAAAACCAATCACACAGTACTTTTCGTGGATTGTTTTTTATCGATACTGTGAGAAATGGGGTTCGATGATGGTATATTTATGACCATGCCCTGTGCACGACCTAGGTGTCCATTTTCTCTGATTTCTTATTATCTGCAACAATTTTCTATTTCTTATGCACCATAGAAAATTTACTTTACACATAAAAAGAGTTTCTCTTTGTATGGGAAACCCCCAGGTATGTAGGAAGAGAGATGCAGCTTCAGACTTAGTGTAAGGTCAGTCCTAGAAAGGAAACCATACATAATATTCCCAGGATGATTATTGAGATGTTATGTGCCCATATGTTGTACTGGCATCTCTATGAGCTTTCACCATTTTCCGCTGCCCCTTTCTTGCCCTATCAAAGCCAGTGGAACAAAAACTCAGAACCACCATTGCCTGTGACAGACAGGCAGTTGCTTCCTCACTTGCTATAAGTAAAGGAAGCACTGTGGGATCCAGAGCCTCCGCTGCTGCCAAAGTCCCCTTACTGCTCCTGTAACAAATTTTCCATTGGAGAGGTCTTCCTTCCTTGAATTGTCTTGAATGGTCATTTTGCCGACATTGTGATTCCATCCCAGTTTCCCCCTCATATTATATCATACATAGAGATTTAAACTAATTTCTTCTAAGATCATAAATTTACTGGACGGAGACAGAAGAAAATGTATTTCTGTAAACACTAAATCAGTTTGCTTTCTCTTGAGAAATACTTTTAGTCAGATAGACCAGGATTTTGATAATTGAATTTTAAATGTTGTTGTGATTCAGAGTGTAAACAAATTTCAAAATGTCAGTGTTTCCTGCTGGATAACAATCCCATTTTCCAACAAGTACAGTTACTCTTAAAACCAAAAATAAATGAATCTGCTTTCACCTCTACATGTGTATTTGAGTGAGTGAACTCATAACAACAAATATATCTAGACTGAAACCTGAAAATCTCAGCTGACACTTCCTAATACAACACACAAGCACACTTGTCCATGTATCTATTTAATCAGTTCCTGGATGTGTAGTGTTAAATTAGGATTTCTTTGCATTTATGTGTTTAATTCATAATGGCTGTGTTCCAGACCACTTAAGAGACAAGCAACAAAAGTGATGTTTACTAATTTAATAAAGTAACACAGTGTAATGTTTAAAACCATGTACTTTTCCTGTCTTGTCATCCACCATGTCCCATCTCAAAAGCTAGTGAATACCATACTATTGCTGTTGGTGTGTCTGTACAAACAGTTATTGTTTCATTACCACATTAGGGCCCAAATTGTCAGACGTACGTAGGCATTTTTGCACACGTTTGCCTTGCACACTAAATGGTCGATTCGCATATGAAAATTAGAGATTTGCATATGCATGTGTGTGCCTCCATATGCACAACGCTGACCTGTGTATGCATTTTTGAAAATTTGCCTACTTGTCCAAAACTTAAGAAAATTGTGTTTTTTGCAGAATGTTAAAGGCTGCTCCTAGGTTGATGATAAATAAAAAGGAAATATTATTCAAGAGTGGGTTTGAGTTAAGATTCTATAATGTTTCCTGCATAGCCTACGTCCTAAATAAAGAATGTTGTAAAGTTTATTTGACACTGAACTCCTAAAAGTAGTGCATAAGTATTGCCCAGCTGCAAGCTGTGCATGCCTTAGAATACAACACTTTGCAATTGAACTCACAGAAAAATACCTATCCTCTGGGACAGCTAGTTAATGAACCGTGAGTCATTGTTCTTCCTGTGTGCTTCGGTATACCTGTGTAAATGCAAATTGGCTGCTTGGAAACCTTTTGCAGCAGATCATATGATCATTCAGCGTAGTTGTTGGGGTTTTTCTTTCTGTTTTAACCTGGGAGTAAGGTGGCAGCCAGTGCAGGTTCATAGCTCTCGGTATGCCAAAGTTAAACATTTTCCTCTGATAGATTTTCTGTGTTTGAATGTCCTTTGCTTCAGGGTGACACGCCTTCTTCTCACACAAATACTGGCCAGTGCTTTCAGAACAAACCAGGAGATTCAAAGGAAACAGTGGATAGTAATAGGCCCGAGCCTGAAAAGATCCTCCATGTCTGCCAAGTACAGGTTGCTGAGCTGGAGCTGTGGCTAGACAAAGCTAAAGTGTCTCTGGAATCAGAAATCCAGACCCCAGAAATGCAGCAGATGGTGGAACAGCAGCTTGCTGATTGCCAGGTAAGGTTGAGTGGTCAAAGTTCACTGCTGCCAGCTAAACCAATCGCCCTTCCCCCAATAGGTGTGTTTGCATAATAGCTACAATTACTGCTTCAGCTCCTGTTCCTGCATACTCTGACTTACACTGGAGTGAAGAAGAACCACTTGGTTTTTATTTTAGCTGCTTTTTTCCAATTATCTTTTTTAAATCCATGTTGTACACATTCAGTTTCCTTGTGTGTATATTTTAGTATCTGGGATCATAGATAGGATTTACAGTATACCAAATTTGTGTTTTGTAGAGATTTACTGTAATTTACAGAGATCATTTTGGTTTGCGTAGTATAATGTGTATAAAAAGTTCACCAGTTTAAATTCACTAATAAAAGGCAAGTGTTTTTTTTTTTAATAAGACAGTGACCTCAGTCATGATAAAAGGTTGTTTGCTGAACAGGGAATTTGCTAACCATTTCCATTTTATTTTACTGTAGGCTTTTCAGGTAAAAGTGCTCTAAAATTTCTTCCTAAAATGTAAATTTTTGTTTTGCACCCTGGGGCCCAATCCTGGAGACTTAAGCTGAGCTCCACTCTTGCAATAAGAATAGTCCAGTTGAAGTCCATGTGAAGACAATGTACATAACATTATTCCCTTGCATAAGTCTTTGCAGGATCAGATGGAGCTAGAGGGACCAGATGACCCGATTTACAGGGTCAATCCCAATATTTGGGGCTTTGTCTTATATAGGTTCCTATTACCCCCTGCCTCCTGTCCCGATTTTTCACACCTGCTATCTGGTCTTCCTAGATGGGACGTAGATGTTCAACACTGCAACTGGACAGGTTTATATTTGTTCATGCTACAATAGCTACAGCTCATTCCTTTTCACAGAGATAGCGTGGATCCTTTGGGGAACACAATGGCCTAATACAAAGACGCTTATTTTAAATCCATGAGTGATTCCACCACTACAAATGACTACAGGCCTATTCACTCGTGATTCATACCAGGGCCTTATATAAACTAGGAAATCTAGTTTAACTCCACTATAAACCCCATTTAATACCAATATAGAGTATCAGGATTGGAAGGGACCTCGGGAGGTCATCTAGTCCAATCCTCTGCTCAAAGCAGGACCAATCCCCAAACAGATTTTTGCCCCAGATCCCTAAGTGGCCCCCTCAAGGATTGAACTCATAACCCTGAGTTTAGCAGGCTAGTGCTCAAACTACTGAGCTATTTAGCTCAATTTTGACAGGTTAAACTCAAAAAACAACATTTTTCATGGTCTCAGCAAGGCCTAGTAGGACAAGGGGAGTAGCACAAAGCAGCTGCAAGCTCAGATATGCAGTCAAATCAAATCAAGTTTGATGCTTGTGTCATTGTAATTGTGCTCTTACTATCACAGTTGGAATGGAGAGCCTGCACCTATAGGTCAAAGGGGAAGAGGATTTGTGGACCATGATCTCCACAAGTATGGTTCCTTACCTAGCCACGACATTTTGGATTTCTGCCAGTATAAACCCTGGAGCCAAATTTTGGCCCTAATGGTATCTTACTCAGCTTTTGTAGATAGTTAAAAACTACATTTTGAAGTGACTTCCTTTTTAAAACCCACCTCTTTATATATTAGTTAATAAACAGATTTTTGTATTTTTCTAAGTATTAGTTTCATAACATAAATAGAACTCCTGGAGTATTTCTTGCTTTGCAAATGGATATAATTAAAAGTTAAAAAAAAAAAAAAAAAGAGAGAGAGAAAACGGCTGTACTGTAATTATATAGTCAGAGCATTTTCCTTTCCTCACTCACTGACTGCCAAGTCATTTACAAGACTCACAGTTCATGGTGAATAATCAGCTGAACACGAACTCCTAGTGCGATGCTGTGGCCAAAAATGCTAGTGGAAGTCTTTGATGCATAAACGGGAATCTCAGATAGGAATGTTACCTCTATTTTTACACTGGTATGGCTGCTACTAGAATGGTGTGTCCAGTTCTGATGTCTAGAATTCAAAAAGGAGGATGGAAAAATTAGAGAGTGTTCAGAGAAGAGCCACAAAATGATTAAAGGATTAAAAAACATACCTGATAGAAAAAGACTCAAGGAGCTCAATCTATTTAGTTTGCTAAAGAGACGGTTAAGGGGTGACCTGATTAGTCTGTCAGTATCTTAGTGGCAAACAAATATTTGATGTTGGGCTGGGACTGAGGGTGGGAGGGGATCAGGGCTTGGGTAGGGGGTTAGAGTGCGGGGGTGGTGGTGAAGTCTTTGGCTGGGAGGATGGGCTCTGGCATGGGGCTGGGGATGAAAGGTTTGGGGTGCAGGAGGGTGCTCTCGGCTGGGACTGAGGGGTTCAGAGGGCAGATGGGGGATCAGGGCTGGGGCAGGGGGTTGGGGCATGGGAGAGGGTCAGAGGTGCAGGCTTTAGGCAGTGTTTACTTCAAGCAGCTCCCGAAAGGAATGGCATGTTCCCCCTCTGGCTCCTACACGGAGGTGCAGCCAGGTGGCTCCGCGTGCTGCCCATCCACAGGTGCCACTCCAGCAGCTCCCATTGGCTGTGGTTCCCAGCCAATGGGAGCTTCAGAGCCAGTGCTTGGGGTGGTGGAAACACGTGGAGCCCCGGCTGCCCCTGTGCCTGAGAGCCGGAGGGGAGACATGCCGCTGCTTCGGGGAGCCACGGCAGGTAAGGAGCATGTCTCAGCTTCACTGTACTGCCAGTGGGACTTTCAACGGCCCATCAGTGGTGCTGACCAGAGCCGCCAGGGTCCCTTTTTGACGGGCATTCTGGTTGAAAACCGGACCCATGGCAATCCTATCTCTGGCCTATGTTATACAAGAGGTCAGACTAGATGATCACAGTGGTACCTTCTGCCCTTCAAATCTGTGCACATCAATACCATTTAAGTCCTGTGATTGCCTTTACAGCAGGTCAAAATCTAGGCAGCATCAGAGGCCACCTTTGTCCCCCTCTCTTCCTGGACTGTGACCTCTTTGGGGCATCTCTCACAGACTCTAGTCCATAATTTTCCTGCCTTACCTATGAATAATTGTGTATTAGCATGAGTAATGGAGTTAATGTTTCTCAATGCACAGCCTATGGATTGAAAAGGCATTTCCTTTTGTACACATGGCCATACATACAGCTTAATTTATCATTTGGTAGCCAGGTTGGGGATTTTTTGGTAGCTATTTCTGATTTTCTCCCTCATTTTTCTCTAAACAGCTGAAGTGTGAACAGTGACTAGAGTATTAGGCACCTTGGCTGGTAAAGGTGAATAATTAACTGGTTTATTTCCTAGGTTATGTTATCAGAGATTGAACAAAAGATTGCTTCTTTATTGGAGGATTGCAGAGATAGGCAGCAAAGAGATCATGCAGGCCCTCAGAAGGAAGCAGAGGCCCTTTCCTTGAAGCTCAAGGATGTGAAGTGCAATTTGGAAAAAGTCCAGGTGATGCTTCAGGACAAATACAATGAAGAACAGGTAAAAAGCCTGAATACTATGCAAAGTCCTATGAGAGAGACATTGTGAGGGCTTCAGAAGACTAGTTATAAGAGACGATGTGAAATTAAGGGATGGATGCAAATGAATGTGCATGTCTGTCACTGTCATTTTAGTTCACAGTGCTGTATTATCATACTCAGCTTGCTGCTTGTAATGGGTTTTAGTGGTTGTCTGAATGTTTTGTGTTTGCTTAAAGAGCACATGGTCCGAGGTCAAGGTTTTATGAGCCACAAATAAGAGAGAATGAAAAAAAAAATTTAAGATTTTTTAAAAAAATATTATGTATAATAAAGATCCTGGTGGTGAAAGGTTCCAAGTGGACAATTCTAGAGACTGTAGCCCTCTCTTCAGAGAACAGGAATAGTAAGGGCAGTGACAATGCAAGCTTTCCAGTACTGCCCCACCTATGTCATCCACTGGAGGATCTCCAGCAGTGATGAAATAATAGGTTGTTCTCTGTGCTTATTCAGTACTCATCTGAGTATCTCTCTGAATATCTTTGCTGAGATTTACTCACGTATTGGCAGTCAGTTACAGCTATGGGGCTAGTTCCCCACCCACTCTTTTTATGATGGTTTCAGGAAAGTCTGTTAGGTGTGGGTGCATTGGCAAAGACAGCTGCAGGCTCACCTTCCCTGGAACAGCACTGACTGAAAGGTGAGCTATGGTAGCCAGGGAAGGGGACTGGTGGTGCTAAATTTTCCTGTTGAATACTAACATACCTCTACAAGTATCACCAGGCAGAATATCTACACAACTTCTGGACCATACGAACCATTTGTAGATTGGAAGCTAGTTTGACAGGCATAAATTGCACCTCACCATAGTTCATTCAGGCAAAAGTGTTCAGAGTTGGTGTCAATGAAACTTCCAAAACCATGCTTTCCTCTAATTCTGCTACCAACAGTGTGGGGAAGTGAACTAATGGAAGAAAGGACTTTACTGGGAGATGAGAATAAATTCAAGCTCTCCCCAGGTGAAACAGCACAAATATCTTTGCAGCAAGATTCAACTAATAGGCTTATCCCATCCTTCTGAGAGATCACCCTTCGTTTATCCCCGGTGTATTTTTCACAGCCTGTTATGATATCATCTCCTTCCTGAACTACACACATATATTTTGCCACTTTTTCAATTCTGAGAGCTTCACAAAACACCATCTCACTTTATAGCTCAACAACAGTGAAAGGATCCCTTCAGAACATCTTCAGCCTGGCAGCTCCGAAGTACCCAACCTCCTTACCACTGATGCGCCACCGTTCAGCAGGCATAACCGTTTGCAGCAGCCTCGGGTAATCCTACTGCTCATCCCATAAATACAAAACGCAATTGTCTATTATCTGCTATTTTCAGATATGCTTGACTCTGAGGGTTAGACTGTGGCTTGGATTATGCACCTCCACAGGGAGGGAGAGCTCTCCCTGCATTTCTGTGGGGGTTACCCTGCCTTGGGTCTGGGCACATGGGAGTAGGGGAGTGAGGAGCAGAGGCAGAGCAGAGTCTTGGCTCCACCCCCAACACCTTGACCACTGCAGCTGAGCTTGAGATGGAGAGGTGATGTAGTTTGCGCCTGGTAAATGCTAGCAGCAAGCTACTACCCCCTGGAGCTGGGGGGTGTGGGGAACACTGAGTGTTATTTAACAGGCCTAAACTGATGTAAAAGAGTCATCACACAAAGCAACACTGATTTAACTAAACCAGTGCAGCTTTTGTGTGTGGACAAAGCCTTGAGGGGTGTGTCTGAGGTGCAGTACCTCCCAAGAGTACTCCTGGAGCAGGGCAGCTTACGCTGCACAACTTGATCCTGGCTGTGCCTAGAGGCATAAGAAAAAATTGTCAGTAGTGTCTTGGGCACCTAGGAGCCTAACTCTAATTGAAAGTGAGTGGGACTTGGGTTCCTAAGGGCCAGATTTTCAAAGTTATTTAGGTGTCTAAAGATGCATATAGGCGTGTAGTGGAATTTTCTAAAGCACCTAAACACGTGACAGACCTGGTCAGGAACTTCTGAAAATCCCACTAGGCACCTTTCTGCACCTTAAACACTTAAATATCTGTGAAAATCTGATTCTAAATACCTAAATGACTTTTGAAAATGGGACTTGAGGCTTCAGTGTAATTGAGATGCTTTTGAAAATTTTACTTACAATTTCGCCCACAGTGGCTTTTAAAGTTACTGTTAGCAGATTTAAAATATGAGGTCATGTTCTCTGTTCTGTAAGTAACACTGTAGATTCTGCTGTTTGAAAATCAGCTTTTCCTTTTTTGTGCCTTCTCTCTTTGAAGATTACTCAAAGAAGCAATCCAGACTGAATCACTGGAGACTGGAGTTGCTGAATTTCTAATTCAACTCCCTCTTCTAATTAAAGACACACGGTTAAACCTAGTGGTTCATACTCAAGCAAAAATCTCATTGAAGTCAATGGGAGTTTTGCCAGAATAAGAATGGAAAGATATGGTCCATTATTTCACAGTGTGCTCTGTTCTCCTGCCCTGATGTGATACCCATCAATGAAGGCAACTGGAGAGGATGTGGAATCCCATTATTGAAGGGTTTTAAGAACAGGTTTGACAGACACCTGTGGGGGATGGCCTAGATAAACTTAATCCCATTTTAGCATGGGGAGTTGAACTAGAAGACCTTTTGAGATGTCTTCCTGCCCTATATTTCTATGATTTTATTATGAGTTTTTAGATCTCAACATAGGTTAAGAACAATTCATAACGTTATATCATCTAAGAGAAGTTATGTATTTGGTAAAGTTATATGTAGTTCACATCTATATAATCAGTTGCTTTTTGTTTTGGTAGCTGTAATTTTTTTTATTTATTTTTGTTAAGTGAGCAACCAAGACCATCCTTTGAGAAGAACATGGTTTACACTTTTTACTTTATCATTCATGTTGTTCCTTATTTCCAGGACCTGCCATTAAAACCGACTGAGCAAAATAATCTTGTCGACTTCATCGAATTTTATGTAGAAAAAATGCAGCCATGCTTTGATGACAGCACTACTCAGAAATTAGAGTCAAGGTACAAAATAGAAAAATTAATCACTGAGCTTGTATTATATGGCTTCCAAAACACCATATTGTCTGCAGGATTGCTGTACACAGAAGTTTCTCACGCAGGGGTATGTTGCCAAAAAAACCAAAACCAAAACAAAAAATCACAGAAGGAGAAAATCTGCCAAAAGCTGTGCAGTTCAGTAGAGATCCAATTCACACTGTAGTATCCCCTGAAACTGGTACATAACTCAAGTGTGTTTGTACAGTGCCTACCACAATAGGGTCCTGGTACGTGACTAGGCCTCCTATATGCTATGGTAATACAGATAATTATTATTATTATTGTGTGTCATAAGCTATGGTAGGCATGACCACAAAAACTTATATAGCGAGGTAGATCAGGCACCTCTATTCTCCTTATTTCACAATACAAAAACAAGGGGACATTCAGTGATAGTAAAAAGCAGCAAATTTAAAACTAGTAGAAGGTTAGATGTTTTAGGGTTCATAGAATATCAGGGTTGGAAAGGACCTCAGGAGGTTCTAGTCCAACCCCCTGCTCAAAGCAGGACCAATCCCCAGGCAGATTTTTACCCCAGTTCCCTTAATGGCCTTCTCAAGCATTGAGTTCACAACCCTGAGTTTAGCAGGTCAAGGCTCAAACCACTGAGCTATCCCTCTCTCAAATATATGGATATATACCTATCTCATAGAACTGGAAGGGACCCTGAAAGATCATCAAGTCCAGCCCCCTGCCTTCACTAGCAGGACCAAGTACTGATTTTTGCCCCAGATCCCTAGGTGACCCCCTCAAGGACTAAACTCACAACCCTGGGTTTAGCCGGCCAATGCTCAAACCACTGAGCTATCCCTGTTCCCCCCAGTGTACAATTAGCTTGTGGTTATCACTGAGGCCAAGAGCTCAGACGTATTCAAAAAAGGACTGGACATTTATATGGATAATGAGATCATCCAGAATTAGCATAGTAACGATCTTTAAAAAGGGAGTTTGGGAAGTGATATAATCCCTCATATGTCAGGGCATAAGCCAACTTCTAACTGAGGAGAGCAGGAAGAAACTTGCCCTACAGGCATGTTATTGATGCTTTAAATGAATTAATTCCAGATATGTGCCAAAGTTTTGTAATGTATGCAGTTGTCACCTATGGTTATGTATCCTGTTGCCTTAAGATAAATCTACATTTAGGCAGTGTGTACAGTACAGACACTGCACACACAGCTAGCATGGGTATAAATAGAAGCACAGAGAGTGAGGCATGGCTGGAGTGAATAGAACAGAGTGTTCTACATGCCTGTCCTCTAGGTATCTCCCCATGCAGCTCTCTACCGACCCAAGCAGTGCCTTCCATGTCTACCCTGTTATTTTTAGCAGTGTAGCGTCCTGCTGCCTCCCCTGCTCGAGCGTTTCCCAGCTGCAGTGAAAGTCTGGCAGCAGGCGAAAGCTCAGGCAGAGGGGAAAGGCTCCTGCCAGAGCCCTCCCCACTGCTGGAGCCTTTCACTGCAGCATGTAGCTACATATGTAGTGCCTGTCCTGTACATGCCACTGTAAGCGTAGACATAGCTTTAGCCTTCTGCTGTGCTGCATTGCATTCTGCCCCAATACTGTATGCTACATCATGCCCATGCTTTTAAATGTCTGTGGTGCTGCCTATAATATTATGCTGATGGTAATTAAAAATAATACATCACCTGACAGCCATGGAATATAAATATTCACTGAAGGCTTTTCTCTATCATAATAGTAATGTTTAAAAAAACCACTATCTTTTATTTCACCTCTTTAACACAACATTTGTTGGTAAGCTAGTACTGAATGAAAGGGAAAGCTTGAAAGAAGATTATTCTTGTTAGTTATTATTTCTGTTGTGCCAACTGTATGATAACTACTATACAGGCATGTGGAGATATGGACCCTACCCCCAACAAGCTGACAGTTTAAGGCCCCCGTCCTGCAAGCATATGAGTAGAAGCTTAAAGGTTCATGCTGGAGTCAACTCACTGAATTCAATAACTCATTGAAGGCAATAGGACTGTTCACAATGCATAAAATTAAGCATGTATGTAAATCTTTGCAGGATTGTAGCCTAAGTGGATAACAAGCAAACCAAAAGTGGGAGGAAAGGGAGTGGCAAAAAAAATTTGATTAAGGGTGAGGCTAAAATCACGTTCTGTTGGTTTCACTATGGGTATATGGGGGGCAGGAGAGTAGGCTAAGGGAGATAATTCTATACACACAGTTGTAACAATCTAATGATATGCTAATCTTTCCTTGTTCTTATGATCATGTTGCCCAAACACAGCAGTGACGTACCTATCCCAAGGAGTGAGTTTGCTGGTCCATTTTTAAAGGACCAAACTGGTGATAAGTGGCAATATTTACAACAAGAGCTGTCTTCTACGATGAAGTCTCCTCTGTGTCAGCTTGCTGACCCTCAGGTTTGTTTATGTTCCTTCCAATGCAAAATCATTATTACCTTTGAAAATGAAAAAGTTACAGCTAATATATGCTCCTTCCTCAGATACAGCAAAGGCATTTTGCTTTCTGTATCATCATATTCTCTCTTTTAACGTCATTAAATAATTGAAAACTGTGTAATAGCTGTCCAGTTGAAATCGCAATTTATAGTAGTCAGTGGTATCGTTACACAGCATTTTTAGTATTACTGTTTCTCTCTATTATCCTTGAAAGCCATTATGAGTAGTCATTAGTGCTTTTCTTTAAGTTTCTGTTAGATGGTGTCACTGCAGTGGTGAATGTAATAAGTAGCATGAAGGCCATCTAGAAGAATTCTTGTATTAAATGGTTAGGCCTGATGCTGTCTTTTTTATTTCAGCTGGGATTTTCAAAGGAGTCTAAGGGAGTTAAGTGCCCAACTCCTAGCCTTAATTAAATGATTGGAGAGAGATTAAAGCCCAGTTCTTGCAGATACAAACATTGATCGCAGAGACAGATTCTGTCCTGACATTGACCATTGCGGGGCTCAGTTATCCTCTATGAGGATGTACATGGTGTATGTCAACGCAAAGTTTGAGCTGCAGAGATTGAAGATTATTAGTATGACCTTGCAGGTTTTTACTGTGTGGGAACATAAATAGCTTGTACTGTTGTCAGTTTTGTTCGTTGATATTAAAAAAAATTAGTAACTACAAACAAGCTGAGATTTTGTGTTCTAGGAAATGATTCCATTACATGGGACAATATCAGTTACTCAAGGAGGGTCATGAGTGGTGAAGGACTGGATCATGCAGTCCTCAGTCAGGTAGAACTCAAACAGAAGTAAACAGGGGGGCTGCCTTACTGAGAACTGCAGCCTGTCATTTCGAAAGACTGAAACTCATAGGGCTACATTTTCAGCCAAAGGCCCAAGTGGCCCCTTTGCATGCACATAAATAGGTTTTTGTAGATGCAGCAGGTGTGAAAACCTTTTTGCAGGTGAACTTCCTGCCTGTTAGTGAAAATGTGACCCATAGGCTCCAGATGGTGTTATTTTAATTTTTTCTTTTAAAAATAATATTATGCAGCAGTATGATTCCATTTTTATTTGAACCATTAATCTATCTGTAATTTGCTTTTCCAAACGTTAGATTACAACAAAACTGAATATTCTGCCGAGAGGTGCTGTATGTGGTATTGGAATCCCAACTGTCAAGGAACTGAAAACCTACACCATGCAGCTTGGAGATCTAAGCCAAGAAGCAAATGTTGTGCAGACACAGGTACAAATCACATGCTCTATAATTTCCAAAATGACAAGGACTTCTAGAAAGCTAGACATAGCTTTGGCACTATGAAGCACAGCTAGTCAGTAACCATGTTCCCCCAAACTGAGTGTATTATAGAGGTGGGCTTTGGTAAGGTTCTTAATGTACTGTAGAATCAGATCTGGATTTAGAGAAGCAACTTCTCATTTTTCAATCCCAACATTAGCTATTGCCTGAATGCAAACATTTGCTGGCACAAGTGATGTCATTTGCACATCAAAATTGCAATATTAGATAATCGGTCGTGTACATGACTTCAGTTGGGTCTGCAATATTGCATGGGTACAAAATAGAAGGTTGGGGTGAGGACTGTTTCCAAATCAGCCATTCAATATTTTACTAACTCTTTTTATTGCTAATAGCTTGAGTTGGCTGAATATGTCACAGTTTTATACACATTTCTTTAGTCAATGTTCTTACTCAGTATCATCTCTGACTTGATCGGAAGCTATGAAAAATGCTATAACTTGTCTTCATCCAGGAAAATGGGGCTGGGGAAGCTTCCTTAAATTTGGACAAAAAGCTCTTTGAGCTGCTTTTGGCAATCAGTCGATGTTTGAACAACATGGAAGAGATGTTAAACACATGCGTGCTCTCCAATGAAGAGGCTGCTGTGCAGCAGGGACTGTATGAGGTAAGCGCACCAAAACATAGATGGATAAGCATCAATGGGTTTCTGTTAACAGCGAAATAGATAGGTCTCCTCTCTCACTTACACTAATGTAAATCAGGAGTAACTCCATGAAGTTGGTGGATTTACACGGAGAAGACGAATCAGTCTCATTTTATTTGAGTATAAGTAGCAACCTGAGTCCTGCTGGTGTTTTTAAAAGTTGAATCTTCTCTAACAAGGACCATTTTCACTAGCCTTCTCTACTTTTCAATCCTTTAGACTCTGTCTCTAGAGCTGCAAAAACTTCACACAGATATCAGAGATAAAAAGGATGATCTTTTAAAGTCTATTACCTGTGCCGATGGGAGCGCTGATGTATTCTTTGAGTGCTTTAACAACTTGCAAGCCCGGCTGGAACTAACTCAAACTGCTGCTGCTTCTAGAAGCAAATCAATGAAAGCTGGGCTGGATCACAATAGTAATTATCAGGTACTGTACTGCTGAATGCATGTCTTGTTTCACAGCATCTATTAGACGTGTTAGTGTTAATGCATTTTGGATTATAAATGAGCAGTATACAATGGACATTAAAAAAAAAAAACAAAAACCCAGAGAAAGCTTTTCCTAGCTTATTGCTGATTTCAGATACATTAGGAGTAAATCCTGTCATGTCCCTGCTCTCCACAGTGATAGTTGCATTGGGCTATGATCACAGTAGACGTATGTGTACAGAACGAGGAGCGAAGCAACCTGAGACCCTATGCAGGGGGTTGTCACTCCTCTGCACATTAACGTGCTGTAGGCTATGCGTATAGGAGGGGGCTGGAGGCTTGCTTCTGCCAGATGAGGGTGCAGGAGCAGTGGGAGTTATTACAGTCCTGAAAGCAGCATTAACCACTGCAGGTTGCCTTATGGGGACGATTCCTTCTCCCCTGGCCTTCCACAGCTCAGTCTACACTGGCACCAGGCACTCTGGGCTATGCACTGGGAACAGGTTTAGCTCATAATGCTCACTGTATTTTGTTAGGTTCTTTTTTTTTTTTTTTTGCTATACTTAGCATATGCCACAGTACTGGGTGTCATAATATTACAGTCTTTATTCTTCTGTGAAAGAGGGGAAAGGGTGATGGGTACTTTCAGAATATTTCACAAGACAAGGAAACGAAAACAATTAGTCCGGGCAATATCCAAGATCCTACAGAATGTTAACGCCAAAAGACTGTGTTTCCTTGGGAAAAATATTGTGATTTTTGTTATGAAATATATGGGCCACATCTGTCCTTACTCAGGCAGACTCCTTTTGAAGTGAACAAAAGCAAAGGAAGGACCTCGGGATTTGGCTTACTATGTTCAAACAAAGCTCCTGAACCCCCACTGTTTGAGTATAAATGTAGATACTTCAGTGCTAAATTTCTATTGCTATGGAGAATATTTGATCTTGTATCAGAATATAAGGGGAACCAATCCTGCAGTCCATGCTCAGGCAAACTTACCATTCATCTCAACAAGGCTGCCATACAGGGCTCATTTTCTTCAGAGGAGGAGATTTTGTACCTCCTTGTGTATTTCATAGATTTTAAGGCCAAGAGGAACCATTATGAGCCTCTGATCTGACCTCTTCATCAAGAGCTCTTTAATGACCTGAAAATCAAAAAGGAATCCTACAACAAGTGGAGACATGGACAAATTGCTAAGGAAGAGTACAAAAGAATAGTGCGAGCATGTAGGGATGCAATGAGAAAGACCGCGGCACAAAATGAGTTACACATAGCAAGGGACATAAAAGGCTATAAGAAGAGGTTCTATAAGTACATTAGGAGCAAGAGAAAGATAAAGGAAAGTGTAGGTCTGCTACTTAGTGGGGAAGGAGAGCTTATAATGGATAACACCAAGAAAGATGTGGTGTTTAATGTCTATTTTGGTTCAGTTTTCATTAAAAAGATTAATTGTGAACAGGTGCTTAACACAGTTAATATTAACAACAAAGGGGGAAGGAACACAATCTAGAATAAGGTAAAAATAGGTTAAAGAATATTTAGATTAGTTAGATGTATTCAAGTTGGCAGGACCTGACAAAATTCACCCAAGAGTACTTAAGAAACTAGCTGAAGACATCTCGGAACTGTTAGCTATTATCTTCAAGAACTCAATATGACCGTCTCCTTAGCACAGCTCAGAACTGAAAGCTACTGAGTTACCCCTCTGCCTAAGCAAGTGAGAGTTTTGCTGCAGATTAGACTGTGTGTCATCTCCCTACCACACGAATTTGTCCAGTTCACCAGCAAACTCCTCAAGACTCTGCCAGTCTTAACCTTGCCTTGCAGGTAGTGATCAGTGAACCCCAGTTCCCAAGTACCCCAGAGATGTCTCTCTGTAGTGACCAGTCCCATTCATTTGGCGCTTACAGAAATTATTAAGTTCTCTGGCTGCAAAGAGACAGTGAATGCACTAGCCTGTTAGGTTAGCTGAGAACTCACTCTGTACTTCAATATAATGACGCTGAGATTGTTTATACTAAAACTAAAAAGAAGTTTATTAACAAAGAACAAAAAAGAGAAAAACAGACAGAAATGGTTACAAACAAAGCAAAACATGCTTCTTATTGACTAAAACTTAATTTTAGGAAGTTGCAGTCTTTGCCTAATCAGTTTTCTCACTTACATCAGGTTACGTACCAGCATTTCCAGCACTCCAGGCCAGAGGATCCAACTTCCATGTCAGAGGGTACTGTTCCCTTTGATGAATAACTAAGGGGTTCTCTCTGCTTTTTATAGTCCAGTAAACCTCTGAAATGTATTTTTGCAAAGTAAACCCAGACCCAGCTAGAGTGTAGATGCCATGCTGTCTTCCTCATCCTCTGGTCAATTTGTTTTTCTGATTGGCTTAATTACTTTGTTTCCCTTAGATGTAAATGTACTTCCATTGTATCTGGCCTCACTTTGCTCAATTTACATTGGAGAGAAAGGCAAGCTGGTGAAAAGACGGTTACTCACCTTTGTAACTGTTGTTCTTCGAGATGTGTTGCTCATATCCATTTCAATTAGGTGTGCACGCGCCGCGTGCATGTTCGTCAGAAGATTTTTACCCTAGCAACACTCGGTGGGTCGGCTGGGTCGCCCCCTAGAGTGGCGCAGCTATGGCACCGGATATATACTCCTGCCGATCCAACGGCCCTTCAGTTCTTTCTTGCCAGCTACTCCAACAGAGGGGAAGGAGGGTGGGTTTGGAATGGATATGAGCAACACATCTTGAAGAACAGCAGCGAGAGGTGAGTAACCGTCTTTTCTTCTTCGAATGCTTGCTCATATCGATTCCAATTAGGTGATTCCCAAGCCTTACCTAGGCGGTGGGTTGGAGTGAGAGGTTGCAGAATGCAGAACTGCTGAGCCAAAGGCTGCAACATCTCTGGACTGTTGAACCAGAGCGTAATGTGAGGCAAAGGTGTGGACGAAGGGCGAGGTAACTGCGCGACATATCTCCTGGATGGGTACATGAGCCAGGAAGATGGCAGATGAAGCCTGAGCCCTGGTAGAATGTGCAGTGAGGTGGCTCAAGGGGACGCTGTCACCCAAGATGAGATCCTCTGGGAGGAGACAGATAGGCCCTTCATTCGGTCTGCCACCGCGATGAAGAGTTGGGGCATTTTACAAAAGGGTTTTGTCCGCTCGATATAAAATGCGAGCACTCTACGGACGTCTAGGGAGTGCAGTTGTTGTTCCCGTCGTGACGGGTGTGGCTTCGGGAAGAAGACCGGAAGAAAGATATCCTGGTTGATATGAAAGGCCGATACCAGTTTAGGGAGGAAAGCAGGGTGTGATCACAACTGCACCTTGTCCTTGTGAAACACAGTATACGGTGGGTGCACCGTGAGAGCCCTAAGCTTGGAGACTCGTCTGGCCGATGTAATGGCTACAAGGAAAGCTGTCTTCCAGGACAGGTATAGTAGCAAGCAGGTTGCTAACAGCTCGAAAGGGGCAGACATAAGTCTGGTTAGAACCAGGTTGAGGTCCCAGGTTGGGGCGGGACGGTGTACTTGGGGGTATAGGCGGTCCAAGCCCTTGAGGAACCTAGAAACCATAGGGTGTGAGAACACGGAGCAGCCACTTTCTCCTGGGTGGAAGGTAGAGATGGCTGCCAAGTGCACCCTCAATGATGATATCACTAGGCCCTGTTGTTTGAGAGACCAGAGGTAGTCCAAGATGGTGGGGATCGAGACCTCGGTGGGAGTAACATCATGCGTTTCACACCAGCATGAGAAACGCTTTCACTTGGCCAGATGCGTTGACTGAGTGGAAGGTTTCCTGCTACCGAGGAGTACTTGTTGTACTGAGGCATAGCAACTTAACTCTGACTGGCTTAACCATGCAGCAGCCATGCTGTGAGGTGAAGGGACTGCAGGTCTGGGTGGTGAAGTCTGCCGTGGTCTTGAGTTATGAGGTCTGGGCGAAGAGGCAGGGTAATTGGGTTGGCTATCGACAGGTCGAGCAGCATGGTGTACCAGTGCTGCCTGGGCCAGGCTGGAGCGATCATGATCAAGCGAGCTCTGTCCCTGCGGAGCTTTATCAGGACCCTGTGAACCAGCGGGAACGGTGGAAAGGCGTAAAGCAGTTGGCTTGTCCACGGCATCAGGAAAGCGTCCAAGATTGAGCCCGGGGCGAGGCCTTGGAAGGAGCAGAACAGCTGGCATTTCCTGTTCTCGCGGGAAGCGAAGAGGTCTATCTGGGGAAAGTCCCACTTCCGGAAAACAGAACGAATAATGTCCGGACGAATCGACCACTCGTGAGACAGGAAGGATCTGTGACAGGCCGAGCATGGTTTGAAACCCAGTGAACCGGGCATGGGCCCCGGCACCGGGTGCGGGGAAGGGGCTAATCCCCGAACCCCTCTTAACTATATACACTAACAGTGTTATAAAAACGAATAAAAATTCACTGCAACTATAGAAATTTCAACTATATACACAGAATAATGAGAGAACTACGAGTAGCTAGGGAAGTGGAGATCAGCTAAGACGCGCTCCACTGTTCCAACGACCGACACAGGCAGTAAGAAGGAACTGAAGGGCCGTTGGGTCGGCAGGGGTATATATCCGGCGCCATGGCGGCACCACTCTAGGGGGCGACCCAGCTGACCCACCAAGTGTTGCTAGGGTAAAAATCTTCCGACGAACGTGCACGCGGCATGCGCACACCTAATTGGAATCGATATGAGCAAGCACTCGAAGAAGAAACAACATTCCGTTGGCTATGACAAACTTGTTTATCCTCTCTATTCAAATTGCGTGGTCTGAACATAGTTTAGTAACATATTTCCAGCATACATACATAATTCTTTACACACTAAGTGGACATAAATCATACAATATTATTAATGACCAGCGAGTCACCTATTTTTATATGAAACCTTACAGAACATATATATGGCTATATGTTCTGTTAACAGTGTATTGGGTGTGCCCTTTGCCAGTTGGCGTACAGGGGATCTTAGGTCCATACTTGTGGAGGATGGATGAGGACTGAAGAAGGGCAAACAGGAATTATCTTTAAAAAGGGGAACTAAGAAGACTTGAGGAATTAAAGACCAAACAGCCTAACTTTGATACATGGAAAGATACTGGAACAAATTATTAAACAGTCAATTTGTAAGGATCTAGTGATACCCATCATGGATTTGTGAAGAACAAATCAGACCAAACCAACCTAATTCCCTCCTCCGACAGGGCTGTGGATTGGGGGAAGCAGTAGACATGATATATCTTGATTTTAGAAAGGCTTTTGACACAGTCCCAAAGGACATTCTCATAAGCAAACTAGGGAATTGTGGTCTACATGAAATTACTGTAAGGTGAGAGCAAAACTGGTTGAAAGACTGTACTCAAAGAGTAATTATCGATTATTCTTTGTCAAACTGACAGGCTATATCTAGTGGGGTCCCATGAAGGTCTGCCCTGGGTCTGGTACTATTCAATATTTTCATTAATGATTTGGATAATGGAGTGGAGCGCATGCTTATATAATGTGCAGATGATACCGAGCTGGGAAGGGTTACAAGCCCTTTGGAAGACAGGGTTAGAATTCAAAAGGACCTTGAGAAATTGTAGAATTTAGTCTAAAATCAACAAGATAAATTGAATAAAGGCAAGTGCAAAGTACTTCATTGAGGGAGGAAAAATCTAAACATTAATACAAAATGGAGACTAGCTGTTCAAGCAGTAGTACTGCAGAAAAGGATCTGGAGGTTATAGTGGATCACAAATTGAATATGCGTCAGCAATGTGATGCGGTTAAAAAAAAGACAAAAATCATTCCGGGGTGTATTAACAGGAGTGTCATATGTAAGACATGGGAGGTAATTATCTTGCTTTACTTGGCAGTGGTGAGGCCTCAACTGCAGTACTAAGTCTAGTTCTGGGTACCACATTTCAAGAAAGATGTGGACAACCTGGAGAGAGTCCAGAGCAACACAAATGATAAAAGGTTTAGAAAATCCTTTCCAGCCACATGTTTCTATGATGAATACAGACTGTAGAATTTCACCCAGTGATTCCAGAATCGAGCCCAGACCATGTAAAAAACGAGTGATCAAAGTGCCATGCTGAATCACCATTTGTGTCTTTTCATTGTATGAGATTTATCACTGCCATTTATCATTGAATACACTTCTGAGTTTGCTCCTGCTATTATCTCTTCACAGAATGAAATCAGGCTGTTGTATGATCAGTTAATTGAGAAAAAATCTACTCTGCAACAAACCTTGAATGCAATACGTGGGCATAATGTTGCTGAACAACTTCGGGTAATTAACTCAAAATACTAAGTTAAGGCAAAATTATCTAGCACTGGACAATATTACCTGGTTTGTTTTGTGAGAAATAATTTGAGAAATAATATGAGAAAAAAATAATGTGATAAATAATTTCATATTTTCTAAGGGCTGGCTCATGCTGTCAGGTGTGCAAATGTGGGGGAGAAGGCCCAATGAACCACTCCCCATACGCACACACACTATGCCTCCATGCAACAGCTGGGCTGGATTGCAGTCCTGGCACTAGCTGAAACACAGGCCTCACTCATTCTTTGATTCCGTTGGGGTGTAAGTCACCCCAACCAGACAGGTTAGGGCAGAAAGGAAGCAAGACAAGATACACAAAATACACACAAGCACAAAATACAGCCCTTTGTATGTAACAGCCTTAATTAGAAAGTCCCTTGAGCTTCCCCTTATGGGAGAGGGGACACTAGTATTTATTTCAAACCTCCCAGCAGTTTAAGTAATCACATAAGGAATACCTAGTAAACGGATGTTAACAAATGCAACAAATACCATAGCATTCGTAGCATGGTACATGAATCAGTTAACCTACCTTCTCCTAGTTAAGGGCTTAAAAGACCCGAGGGAAGGACAGACAAGATGACAAGATAGTTCAGCTGAGGGCAGATTGCATGCCCTTTCCAGACCGTACAACAGCCGCTTACCTCTCGGAGATGTCCCAACACCTATCCTGCTAAATCTGAAAATCATGCAAATCTAAAACTTCCCTTATTTCAGAGAACTCCCTACACCAGATCTCTAGTGTTCACTGGAAAACAAAATTCTGCACCCTCAGAAGTGATGATGTGTTTTTATTATGACTAGTACTGATTTAGTAAAAATAACTGTGCATGGCCCAGTTCATAGGACACTGAACTGGGAGATCTGGATTATTTTCCTGGCTCTGCTACTGGCTGACTGTATGACCTGGGGCAGGTCACTTTCCTTCTGTTTCCCCTGTAGGTCTTGTATATTTAAATTGTAAGTTTTTGAGATAGGGACTCTTTCACTGTGTGTTTGTAAGTGCCTAGCACAATTAAGTCCCAATCTTTAACTGCTATCATAATACCGATAATAATAGTGTAAAACCTGAAGGAACAAAACTTCACTTAATTCTTATTATATCTTTTATTCAGAAAACTGATACATATGCGTTGGAGCTACACAACTATGAGGCCCAAATAGCAAAACTGAGAGATCATGGGGAGAGATTTCAGTTACCTGTTGCTCTGATCCATGAAGTTGATAAATTAGAGGTAAGAATACAGAGCAATCAACATTCTATCCTGCGAGATTTGATTCTTCAAAACGAGACACTTTAGCAGTGAAAAGTTTAGGGCCATCTGGCATCCTGGCACTATACGATACTGTAGAAATGGTGCATGCAGGTCTCTAGTTTGGTTTATATCTTGCAAGAAATAAGCTCATTGAATTTTGTTTAATTCCTAGGATGTTATGAATGATATCTGGGGGGTTCTGAGAGCCAAGTATGCGGAGCTAAACTCTCCTTTCGTCAGCGAGAGCCAGTACGAAGCCTTGATTTGTGGGCTGGCAGAATTGGTAGACATTGGACGAGAGAAGCTTGCGCAGGACCCAAAGCAGCTCGCCAAAAGTAGAGCTACCTTACAGTCTCACCTGCAAAATCACAAGGTACAGCACATGCAACACAGCACGGCTCGAATCATTGTAGAGTATGACTTTCTGTGACTGACTTTTCTCAAATATCATTGCTGAATAGTTATTACTATTTCTCCTAGCATAAGAGAGAGTCTGAGGTACTTGAAGTAAACGCAGTAAATATTTTGAGATAGATAAAATGTTTTCAAAAACAGTAAGTAAAGAGGCTGTTTTCATGCTGCTGGGCTTTTTCTTTTTTCCCCACTCTGCTGATTGGTTTGTTGCAAAGGGTTTTGTTGTTGTTGTTTGGTCACCTCGGGGGAATGGGACATGAGAGGGGAGGGGATGCGACGGTTAGGGCAGAGAGGAAGCAAGACAAGATACACAGAATACATGTTCTGCCCCAGCTGGCAAGTGTGGTCATTCCTAGATGGAAACGCACAGTTTTGGGGACCTCTTTGGATCGGGGTCTGGGTTTGCTGATCCATTTATCCCTGGTTCGAGCTACCTCGGAATGCATCAAAGTGTCAGGAAGATGTTTTATTATATATCCAGTATTTTGTAAATCTATGGTAAAGTTAATTAAGGAAGAGTGTGCAGCCTTGTGGAGTGAGCAGGGATATGGGCATAGGGGCTCCTGCGTTCTACTCCCAGGTGTTAACTTTCTGTGTGACCTTGGCAAGTCTCTGGGGCAGACCATGGCTTTTAGCCACTGGGATGAGCAGGTGATGGTATGGAGGGAGCTCCGACTGTGTGCCAATGTGACCAGCCCTCTCTGGATCTTCTTTGTGCCCTTCCTGTGTGCTCCTCCCTGCCCCATTTGGGTGCTGAGCTCCTGGGATCATGGAGAAGGAGCATTTACTGTTTCATTGGGTGCAGGAACTGCTCTTGTGACAAACTAATTGAGCTCCCCAGCCCTGCAATGCCATATAAGGTCTGCCCCAATCCATCCCTTACTTCAGCTAACACATCACTATAGTATAAAGAATATTATTTACCTGGTTCACAAGTGTGTTTGAGGTCCTTGGATGAAGCAGTATATAATGAATGCAAAGTGTCATTATTATTTATGATTAAAATCAGAACAGATGTCCTCAAGTAATACAAAGAATCTGATTTCGATGGAGCACTTGCTATAAAACAGAAAAATAGGCTTGAAACATGTAAAAATGCTGGTTTTTCAGGGCTTTTTTCACAAGCTCATCGCTCATGTGCATGTTGTGCAATCGTATTCCAAGAAGATGGCTCCTGCTACATTACAAAAGAGAGAGAAATTCTGGACTGACCTGGTGGAAGATGTCAGATTGCTGGAACAGAAGGCTTTCCAATATGGCATACGCATAGAGAGTTTATTAAAGGTAATGGATTAGAAAAACCTGGTATGGAAAATGGAACCCTTTCTATGCTAGAGATACTCTGGCCAGCAGCTATCTACTAGCCATGTCTGTTTGAGGGCAGCGACCAACTGTTCACGCTCTGAGTGTTACTAATTCATCTCTTTCCCCTGAAATGTGGAATTGCCTTCCCTCCCTCCAACATGAATGGAAATTCCTGTAACATGCCTGTGGTACTTCCTGAACACCCAGACTGAGACTAAAGACCTGTGTGGCACAGAAATACCAATAGTACATTACAATGAAAAAAAGTTTTAAAAACCCAAGTTTTAAAAAAAAATCATGAACAGTTTTTGAGTGAGAAATCACTTGGGTGTTAACTGAAATCCTCAGATCATGTAGAAGCTACTCTCTTTAATATATGTTCTCTCTACATACTCTCGTTTTGACATTCTGTTTTGTTGGTTGAACTAATAAGTGTTAAAGCATCAGCATTTTCAATGTTTAGCATAAGCATAGAATAAGAGGTACACTATATTAACATATGGCTTTTGTTTTAGGAATGGACAGAATTTGATGAGGACTCTGTACCTTTCAACAAAGAATTAGAGGCACTTGCTTCTGCAGTGCCTTCTGTGAATTTGGTAGAAGAGACAGAAGAAAGATTAATGGAGAGGATTACCCTTCTCCAGGTATTTTTATTTATTTCTGTTTAATCACCTTTTTTTGGGTAGGATCATGATACACTGTATATGGCAAAAATACTGTTTTAGAAATATCTGCTTAGCACATGCTTAATGTCCTCCAAACAGGGTCCTTCTCATCTCCCTCTTAGCCAAGGTAGCAACTATAGTCTGTGCCCAAATGTACATTTCCATATGAAAACAAAGCTTTTTATACCTTTTAAAAGTACTGGGAAAAGAGGTATTTGTAGCCACCAGTTTCAATTAGTTCATTTACGAAGAGAGAGTCCCTGCAGCTGCTCTAAAAGCTGGCATTCAAATATATACTCCAGTGATACACAGAGATTGAGAGCCTTATTCAACTCTCACCCATGTGAGGTGAGAATCAGGCCAGTGTTTCCAAATATTTGATCTGCTCTTTGTAGTGAGAAGTCTATCAATTCTATCAACCTCTTCCAAAATTCTGGGAAGTACCGTTAAATCACCTTGAATTCTCCTCTTTTCCAAGGAAAATAAAGTTCGTTTTCTGGAGAAAGGCAGGTAGACATTTGATAATTTGTTCTAAACATCAGAGAAGTGCTGTGTATCTGAAGGCAGAACTGCACCCTCACTTAGGACGATACAGTTCTTGAGTTAATATAAATGAGTTTAAAACACATAATGTATCCTGTTAATATGTTTGTCTGCTGATGCTCCTTAGACTGAGTGATACATGCTTAGGGCTAATCCTCATTCCTGGGGAGTCTTTCCATTGTCTTCTGAGGGCTGAGGCTGAAAGTGTGGAAGACTAACCTACCTTAACTGAAGAGGCATGTTTGTTTCTTGGACTTATTTCTGTTAGGAGAAGGAATGATTTTAGGTAGAACACAGCATGTAGAAAAAACACAATAGTTATGGGTTTGCGTATTATTCCACCTAAAACAGTGGCGGCAGTTAATTGTTTTTTGTGCCAGCATGTGGCTTTTGCACTCTTCAGGGACCATGTTGTATTAGCAGTATTGGAGCTCCCATACCCTTATGTCCATAGTGAGTCAAGTTTATAAACTTGTACCCTGTTTCCTGCATTCTATTTTGTTTTGTTTTCACTACGGCTTGATTCTGTGCATGACTAATTGCAAATAAATCCTTTTACCAATCCAAGAGTATTTTATGTATAACAAGGAGTATTTTCTGACTGTGCATATTTGTGTAGTGCCTTTATAGAAGTCCATAATCCAAAGTAAACAAATGGATATGAGATTATTTGGCACTGAGAAGGAATGACTTTATCAAAATCCTTAACGAACTGTGATGAACACAAGGTGTCATAGATTATCACTTGAATTTGTATTACGAGATGCCTCAAATGGGCCACAATAATTCTGTTTCATGCGGTGGAGCCATGTCGTGCTATTTCATGACATGTCAAGCTACATCACAAGGTAATTTGAAAAATAACTTGTGTATCCATTATTCTTACCACTGTTCATAACAGAAAATAAAATAAATGCCAGTTGTGAGAATAAAGTGCATGTTTTAATAGCCATATTTCTCTTTTAAAATACGCTGTTGTTGTGCAAACTATTTATACTTTGCTAGCAAACCAAAAGAAACATTGATGAAAAACATGCCAGACTTTACCAGATGGTGAAGGAAGGGAAGAAATTGATGACTGTTGTGAGCTGTCCTGAATTAGTAAACCAAATTGGGAAACTAGAAGAACTGTGGTTGTCCTTAACCAAAAAAGTTGGCCATGAGCTGCACAGACTTCAAACATTACTCAGACTTTTGGTCAGGTAAGTTTTTACTCAAGGGGCAATTAGTGTTAGCCACTGCTATCTGGGGTTTCTCACAGATTCTTCAGCACCCATATTTCCTGAATCATGAGATCAATGTAATTAAACTACAGAGTTTGTGCCTCTGTTTGTGGAAAACAAAAGTCCAATTATAGTAAAAAAAAAAGTGACTATTTAAATAAAAAATTTCATCTTCCTACTGAATAGATCTTCCCGTGTGCAGTCAGTCATATTTGCTTCCTTTATGACAAAAATATCATCACTTCTGTTGGCACTGCAAGGCCAACATCTCTAGGGGAGAGTGAGCTGGATTCTCTTCTGACTCGCACATGAAAATTGTTAACTAACGCCCACATTGCTCTCCGCTGATCTGCACATGGAGGGTACCCACTGGAGCTGTGCTGTCAAAGACCAGGGGCTGGTGTCTGAGCCAGTGTGAAGACATTGCCTCTTCACAGATGATCCAAGCCTTCAACAGGGTCCCTGAGATCCATATGCAATTATGTGGTCAATACAGGAAGAGAGTTTTTTGCGGCTCAGAAGCTCTGAGGCTGTCTCTCACAGACCATAAATATGATGATTATTTCTTCAATCAACATATGCATGCTTTCAGCAGAACAGAGTTGTCATATATCAGTTCTGTGCTACTACAGAGAGGCTGTCTGAAGTGGAGGGTGGGAATCCTATCCTGTATAAACCTGTAAGGCCTAGCAGCATACATCTTTAGGTGGATGGAAGGACAATTCTGAGAGGAGAAAAGAAATGTGTTATAGACTCTACTAAGGGATCGAGTCATTTCTAGTCTGTTAACCTGCTTTGTTTTGTTTCTATAGCTACAACAGAGACTCAGACAAGTTAATCAAATGGTTGGAGTCTGCTCAGCAGAGAATGAATTTTTGGAAGGAGCAGTCTCTCAATGTGTCACAGGACCTACATACTGTCAGAAACAATATAGACAACTTGTTTGTAAGTCAAAAAAATCTGCAGTGTTTAGATGCCAGATAATAATCCACCCAAATGATATTGCAATATGGCCAGAATCTGCCAGCAAGGCACAGCCCTGAGTATGAAGTGGGGTAGCACTGCACTGCCTCCAGGGTTCTTCTGGGAGGCAGCATGTCACAGTCCTGCTGCTGCTGTTAAATGTGGGTGAGAGAGATTGGGGGTCTTTAACTCTGCTGAAGATATTTCTTTGGATGGGTGGATATGAACCAACCAGCACCTCAAAGACAGGGGACAAGGAGATCTGGGCACCCTGAAGATCCTGATAGGTGAGCGGGGACCAGCAGTTTATTCCCCTCAACCCCCCGAAAATGGCCAGGAGAGGAGAGGGTCTTTCAAGATATTGGAGTTCCAACCTGAGACTAAAGCACCAAATATAGGGGTCCTGTTAGGTGAAAGGGGTTGTAAGTGGCAGCATATTGGGGTTAAAAGGTCCTGCAGAAAGATAGAGAAGAAAGGTCTTGGCTGACACCTGTGTGGCTCAGAGTTTCTCTGGGGTTTACTGAGCCTCAGCAGGTTTCAAGTTTCCATCAGATGAGATGAGTTTTACCAGGTTTCAGTGTAACCAGAATTGCAACCCATCCAGTCAGTCCCTCTTGTGATTGAGACCGTGTCTGTGTGTTTTAAAATATATGTTTTGTTAAATCTCTGTATATTTCAGTTATTTTCTAAGGAAGTAGATGAAAAATCATCCTTGAAGTCATCTGTCATAAGCACTGGCAACCAGCTTCTTCACGTGAAACAAATGGATGCTGCACTGCTTAGATCATCTTTGGCACAGTTTGAGCAAAAATGGGCAGAACTGATCACTCAATTCCCAACCATCCAAGAAAAACTTCACCAGGTAAGGAGGGAATCTCAAGTCATTTCTTCATTTGAGCCAAGCTACATGCAGAATTATTTTAAAATGTTACTGATTGGATTCAGTCAAGCACTACATAATGCAAGGAAAGCACTTCTTTCTTTAGGGCTCAATTACCCATCTGACTCACTTTTGGAACATCCTCAGTATTGTACTGAGACTTAATTATTACTGTATTTCTACCTAACTCTGCCTGTGCACATCAGTGTCATATTTTATATAAAGGTTAGTTTCAACAAGCAACAACAATCTTATTCCAGACTTCAGAGATGTCCAAATTTCTTGTTTTAAGTTTGAATCGTATCCTAAATTTGAGTATCAAGGTTTACTTGCAAGTTCATACTTACATAATTACATTATGTGAGGTCTTTTTGGAATAAAGTTGCCCTCCTCCTTGATGGTCTGATTTAATATTGCTAGCAAGTTAAGTACAGAAGAATCATTATATATTTGATTTCCAGCTTCAGATGGAAAAGCTTCCGTCTCGTGAGGCCATCGCAGAAATAATGGCATGGCTGAGCCATGTGGAACAACAAAAAGAAGATGATGAGGCCACTGTAAATTTGCAAAGTAACGCATCCCAAGTCAAAAATCTTCTTCAGAAATATAAGGTAAATACGCAAGCAGAAGAACAAGTTGTCTCCAGGGTGCTCAGGTACCACAGTAATGGATGCAGTCTAAGAGCCAGAATAGAATCAAATAGAATATCCATTTACTTCTAGGTTCCTTAGGGCAGCTGAGTACTTAGTCTTCCAGCTCAGAACATTGGTGTACTCTTGAAGATTAATCCTGTACTTCTTAGCCCTTTGAACTTTTGGGGTCAGCTTCTTGGTTCTGGTTAACAGTTAAAAATATGTTCCTAGCATTCATATCCTAGGACCACTTTATGACAGAATTGACCACTGCCTTGTCTTGTAGATATCGCCAGAATTTTCCACGAGGATAAACTTAAGGATATTCCTAGCTTCCTTCCTGAGGGGGACATGCAGTCTCATAGGCTCCAAGATATTTGTATCTTTATTACCATATCATCCAGTGGCCCCAGTCGGGATGGTACTGTTTGGTGAATGGACTGTGTCTTCATGATAAACAACTACAATTTTAGAGAGAGAGAATCTGCTTTCATTTGCCCAACTCTTCCTCCTTTCAAAGAAAATAAATGGCATTTCCTAGCTGTAGTTAGTATTTACTATTGGGCAGAATCATCATCTCTGAAAAGATCCATCTGTGTGGGTAAGGACAAAGAAGCAGGGACCTATCTTAGCCCGTGCTGTACGTCTGTTAGCTGCGAACTAAGGCCACCTTTGATTTAGACAATGGAGAATGGATCTCTCAGGAAATGCAATATACTGTGGCTCAGAATAAGAAGTTTTCTCTGAATACCACAGAATTATACTATAAATCAGCAGTTAATGGAGTTTATGAAATTAAAATTGCCATCGTAACTATTTTTCAGGAATACATGATGGAGATGAACTTTAAACAGTGGACAGTTGATTTTGTTAACCAGTCGCTGTTGCAGATCAGCACTTGCGATGTAGAAAGCAAGCGCTATGAAAGGACAGAATTTGCAGAGCATCTTGGTGAGATGAACTTGCAGTGGCACAGTCTGCAAGGGTCTCTGAACAGAAAGGTTTGCTCCTATTTCATGGTTTTATATCTTTTTTTTTCTTCCATTGTTGATTACATGTGTTATAATCCTTTGTGCTTCTATACTACCTTTCCCCCAAGGATCTCAAAGCACTTTCACATGTGCTGAGTCACATAACAGTCCTGGAAGGTACAGTAGGTGGATGTTTTCACACCTGTGTAAGAACGGGTATAATTAGTAAATTCAGAAAAGGAGAATTTAGATGAATATTGGGGCGGGGGAATCATAATGGTGAGATCTGTTGAGCTGAAGGAAAGCCATATGGACCCCCCGTCTTGAGACATTTAAAATTGAAAATAGTAGGCAGTATGTGGTAAAAAATAGTCCTGCGCGAGCAGGTAGTTGACCAAGACCCACTCAGAAGCCACAGGGACAAAGATACTGTTTAAAAAGAGTCCAATCCCTCTGCACGTTATGGAGCATGATTGAAAAGGGGCAGGATACTAAAATATCCTCCCCCTGCCTATTTCCATTTAACATAATGATATTGGAAGCACTAAAAGGACTGATTGGCATATCGCCAGTCACACTCATTTGTTATGAAAAACTGTGGTCTAGTGGATGAGGCACAAGCCTGGGAATCAGGAGCCCTGGCTTCTGTTCCCAGCCGTGTGATCAGGGGCAGGTCACTTAACTTCTCTCTGCCCCCTCTGGAAAATGGGAATGATGGAATATGTTCTCCTTATAGAATAACTTTAAGACCAATGGATGAAAACCACTCTCAAGGTGCATATCGCTATTATTTATTTTATTATGTGTTTACTATTACATATAAATAAATGCATCAGAGTTATTTCACACTGGTGAAACTAGAAATAATCTGTGGAACAGGCTCAGAGTTGGAGGCAGTGTGGCCTAGTGAATAGAACACTGGACCTGGGTTGTGTTCCCAGTTCTACCACCAGACTTGCTGGGTGACCTTGGGCATATCACTTCCCCTCTTTGTGACTCAGTTTCCCCCTTAGTAAAATGGGGATAATGATACTGACCTCCTTTGTACAGCATTTTGAGATCTACAGATGAAAAACTCTATAGAAGAGCTCGATAATACTGTTCTGTTAGAGAATATGTCAGCATACCCAAGTATGGAGAAATTATGATGTGAGGTATAGAAGCAAATGGGGAAAGAGCTATTTACTGTGAATGGGCAGTTAGAGAAATTCCTGAATCCTACCCCTTCAGGCATGACATTGTTAGAATAGACATTGTCAACTGTTAGTATGCTCTGTATATCTGTATACTGTCTTCAGCTAGGGTATGAAAGGAGAGACTGCCATGCTTGAGTCCTACAAGGGACTCCAATCAAAACAGGGAGTTTAAATCGGCGAAACACTTTCAATCTGATATAATTTAATTGAAATGAAATGTTTTAATCCTGTAATTTGCAGATACAAGATTTGGAACATATTTTGGAAATTGTCACTGAAAATGAAAACAAAGCACAAACTCTGAGCAGCTGGCTGGAAGCACAAGGCGAGAGGCTGAAATCTTTGGAAAAGCCAGCGAGTCTAATCTCAGTACAGAACACGCTGGAAGACTGTAAGGTAAAAAGTGTTCTTTATGTTGCAAACATTACCCTTAAGACTTTGCTGGGTCCATGCTACAAAAGGCACATAATTTTTATTTTAAATTGGAGGAACCTACCATATTCCTAAAAGCTTAGTACAGCGTGTCACTTTAATGAAAACATGAAATGCAAAATTTAAGAAAGAGATCAGGGCCAGGTCCTCAGCTGTTGTAAATTGACATGCACCGAATTACAGCACCCGAAGATCTGGCACAACACAGATGTGAAATTTCACAGTTGTTTTTTTTTTTTAACTCTTTTATCCTTGGAATTTCCTGCAACATTACAACAATTCTTAATATTTTCACTACCTTATTTTAGATTTCTTCTAATGGAAAATATTTCATTTTTGTTTGGTTCAGCACATTGATGGAAAGACTCATCTATTTGATTAGTGTGAAACATTCTTCGGTGATACTTTGGTTAGAAAGAATAGCAACTCTGTCGTAACTTGGTATAATTCTGTATTAGCATAATATTTCTTCTGTTTCTCAAATGGGCCATTTTGTCTTTCCCACTTAGTCCTGTTTGCCTGTTGACCTGTTGATACATGAAGTTGTTATTCTATTATTGATGCTGTGATGCTAGCCTCACCACATCATGACCTGGCACAAATGCAGTCATACTGCTCCAGCCCTAAGGATATTTTAGGGATTTTTCAGTGGCATAGCTCCATCAAAATCAGGACAAGTGGCAGTCATCTGCCAGCTGGTCCCCAATTACTCTAGGAATATTCAGCATCCATTCAGTTCAGTGTTACTCTTATTTCCTCCTATGAAATGTTTGTTATTTTATTACCATGGTTACTTGTAGCTCTCCCAAATTATGCTGCTATTATTCCCTGCAGTGCTATATTAATGCAGAGTTACTCATCTATCTGCATTTTCTCTGAAGTGTATTGGAGTGAGAATGTACCAGCTAGTTAATAAGATACTTTTGGTATCTCTAAAGAACCATATCTGATCACAGCAAGATAAGATTTTATGCTTCAGGCTGGTAAAATGCTTAATTAAAATTCATTTACTTCATTAGAAACTAAATGAATTTTAAATAAATTCAAAAAGCTATTGGACAGTGAATCATTAACAGAAAACGTGCTGACTTAAAGGACAACATTTTAGTTAAAGGAATCAGCCCATTTGGATGTCTGAAACATTCACAGATACTGCTGCGGGGCTGGAGCTGAGCTTTCCTGACTACATAAGGACCACACTGTGATCCGCTTAATCGTGTTGGGGAGCAGTTCTTCTCACAAGTAGTGCCAATGACTTCAATGGGACTGCTTCCAAATTCCAGACCAGATCATTGGTCTAGCCAAGCTATGCTGAAAGGCAAAGGGAAAGGTGGCTTAAAGCTGAAAGCTACGTATGCATTCCTCAATGGTAGGGTCAGCCAGGGCTTATGTCAGGCTCAGCGTAAGTTAAAGCAGCCTCAGGACTGCTCTAACCCATATCAGCTGAAAATGACTTCCTAGTAACTGTTAGGAAGCCAGAAATCCTCAATGTGTAAGGTGCTCCTACCTTTGGCGCATGCGTATGCTGGAGGGGGTAGGAGGGCTGGAATCTGACATAGGGAATCTTCTGCTGCTCTGCTTGAAAAACTTGTTAGCCCCTTTGCCTGGCATGGTGCAAGGGACCCCAAGTGCTGGCGGAGGATCTGGCTCTCAGTTCCAAATCAGCATGTTGCATTCCATGTCACGGCCATATGCGGTTTCTTGTGTTCTGCCTGACAATTACAATAGTTCCGGTTTCCTGAGGCAAACTCATTTCTGCCAGAACTCAATTGCTGTAAGTTCCCATGGTTAGAAAAACGACATGGGGTTGATTTTAAAGAATAATAATTTGTCTTTTCTTTAGTATTGTCACACAGATAAAGATTTTAATCTTTCTTCCCTTTAGGAATTAGAAAATCAGCTTGCAATTAAATCCAAAGCTCTTGATCAGCTAAAGCAGAATTATATGGCTTTGGAAGATGGTGCAAAACAAACCTCAGAAGATATGGCTGTCAGAATGGATAAGCTGCATGAAATGAGGAACAGTGTCATCAGTCAGGTAGAGAACTTTGCATTTACACTTCTTCCCAGGATTTAACCTTCGCAACAGTTCCTAACCTCTTTGGGAATTTCCAGTGTTACTGAGCTGTTCAATGACAGATCCATAGTTAAGGCTGCAATAGATGTCCCATTCTTCTTC
Organism: Chelonoidis abingdonii; assembly: GCF_003597395.2. Lineage (NCBI taxonomy): Eukaryota > Metazoa > Chordata > Testudines > Testudinidae > Chelonoidis > Chelonoidis abingdonii. The sequence continues at coordinate 146,247,902 of NC_133772.1, read as the reverse complement.
AAATGTTTGCTCATGTCAGTTCCATTCTAGATGTGCACAATTATCTGAGATTTTTGCCTTAGGGGTATCGGTAGGGTTGGCTGTGGTGCCCCCTTGAGTGCCGCGCCCATGCACTGGAATATAGGCACCACCCACCCTATGCCCTCTCAGTTCCTTCTTTCCGCCTGTGTTGGTTGGTCGGAGCGCCTTGTCTTGCAATCATAAGATCATTAGCGGTTCTTCAGAAACCCATTGTCTGTCTTGTTTGTATATAGTTAGGTACTCAGTTAGCCTTTAAATTAAGTGTTGGGTTAGTTGGTAGTTAGAGTCCCGGCTGGGACTTTGCCCAGGAGTGTGGCCTGCCCTGCTCTCCTGGCTTTAAACCATGCTTCTCATGCAACAGGCCAATGCCTATTAGTGACCCCCATGACAGTTGTCTGAAGTGGAGTGGGGAGTCCCACAGAAAGGACAAGTCCAGAATCTGTAAGCACTTTTGTCCTGGAACCCAGAAGGAGCGGGATATCCGCTTGAGGACCCTCCTCGTGGAGGCTGCATTTCATCCTGCATTGGAGCCCTCCCACTCGAATCCCACACCGAGCACCTCAGCTTCCATGTGGAGCGCACCGCCAGCACCATTCCCCCTCACCAGTGCCGAAGAAGCGACAAAAGAAGAAGAGCCCTCTGACACCATAAGGGAAAGGGGCCTCAGGCAAAGGAACAATGTCAGGCCATGTGCCCACCCCAGGACTTCATGGGAGTACTACTGAGGTCAGACCCCCCTGCCTGGCCAGGGATCTGCCTCCAACTCCTGGGAGCAGCAGGGGACCCCAGCTTCTAGGGGCCTCATTGCCCAAAGCAGCCCAGGTGACTGAAGAACAAGCAGGCCAACCAGCACCACAGACACTGTGCCAGGCACCAGCCTCGGCTAAGGCCCCAATGCCTAAGGACAGGCGAGTCCTGGGACCACCCCATAGAACAGTGAAGCACCCTCGTTCCCCGTACTGCAGACATAGATCCCCATCTCGGGTCTCCAGTCAAAAGGCCCAGGTTCCCTGATGCCATGCTCTTCCCTACAAGACATGGGACGCTGGAGTCAAGACACCAGTCTCCATATCACCAGTACCAGCAAGTTTCCTGTCAAGCATGGCCACAGCGCAAGTCACCATCGTCAAGACAGTCTCCCGGATATCAGTGCTCACCGGGGCAGGATCGCTCCCGGTCACAGCAGTCGTCTTCATACCCCCGGTTCTGCTCATCAGGCAGGCACTGATCCTTGCCCTCCTCTCACCAGTCCCCGACTAGGGTCAGTTGGCAGACTCAGGCCTCAATGGCTTTGCCCTGGTCGCCAGAGGAGCAATGGTTAGATTTGGACTGGGAGTTCAGCCCCTCACCAAGGAAGGGTGATTTGCTGGCAACCTGCGAAGCTGGCACAGCGCCTGCAGCAATGGCAAGGCAGCTGGGACAATGGCCTGCTCAATGGCTGTAATGGGACCCATGGAGCATGCCTGTAATGCCAGTTCCATATTCCCACCAGTCCTCCCTTGCTGCCCCCAGCATCGCCAGAACTGGAGTCTGAAAACAGTACCGAATCTGATGTGGGGGCAGTGCATTGGACTTTAGCTAAGGAGTCGTCCCTGGAGCAGGAAGGGGAACCTGCCTCTCCCCCGATGGTGCGCTCATCGTCCTCTCCAGACGAAGCAGTGATGCGTCCCTCCCAAGCAGGCAGCTTCTCTCCCTCCCGCCCCCTGATGACTTCAAGGAGCACGAGGGTGGCCACCAACTTGAACTTAAAAACTGAGGAGGTTGTGAAGGAGTCCGACAACCTCTTTAACATTATATCCTCCTCCACCTCAGCCTGGGTTGTGATTCCCGTCCACGCAGGGGTCCTTAAGATTGCCAAATCACCCTTGATTTGAAGGATGCATATTTCCACATTTCCATTTTCCCGGGACACAGGCTTTTCCTTCGTTTTACGCTGGGCCAGCACCATTTCCAATTCACAGCATTGCCATTTGGTCTCTCATCAGCCTCGAGAATGTTCACGAAGTGCATAGCACCAGTGGCCGTTTATCTGAGGCACCGGTGTGTTCAAATTTACCTGTACCTCAACAACTGGCTAATAAAGGATCAGTCCCAAAACCGGGTGCGACAGCATCTCAATCTGGTTTGTTCTACCTGTCGCAACCTGGGGCTGTTAATAAACAAGAAAAAGTCGACCTTAAGTCCAGTGCATAGAGTTCATTGGAGCAGGCCTTGAGTCTGCTCAGGCCAGAGGCTTCCTCCCCAATGCTCAGTTCCAAGCAATGGTGGAACTCACCTTGTGCATGCAAGCCCGTCCTCTTGCCACTGCTCACACGTGCCTGCATTTGTTGGGCCACATGGCGGCCTGTACTTACATGGTCAGACATGCGCGGCTGTCTCAGGCCCCTGCAGGCATGGCTGCCGTCGGTCTACATCCCCAACAGACGCAATGTGGACCATGTGATCTGGATCCCGGACCACGTACTGTCATCACTCATCTGGTGGCAGAATCCTGCATCGGTGTTGAAGGGGGTTCTCTTCACGGCTCCGTCCCCTTTAGTGACCTTCGTCTCTGATGCCTCGGACTGGGGTGGGGAGCCCACCTGGGCGATCTCAGCATGCAAGGTTGTTGGTCGACTCATGATCGTTCCCCACACATCGACGTCAGGGAGCTCAGAGTGGTTCACCTGGCCTGCCAAGTGTCCCTACTTCACCTAAAAAGCAGAGTTGTCCATGTCCTGACAAGACACTACTGTGACTATGTTCTATATCAACAAGCAAGGCGTGGAGCCAGATCATCTGCCCTTTGGCAGGAAACTCTCAGGCCCTGAGACTTCTGTGTACAAAACAGCATCCATCTCGTAGCCACACATCTCTCCAGGCCAGGAATGCTTTGCCAGATCGCCTCAGCAGGACCTTCTCGTCTTCCCACGAGTGGTCCCTCAATCCGAAAGTGGTCGGCATCATCTTCCAGAGGTGGAGGATTCCCCACGTGAACCTGTTCGCATCCAGGCAGAACAGGAAATGCTACGTTTCTGCCCAATTTGGGGGATTGACAGAAGCTCCTTGTCGGACGCTTTCATACTCCCGTGGTGAGGGATTCTGTTGAATGCCTTCCCCCCTAGTGCCGTTAATTCACAGGGTCCTCTTGAAGATCAAACAGGACAGGATGAAAGTGATCCTCATAGCACCGGCTTGGCCACATCAGCACTGGTTCGTCACGCTGCTGAATCTCTTGGTGGCTGCTCCATTATGGCTACTGCTCAGGCCGGACCTGCTGTCCCAAAACAATGGCAGTCTTCTGCATCTGAACCTGCCAGCGCTGCATGGTTAAATGCGGAGGAGCAGGAGTGCTCGGCCGGTGTCCAACAGGTCCTGTTGGGCAGCAGACAGCCCTCCACCAGAGTGACCTACCTGGCCAAATGGAAACTATTTGCTTGTTGGACCTCGGATAAAGGCATTTGCCCTGAGCGGGCCTCGCTGCAATCAATCCTGGACTACCTTCTGCATCTCAAGTTCTAAGGCCTGTCCCTTTCATCTCTCAAGGCCAGCGTGGCTGCTATCTTGGCCTTCCATCCGCCGCTCGAGGCTAGGTTGCTTTTCACCCAGGATATGACTGCCAGGTTCCTTAAGGGCCTCGAGTGCTTCTACCCTCACATCAGGAAACCCGTCCCTCTGTGAGACCTGAATCTGGTGCTGTTGTGGCTCACAGGGCCCTGCTTCAAGCCTCTGGCTTCCTACTCTCTCCTTCTCCTGTTCTGCCTGCCGGGTCTCTGAGATTAGAATGCTTACCTTGGAACTGCCTTATATGGTTTTTTACAAAGACAAAGTCCAGCTGCTGCCTCACCTGGCTTTTCTGCCCAAGGTGGTCTCACATTTACTTACCTGTCTTTTTTCCAAAATTGCATAAGTCAGAGGAGGAGCATAGGCTGCATTCCCTAGATGTCGGACAACCTTCTACATCGAAAGGACTAAGCCTTCTACATCGAAAGGACTAAGCCATTTCGCAAGTCAACGCAGTTGTTCATCGGAATGGCTAACAGAATGAAAGGTCCTCCAGTGTCTGTTCGAAGAATTTCTTCTTGGATCACTGCCTGCATTTGCTGCTGATACAGTCAGGCACAGGTGCCACCTCTGGCAATTGTCACTGTCCACTCAACCAGGGTACAAGCCTCTTTGGCAACTTTCCTAGCCTAAGTGCCTATTTGGGACATTGTAGAGAGGCCACCTGGTTGTCCGATCACATGTTCACATCCCATTATACACTTACCCAGTTGGTCTGGAATGGTGCTGGCTTCGATAGAGCAGTGCTGCAAGCCGCTAAACTGTGAACTCCGAGCCCAGCTCCATTGATACTGCTTGTGAGTATGTGGTAATATAGCCTCCCAGTCCCAGACCTGAACTGTAGCGTCCACAATCTGGTCCTGTCCCAAACCTGGACTTTTGCGTCCAAAATCTGGGGGCTTACCTGAAACTCCCCCAAGCTCACTACCAGCTTGGATATTCTCGCTGCCACCAGATCAGGAATTGATGGGGCCTGATCCCCCCTTTCCTCTCTCTGGTGTCCCCAACCCTCCCTTGGGGGGACACCCAGATTCCAAATCCCTTGGATGCTAAAAGCAGGGGAGAAAACCCCTTCCCCCCTCCTTCCCAGGCTTGCCTCTTGGTCTAGCCTGTGAGTATCACGAAACCGGTTTCTCTGCTTCCCAAGAGATAAGCGTTCTCTACCCTCAGGACAATTGAGATGCAAAATGCCAACAGCTTGGCTTTGCCTTTCCCCGTGCCTGCCTTCCCGTGAGGGAGACAGGTACCTGATACAGAGGTGATTCTTTTTATCTTTCCCCGTAGCCTGCTCTTTCCCTGAAAGCAATAGGAAAATAGCCCACAGCCTGGCTTTTCCCTTCCCTTTGCCTCACTAGGAAAAGAAACTTCCACAAGTTTTAAAAGAAAAGTTTATATAAAAAAAAGGAAATATAAAACAATAATCTTGCATTAAGAAACTCAATACAGGCTCTTGCTTATAAGAAAATATGAAGAAACAGTCTGATTTAAAAGATAGCCCAATTAAACCAGTCCAACAAATCAACATACATGTGAATACAACACAAAGCTCATCATAGCCGAATTACTTTGTTTTCCTTTGTACTTACAGATGTTTAGAAGAAACTTTAAGATAAGATGGAGTTAGGAGGAAACCTTGTTTACTCACAGCCGAGAAAACAACAAAGACACAGCCATCCACATCTGTACATACAACACAAAGCTCTTCATAGCCGAATTACTTTGCTTTTCCTTTGTACTTCCAGACTTTTAGTAGAATATTTGAGATAAGAGAGAGGTAGAAGGAAACTTGTTTACTCATAGCCGAGAAAACAAAAAAGACCCCGAGTATACAAATTCCCGCCCCTGACTTTTAAACAATCCAGTTCTCTGATTGGTCCTCTGGTCAGGTGTTTGGTTACCCTTTCCAGGTAAAAGAAACTTAACCCTTACCTTACCTATCTATTTATGACAGAGTCACCTAGAATGCAACTGAGCAAACACTTGAAGAAGAAAAAATGGTTACCTACCTTTTGTAACTGTTCTTCGAGATGTGTTGCTCGTGTCCATTCCGTTACCTGCGCTCCTACCCTTCTATCGGAGTTGCTGGCAAGAAGGAACCAAGAGGGCATAGGGCCGGTGGCACCTGATATCCCGACGCATGGGCACAGCACTCAAGGGGGTGCCACAGCTGGCCCTACAGATACCGCTAAGGCAAAAATCTCAGACGGCTGTGCATGTGGGTACGCACACACCTAAAACGGAATGGACATGAGCAACACATCTCAAAGAACAACTGTTACGAAAGGTAAGTAACTCTTTTTTTTACTTTTTTGCTCCATATAACTTTGACAAGAAATCTCCTTTTGGCCAAAAAACTATCATGCTTATTCTCACGCCAAAGGAGAACATGTATGCCAAGTTTGGAAAAAAGATCAACCTGCTTTGGAGTGAAATAAGGAAAAATTTACCACTTTTTGCAATTTTTTTTAAAGTATCTACATTTTTCTGGTAGCTTAAAGGATTTGTTTGAAAACCTCAAACTTTCTAACTGGATCCACTTGGTCCCTTACTATTCCTGTTTGTTCCTTCTCTCTGGTAGAGTCCTGATAGAGACTCTCCATTCTCAGCTAAACCTTTTTCATCTTCACAGCACTGCGTTCTCCCTCCTCCACTCCCATTGCTTCTTTTAATTCTAGGCAAATCCTTTATAGTTCCCAGTTGCTCCACTCATGCTCCTCTGGATTCCCTTTCCCTCCTCAATGGGTATCCATAACTTATTCTTAGGCCAATTAACCCCAGCAATGTCAGTGATATATGTATGATAAATACGGCTTTATGTTTACAATCCATCATATAATATATAATACTATAAGTAATGCAGATAAAATTAAGGTTGCCCAATGCTTTCCAGTAGGTAACTTTGCCAAATTTTAACCATTTGACTGAAATCTTCCACATCAGGTGTCTGCTTCAGGCTGATTTTTTTAAATATTGTTTTAAGCTTCAGCAGAAATGATTCAGCTGTTTCTCAGAATGAGATTAGAGAAAACACATTGTTTTGTTTATGTTAAAAACATTCTTCCAGCTGTTTTGTTGAGAAACCCTAGTACACTAATGTTTTGGAACAGGGATTTGAAATTCAGTAATGGGAGGTTGTCATGGTGCCAGAGAAGTGCCTTTTTTTTTTTTTTCCTGCAGGGCCAGTAAAAGCTCTAATTTGACCCATTATAAGAATTTGAAAAACTCCATTCAGATGTGCTCAGTAGAGACTTCTTATAGTTTAGCAGTGAAATTATTTTACATTTCCATCTGTACTGAACATGCTCCTGCCAAGGGCTACAGGGGCTGAGCAAGACTTCCTGTGCAATTGCTACTCCCTGCTGCTGTGGGCAACCTTCATTTTGACATTTCGTAACGTTTAATTGCTTAACTTTGCAACCCTAATGTTCTTTTAATGTGTTTTTTTGTATGTAACAGACAGTAGAACCTCAGAATTATGAACACTTCGGGAATGGAAGTTGTTCATAACTCTGAAATGTTCATAACTCTGAACCAAACGTTATGGCTGTTCTTTCAAAAGTTTTCAACTAAACATTGACTTAGTACAGCTTTGAAACTTTACTATGCAGAAGAAAAATGCTGCTTTCCCTGTATTTTTTTAGTAGTTTACATCATTTAACACAGTATTGGACAGTATTTGCTTTTTTTTTTTTTTTTTTGGTCTCTGCTGCTGCCTGATTGCGCACTTCCAGTTCCAAATGAGGTTTATGGTTGACTGGTCAGTTCATAACTCTGCTGTTCATAACTCTAAGGTTCTACTTTATATACTGCTTTTTTCCTTCTAGCAGGCTGGCCTAATTCGGGGCTGGATTGTGCCTTCATGGTCCTCAACAAGGGGTGGTGCACTAATTGCACCACTGCTGGGAGAGTCTTAGGTAGGACTCTAACTCCAACACTGCTCAGAGGCACAATTCCTCCCACGTGTCCCCTTTGCTCCCTGGTGGCAATAATTTGCTGCTGACTGGTACCAATGGTAAATTATCCCTACCTCTGCACACTGGCTCAGGTACACGTCTTTCTGTCTGGGTTTGCTGTCCAAGTACATTAGCCAATGGAAAATGGGATTAAGCCAAAGTCTGCCACCTCAGTCATTGCACAGCTCGTGTTTCTAGGGAGTCCTGAAGTTCTTCCAGCAGTTGTTGAATGTGAATACAAGGCTATGGTTCTGTTTCATCTGCATTGTTATCACACAATGACATACAAGAGAATTTAGCTCTCTAGAACACTAAGGTATTTTATTAGAAGCTTGAACTACCCCAAACAATTTCTGTTCAATTTTGACTCAACTGGAATTAAATTTCCATCTCAAATGGTCTATTTCCTAAGGAGATTAAGGCCTTCAGGAACCACAGTACTTTGTCTGTTAGCAGATATCCTGATATTGGCAGCAAAGAATAACAGCCGTGCGTTGTTTCCGCACATTTTCACCTAGTCTGGAGTTCTGGAGTGGTGTCTGCCAAACCAGCATTGCCTTGGTATCCAATTAAAGTTGTATTTCAAACTTATCTTGTTACTTCATTTGTGAAATTGTTGTGGATTGTTATCCAGCATGCGCTGAGCTGAAGTACTGAAGTCAGTTTTTATTTCAAAATTACCCATGAAATAGCTTCATTAATACATTTCATAGGTAAATGTTAAGAAGGAGCAATCCTTTTTCTCAGCAATGATTGTTTGTTTGCAGGTAGCACAATTAAAAACCTCAATGCAGTCAGTATTACAGCAATGGATAATTTATGACGAAGCCTGTGAAGAAGTTAACCTGATGATAATAAGCTCTCTGTATTGCCTAGAACAATGCAAACCTTCTGTAATATCGCTGGAAGCTTTGAAAGGCCAGGTGAAGACTCTACAGGTAAATCTACCAAAAACAAAGTAAATGTATTAGTGCAAACTTGGGAAAAGATTAATTAAAAGCCCAGTAATTTTCACCTCCAGAAACTGCTTCTTTAGAGCCTCACGATGGAGCTGACCCAAAGACTGGGGGAGTCGGTGGCATTCTTTCTACCTGCAGAGATAATGGGCCCATGGGCTGCTCTACTAGCAGAGTTGCACCAGTTTAACTAAAGGTCTGAATGTAAACCAGTTTAGTTAAACCAATGCCAAAAGCAGTGTAGATGCTCTTATTTCAGTTTAAATCAGGCTTGTTTGGATTTATCTGAAGTTAGGAACTGGTGTAAACTAAATTGAAATAAGGCACTTTCAGGTATCTACCAGATTAATTAAACAAATGCAAGATTGTGTGTAGACAAGGCCTAATTCTTCATTGCCCTACATCTCATGTTGTTGTTCAAACCAGTGCGGACCAAGTGCAAAGTATGACCAAACCAGAATGGTAGTGATTTGTGCTTGCTCTGTGCTCTCTTTACAATGAATAAACAAGGTGCAGGGCAACAGGGAATGAAGCCTCAGGTATTCAGAGGACTATAGTTATTGATATTTAACATTTCTTTATTATTTCCAATCTAAAATAAGAATTTCAAAGTACATCTGCTCTCTGGTTGGACTGGGAACAAGTAACACCAAAGGAAAAATTAATTCCAATTTAGAATAAATAATGAGAATGAAATAAGTGAAACTTCTTAAAAAAGTCAATTGATATTTTTCTATTGATATTTAATTTGATAAACTGGAATTTCAAACTTCTTAAAAAAGTCAATTGATATTTTTCTATTGATATTTAATTTGATAAACTGGCATTTCAAACCAGTTATTTTTCCATATTTGCCAGTCAAAGGCCTAATTCTTCAACACTTTCTTGCTTTGAATAGCACCTATTCACAAGAGGAGTCCCACTGGACCAACACCTGTGTAAAGAGATGCTTCTGAAATTATGTATTACACGATTTGGCCACAATTTATTCTTCAGTTCTTTAATTTGTAGCCGCAAGTATATTATTGTTACATTTTTAATTTCTTTCACAAAACTTGTCTTTGTCATAAATGTTGCTACAGTATCACTACTGTACATCTGCTAGTCTCTAAAGAAAACTACATTTTAGCTCAATGAACTGTGGCTCATTCGTCTCTACATCTAGTTGTTGTGACTCATTTTTCACAGTCTCTTCAAGACAAAGCAGAGAAGAGTGAAGAAAGCTGGGCCAAGCTCCAGGCTTCTGCTGCTAACCTCAAGAAATACTGTTGTTCCTCATTTGCAGAGATTATTGATCATAAATGCAAGGAGGCACATACAAGGTACGCCTGAAAAAAGACATAAAATAGATGTTGGTAATAAAGGCCCTCGATTCTGCAAGGTACTGATCATGTGCGTAGCTTTAGGCATGTGAATGTTTCTATTGACTTCATTGTGAATACTCACACGCTTAAAGTCAGGCATATGCTTAAATATCTTGGTGAACTAGAGCCAGTCGACTTTAACATATTGTTTTATTGTGGGTCTGGGTGGTAGACCAAAAAACAAACAAACAGAAAAAGCAGCAACATAGTAAACACGCAATGCAGTATGGACATTACATATGGCAAGACTCTGATCTCAGATGCCCTGGTGTAAATCCAGAGAAATTCCACTGAGAACTTCAAAAGAGATCAGTGGCTGGTCCGTGCACATCCCCAAGTGTAAGGGCAAAACCTTAATCAATAACCTGTGTTATGTTCTTGTATATTGCAGATGGACTCTGGCAAATGAAGAAGTCACTGATGAGCTACAGACAGCACAAGCTTTGTTATTGCTTTGGGAGTCGTATGATGGGTTATACACTGAGGCAGCATTGAGGTTAGAACAACATGAAGATCAGTGTCATCAGCTCTTGGGAACTCACTTATCTGAAGACAACATGGTGGAAGCCCTGAAGCAGAAGATACAGGATGTGAAGGTACATAAAAGTGCTCTCGCTACCTTATTAATGCAAGACTGGACCTCTTTAAAAATCCTGACAATGAAAACCAGGGCCTGACTTCTCTTTTGTAATCCGTCCTTTTTTAATTTTCTTTAACTTCATTGGCCCAGTCCTCAGGTCAGGCCAAGCACAGGATGCAAAGAAGGGAAGGAGATGGTGACCTGACTTCATCTCTTGCACTCTCCTTTTCTGTGGGCAGCCTGGGACCAGTTTAGCCTCAGCATAAGTTAGAGTAGCGGCAAGGCTTCTCTAAACTATATTGTCTGCAGTGGTCCCCTAGGGAGTACCACCAGGGTGCAGTTTGCTCTGGACATGTCTCCTGTGCCAGAGGTGGAGTGCCAGGAGTAACTGGCATAGAGCCAGCTACTCTTGATTAATCCCCTCCAGTGATCCCCGAATGGAAGAGGAATCCTGGCTGGCATTTAATGCCAGAATTCCATCCCCTTGCAGTGGCAATACTCTATGAAGGTAACATAGGGAACCTGAGAATCTGGCTATTTTGTAGCAATCATTGAACAAAAATGATTGACCTTTATTATATATTTTGACCTTTATAAACAACTGAAGTGCTTACAGTCTGAATGATGCCAAAGACAGGGTCAATACGCCCCAAAGCATATTTTACCTTTCAGGGAAGTCTGTCCTTTCATAGTTAATCTTTACTCGTTGCCCACTGAAATATAGTTTTCAGTGGAATAAAAGCCCAGGGATTTTCACGTTTAGAATTAAGTGAACGTGGCAGAGGATTACACATTCCAAGAGGATATTCTGTAAATCTCTCTCCAGATAAAAGGAACTACAAGCAGTAGGTTGTAGAAGTACCAGCTGCTCCCTTCATTGTTCATAACATTTAGAACTGAAACTTATAGTATTGTTGCTGGAGGGGGGAAAAAAGCTCTCAATCAATCAAAATGGTTCCAAAATGCTGGCAGAGGTGTTCAGCGTAGCGGTTAGCAGGATATTATTATCACTGTATAAAGCCATTCTAGAGAGGATTTATATTCTCTCTAATTTATTTCTCTAGTCTCCCTCATAACATTAGTATCCAAGTGCCTGAAATTATTACTGGGCAATGTTATCCCACTGAACTTTGAATCCAGATACTAAGTCTGGGAATTTTTAAAGGAGCTGAAGAGAGCTCATCGGGAGCTGGATGCCTCACTTTAAAAAATCAGCCTAAATCTCTGGGTAACTGGGAGGCAGACCTTCAGTAACATCAACGGTTTTGTCCTTCCCATCACTGCTAATAGACTTATCAGATTCCACCCTGGAGTAAGTGCTTGTCACACCCATTAAAGTCAATGAAAGATTCTCTCAGTCTATGGCTGAATTTGGCTTCCAATGCAGATCAACAGAAGAAGCTTAGTTATAGCAATAAAAGAGACACAGCAACGCAGATCTGATTTATTCTTTTGATCTTTCACTTTAGATACTGCAACAAGGCCTTCAAACCATAAAGGGAAGCTTTCTCCAGGTTTCTGAGTTGACAGACCAGATAGCCCAACAGGTTAATGCAGCTACACAAGCAGTTCTTTCAGAGAAGTTGCATCCTCTCAAAAGGATAGCTTATTTGGAAAAGATGTTGCAGATGAAATCAGATGAATTTGAGGTACTTCTTATATAGTAAATTTGCTCTCAATACAGTTTTATTTTTCAACAAAATCATATAGTTCCTGAACTGAAGTTCAGTTTGAATTAGAACTCGGTGAAATCTGAATGATAGCATCAGCTGAGCTATGAAAGAGAAATAAAGTCCTGGGGGAACAGGTGGGTTACACTTTTATCGTGAGCCTGCTATGCTGTGTTCACCCAGTTTCAATTGTTTTCCCCTTCCACACACACCCTGCTCTGTCACACACTTGTAAGCAGGCCTGTTAATTTGTAATATGGATGGATGTCTCCATGCATCATCCCACTCCAATGCTTGGAAACACAGGTTGTTTCCTGGAGATGATGTCTCTGATTCTTGATATCATGTGTAAGCTTTACCTGTAGAGTAATATAATTTTATTTCATTTCTAGTTGTGTAGTCATTTTCTCTTGTGTAATTTTGTGGTCTTACCACAAGCGATTTCCTTTGTCATTCTTGTCATTCATTCCTTACACAAGTGTAATTTGAGAGCTCTCAGGCAGAGGGTGACACCAGACCCCTTCCTGGCACAGGTCCCTCAACCCTGGAAATGGGGAGGGAAGAGAAAACTGTGGGATCCCAAACCCAGTCCTGCATTTCTTCCCCTCAGGTGGAGCCAACTGGGAGCTACTAGAGCCCAAGTAATGCCCACAGCCCTATCTATAACAGCAAATGGGACCAAACTCTCCATGTGGCTGATAAAGGAGCAGAACCATTTTCATGAATTTCCTGCCATCTGAGTAGCTGTGCTGTGGCTCCGTAATTTCATCCTAAATCATCAAGTCCTTGGTAGCAGGTCTCTGCACAGCATGTCTGCCCTTTTCTCCTAGATCCATGTGGATCTCCCACAATTCACAGGATATGGAGGCTCAGCTCCTTGCCACATGTCTGTATGTTGGGTTAAATCCTACTTCTCCTCAATTGAAAAATTGGGAGGAAACTGTATGTTGAAACTTGCAGAGTTTACCACCTTCTATAAGTATGATGCAGAGCTGATAAACAAGCCCAGGTTTCCCAAGTTAAAAAAAAAAAAAAAAAAAAAAAGGCCACTACAGGGCTTTAACCACAACACCATCTCTCCTCCCCAGTGAGTTATTTCTCACCGTGACAGCGGACAGTTGTGTATCTCTATGTAATGAAGCATTTTCTTCATTTTCATTTCACTTTCCTTGTTTTCTCATAGTCAAAAAAACATATTGTGCTGTGGAAAAACAGCCATTAATTTCTAGAACTGTGCAGCCAATAACAAGAAATCAAGGCTAAATATTTACTCTAAAAATGCAAGGACATATTCCAATGATAAAATCTAGAAAAAGAATATAAATAAGCATGGTTTAAATATAGACATAAATATTAACTACAAATACACCAGTTACTCTAATCTAGCAGCTGTTTGTTTTCCCAAGGATGCTGTGTATTATTCTCTTGCTCATATTGAATATATGTATTAAAGCTGATTATAATAAAAATAATCTCTCATCCTAGTTCAACCTTTTACAACTGATGGATTTCAATAATTGTCTGGGCACAGTGGAAGCTCGAATTAAGACACCTATAGAAGTTTTGGATAAGTTGTATCTACAGAGAAAAGAAGATGACTCAGAATTACTCATGGTACATCCAGCTCTTATGACTATAAAGAAATAAATTATGCATATGTAAGAGAGTCTGTAGGATACTTATTCATGTAGCACCATAGGTACTTCCTGTAGCTTAATTATCATAAATGTTACATGCACAAAAATGATGTTAAAAGAACATTATTAAGGTGGCAAAGTCAAGCACTCAAAAGTTAGGAAATGCCAGAAATGCCTATGAAACTTGAATTTGGCCCCGACCTGCATATCCATTATGATACAGTCTTGAATTTCCTGATCATGTACTATTTTATTTCCACAAGGCCCCTAACTCATTTAGTGGAAAACTCTGTGGCAGAAGCAGGGATAGAATCCAGTTGTCTATTCAGCTGCCTTAACAATGAGAACCGCCTTTCTCTTCCTGCAGTCCCCTGCCTCATTCACTACACACCTCCGATTTCTGCAGCAAAAAGCAGGAGTCCTACAGACAACAATTTCCTTTACGAAATTAGCCTGATGGATACCCAGAGCAGGTCCATCCTGTGCAGGGAATGAGGTGGGGGTCATCTTGAAAAAAATAGTAATTTAAGTCTTTATCATAGAATATCAGCATTGGAAGGGACCTCAGGAAGTCATCTAGTCCAACCCCCTGCTCAGAGCAGGACCAATCCCCAACTAGATCATCCCAGCCAGAGCTTCATCAAGCCTGACCTTAAAAATCTCTAAGGAAGGAGATTCCACCACCTCCCTAGATAACCTATTCCAGTGCTTCACCACCCTCCTAGTGAAAAAGTTTTTTCTATTATCCAACCTAAACCTCCCTCACTGCAACTTAAGACTGTTACTCCTTGTTCTGTCGTCAGGTACCACTGAGAATAGTCTAGATCCATCCCCTTTGGAACCTCCTTTCACGTAGTTGAAAGCAGCTGTCAAATCCCCCCTCATTCTTCTCTTCTGCATGATTCACATCCAGTTCCTCAGCCTCTCTCTAGTCATGTGCTTCAGCTCCCTATCATTTTTGTTGCTCTCCGCTGGACTCTTTCCAATTTCCGCTCCTTCTTGTAGTGTGGAGCCCAACTGGACACAGTACTACAGATTCCTTCACATTCACCATGCTGAATAGGGGAATGATCACATCCCTCAATCTGCGGGCAATGCCCCTACTTATACAGCCCAATGCCATTAGCCTTCTTGGCAACAGGGCACACTGACTCCTATCCAGCTCTTCCACTGTATCTTTAGGTCCTTTTCTGCCGAACTGCTGACTGCCACTCAGTCCCTTGTCTGTAGCAGTGCGTAGAAATTCTTCCATCCTAAGTGCAGGACTCTGCACTTGTTCTTGTGAAACTCATCAGATTTAGGGCCGGCTCTAGGTTTTTGCTGCCCAAGCAAGAAGAAACCTCCTAGACGCAATGCTGAAGCAAAACCCAACCCAGAATGGCCCCCTAGAATTCTGCCACCAAACACTTGCTCGGTTGCTGGGCCTATAGTCTCTCTGATTAGCTTCTTTTGGCCCATTCTCTAATTTGTCTAGGTCCCTTCGTATCCTGTCCCTATCCTCAACCCGTATCTACCACTCCTCCAGTTTAGTGTCATCTGCAATTGCTGAGGGTGCTGTCCACCACATCCTCCGGATCATTAATGAGATGTTGAACAACCACCAGGACTGATCCTTTGGGGCACTCTGCTTTATACCGATGGGCCAACTAGACTTGGAGTTGCCAGCAAGTACTGAGGCCCATATCAAAATCTTTCGTAAAGTCAAGAATAACATGTCCACTGCTTTCCTCTCATCCACAGGGCCAGTTTCTCCTCATAGAAGGCAATTGGTTAGTCAGCATGAACTTGCCTCGGGAATCCATGTGACTGTACTGATCACTTTCCTCTCCTCTAAGTGTCATCAGGACCTGCTCCATGACTGAGGACCTGCTCCATGATTTTTCCAGGGACTAGAGGAGGTGACTGGCCTGTAGTTCCTGGTCCTCCCTCCTTCTTAAAGAGTGCACTACGTTGCCATTTTCCAGTCATCCAGGTTCTCCCCGATCGCCAATGGTTTTCAAAAGTTTATAGCATGGCTCTCTGCAGCACATCCGCAACTCTTTTGCACCCTTGGATGCGCGCATCCAGCCCCCCTGATTTGTGCTTATCCAGCTTTTTTAAATAGTTCTGAACCACTTCCTTCTCCACAGCGAGCTGGTCACCCTCCCCTACTGTGCTGCCAGTGCAGCCGTCTTGGGAGGTTCATGAGACAGAGGCAAAAAATCATTAGTACCTTAGCTCTTTCCAATCCTCTGTCACTGGTATGTTCTCCCATTCATATAGGGTCCACACTTCCCTTGGCTTTCTTTTTGTTGCTCATCATACCTGAAGACACCCTTCTTGTTTTCTTAACTCTTTTGCTAGCTGCAACTCCAAGTAAGATTTGGCCTTCCGATTTCTCAGTATGCCCGGCAATGTTTTTTACTCCTTCTGGTCATTTGTCCATCTTCCACTTCTTGTAAGCTTCTTTTTTGTGTTTAGATCAGCAGGATTTCGTTAGCCAAGCTGTCACTGCCATATTTACTATTCTTTCTATACATCGGGATGGTTTGTTCCTGCAACCTCAATAAGGATTCTTTAAAATACAGCCTGCTGTCCTGGATTCCTTTCCCCCTCATGTTATTCTCCCAGGGGATCCTGCCCATCAGTTCCCTGAGGGAGTCAAAGTTTGCTTTTCTGAAGTCCAGGGTCCATATTTTGCTGCTCTCCTTTCTTGCTTGTGTCAGGATCCTGAACTCAACCATCTCATGATCACTGCCTTCCAGGTTCCCGTCCACTTTTGCTTCCCCTACTAATTCTTCCTTGTTTGTGAGCACCAGATCAAGAAGAGCTCTGCCCGTAGTTGGTTCCTCCAACACTTGCACCAGGAAATTGCCCCCTACACTTTCCAAAAATTTCCTGGATTGCCTGTGCACTGCTGTATTGCTTTCCCAGCAGATATCGGGGTGATTGATGTCCTCCATGAGAACCAGGGCCTGTGATCTAGTAACTTCTGTTAGTTGCCGGAAGAAAGCCTTGTCCACTTCATCCCCCTGGTCTGGTGGTCTATAGCAGACTCCCACCATGACATCATCTTTGTTGCTCACACTTCTAAACTTAATCCAGAGACTCTCAGGTTTTTCTGCAGTTTCATACTGGAGCTTTGAGTAGTCACACTGCTCTCTTGCATACAATGCAACTCCTCCACCTTTCCTGCCCTGCCTGTCCTTCCTGAACAATTTATATCCATCCATGACCGTACTCCAGTCTGTGATTTATCCCACCAGGTCTCTGTTATTCCAGTCACATCATAATTCCTTGGCTGTGCCAGGACTTCCAGTTCTCCCTGCTTGTTTCCCAAGCTTCTTGTATTTATGTATAGGCACTTAAGATAACTCCCTGATCTCCTGCTTTCTCAGTATGAGGCAGGAGTCCTCCTCTCTTTCGCTCTCCTGCTCGTGCACAAGGCGGCTAAATTAAGATTGCACAGGCAATATCAATTCTTTGATTTCCTAACTTTTGAGTGGTTGACTTTGCCACCTTAATAATGTTCTTAATAATGTTAACATAGTATGTTTGTGTGTAATTTCCTAGGTTTTTTAAAAACCAAACTGAAAAACCAGAAATCCCATCATATGTCATCTCTCTTCACAAGCACTGGAAATGAATAAAGTACAGTAACCGCCTGGGTAGTTTTAATTGCTAGCAGAAGATGGTTCTTCATCATTAAAAAAATTCTAAGGAAATCAGAAATGCAGTGGAATACTTTATCTGAAGAGCATTTCATCAGAATAACTGAATCCTCAGAGCAACATAAAACATACTGAGTTACTTTTAAAAAGGAACCAAAACATGGATTGCAGGCAGAATTGTAAAAGAGAAAAGGGAAACCTGCTGGATCTGGGGTTGGTGTAATTCCCCCTCCTCAAACTTTGGTATGAAGTTTAAGCCCTGCCACTTACGGATACTACAAAATACGCTATGCATAACCCTTTACTGCTTCCATGAATGAGGATTCAGAAGGTGTGTCTGACTTTTCCCCCAAGAATAGTGCAAAGGAAACTGAAAGTGAAAACTCTCTTGTTTTCAGTGCTCTCTACTGGAGGGATGACATAGCCCAATATGAACTAACTATGCTTCCTGAAATTCACCTTTTTCATCCACCACTCTTTTAACTTGAACATAAGGCATTGTTTACATTATGTTGTCAAACATCACAGAAAAGACTTATATTTTCTAGACATGGGAAAAAGGTGATATTTTGTTCCATCATTTGCAGAGCCACACGTTGGAGCTTACTGCAATGTCTCCTGGCATTGAGAATCTGAATGAAGTGAGCTTTAGGCTACCACTCAGTGATTTCACTGTGAAGAAACTACAGAACCTGAATCGACAGTGGGCTCAGAAGACAGCAACAGCCTTGGAGCATTGCAGGTCAAAAAAGCACAATAATTCCCCCAGCTGTTTCAGTGTGCATGAGGACAATTAAAAGCAGATTATAATATTTCCCACAAGCTGGTTCCCAGATTTCCAAGAGGCTTGTCAAAAATAATTCCTCTATTTGAAACTAACTTAAAAACACTCCACCGATTTTGTTTGTTTATTTTGTTTTTTAATATTTTAAGTTGTTTGGAGCACAAAGGCACATGTGTTGGCATGTGTTTTGTGTAGAGACTAGCACAATGGGACCTCATCCTGATTAGGGCCCATGATGCTACCAATCTGCCCCCTTTGTTAGAGCATAAACAATCATAACTGGAAAATATACAACAATAGACTGGTTCCTGTATTATTTCTCTTAACAGTGAATTTGAGAGAATTCAATCGGATGAAAAGAAATTTCTTCAGAAATGTGAAAACTGGATACAATTTCTAGAAAAGATGAAAGAGGGTTTAAAAGTGAATATTGCTGGCAGATTTGAAAAGCTTCAGGAACAACAGAGAATATATGAGGTAATAATGCTGAAGATTTAATCTGGGTTTTAAAAAAAATCTTGAAAACCATATCTTTGCAAAGAGATACTGTGGGTGGTATTATAGAACAGCAGCAGTCTGTGCAATATATAAATGGAATCCACTCAAAGTGTCAATAATACATTACACCTTGGGAACATTACATTGGAGCAAAGCTGAGAGGATGCTTCTTGTCCCAGCTGAAATAAATCACAATATCTGTATCTGCAAATACTAAATACCATGCATTGCAAGTTAGACACACAGAGACAGGATGTCACCCAGACTTTTTTATAATTAGTAGTTGTGCATCTAATTCCACAAACATTATACTAAACATTTACTGCTTTGTGTAAAACTTGTACTCCTCAGGGCATGTGGGCCATATTCTGTTTCTTATTCACGAAATATGGAGCTGTTCAAAAATAGCTATTCCAGAATAATTCTATGTGTAAAGTTTGTTTTTAAATGCCCATCAGTTACTGAATTAATATTGTTCTTATTTTTGCAATGTTTGCAGATGCTGCAAGCAGAGATTTCTGTAAATCAGCAGATTTTTAATTCTATCATATCAAAAGCGTTACTTTTGCTGGAAACAGGAGAAGCAGAAAAAAGGTAAAAAAAAAAAAATAGATTTTTTTCCCCTTAGTTCTTACCAGGGACATGCACAAGTGGGGGAGGGGCAATAGTTGGCCAGGGCACAGAACTCCTCCAGCCCTGCCACAGCCCCAGGACCAGAGGAGCTCTGTAACCTCGCCACAGCCAAGTATTTGTGGATACATTAATTCAGATAGCTCCATGGTGCATAGATTTTCATTGAAATGGTGAGTGTATGGCCATTTATTTCTATGCCTATGATTAAGTCTGCGGCTCTGTCACGGAAGTCATGGATTCTGTGGCCTCCATGACTTCTGCGGCGACCGGTGCTGGCTCAGGGACTGGCAGAGTCAGGCAGTCCCTGGGCCAGCAGCAGCAGTTTGGGTGTGTGGGACAGGGCTCAGGGCTAGGGGCAGGGGGTTGGGGTGCGGGGCAGCGCTTACCTCAGGATGGGGGACTCCCTGGCTCCCACTGGCATGTCCCTGCAGCACCTAGGTGGAGCGGCAAGGGGGCTGTGCCTGCGCCTGCAGGTGCCACCCCCACAGCTCCCATTGGCTGCGATTCCTGGCCAATGGGACCTGTGGAGCCAGCACTTGTGGCGGGAGCAACGTGCAGAGCCCCCGTGGCCTCCCCTCTTCCTAGGAGATGCAGAGACACGTGGAGCCAGGTAGGGAGCATGCTAACCATCCTCTCCAGTGTCCCAGGCTGTGTGCTGCTGCCTGGCCTCCCCTCCCAGCACCAGCGGGGTCCTGGGCCATGCGCCTCCACCTGGCTCCCCCTCCCAGTACCAGTAAGGGTCCTGGGCCACCACCTCCCCTGGACTGCCCCCCCACCAAGTACCCGTGGTCCCCTGCCCAAGTTTTAGTTAGGGTATATAGTAAAAGTCATGAACAGGTCACGGGCCATGAATGTTTGTTTACTGCCCGTGACCGGTCCATGATTTTTACTAAAAATACCCATGACTTAAACGTAGCCTTACCTATGATGTATGTTCATGTGTTGATATGGTTTAATGTGCATAATATGTGTGTGTTTAATGGGCCCCTCCAAAAGCAGTCAAATTTAAATTCCTGCATATATTCCTGGGTCTTACATAGAGTAGTATTGGTGATTCAAGAGGTGACATGCTTCCCTCTGTCTCAGTCTGGAACACCCTCAACTGTCCCTTAAAAGAGGCTTTTTCAACCCAAGTCAAAACCATGTGTGTTCATTAGAGCCTGTGGTACATCTTGCAAAAATAGAGGTGTGACCACCGGTGTCCTGGCCAAGTTCCCCTTTGGGTAATAACTACATTCTTCCTACCAAAAAACCAAAAATCCTCTTGTAGTTTCTCCTGGGATAAGATATCCTTCACTTACTGCCCTAACTGTTCTGCACTGTTGAAGAGTTGCTGTGTTTACAGCTGAGGTGTGGCTATCCTCTGGTGGTAGGTAGAATGATTGATTTAGTTGGGGATTGGTCCTGCTTTGAACAGGGGGTTGGACTAGATAACCTCCTGAGGTCTCTTCCAACCCTGATTGTCTATGATTCTATGATGAGTCTATGGTTGCCGTATGTAAAGGACTCAATCCTCTTTTCCTCCATGAGTACTCATGCCACAACAGGGTGAGAGAGCACTCAAGAAGGGCACCTAGCAATGGAGCCTGCTGATTCTCCATTCACAATAGGACATGGTGTTCTGGCTAATTTTTGTAAACCCAACACGAACCTAATTTGGGTAATGGAGAGATGAGTTGTTTGTTGGCCAGTGTATGAACTCATGGAACATCTCTAAGAATCACTTATACATACTCCATAGCAGCAGTAACATTGCAAGTGATTTACCTTTCCCCTTCCTCTTTTTTCTCTAAGGCGTCATCTGAACTATTCAGAAAGTATGTTAGCTGAACCCATTTTTACTGGCATGGGCTGAAAACACTTCAGCTTGTTAATGTGGAGCAGGCAAAAGCATATTATATTGCATGGTAGAAACTAAAAACTGGGTTGAAGGGGTTCAGCACTACACAGATTTTTTTTGTAATGCAGACGGGCTCTAATGCTGCACCTGCACTAGAGTATAATGGTGACAGGAGGCTGTTCTAGCATTGCTCAAGTACAGCTCTATTTTGCAGTGCAGTTGCTGCCGGTATTGACTTCCATCCACTTCAAGAATGCATTTGGAACAACTTGTTTCTGGGTCTAGCTGTACCATATGCTGTTGTGCCATAGCAGGAGAAACTCTCGTGTTTGTTCTTGTATCATTTTATAGTTTTCTGCCACACAGAAGTTTTGATGCACAGAGGCGGCTTGTGCTTATGGTGCTCTATTTTGTGTTTTAATGTGCTTTTAAGGGGAAGATGACATTCTGTATTAACACTGCAATCTGTGTCCTCTTCAGAACTGAGTTTATTTCCAAACTCACATTGCTGAAGGAACAGTGGCAGAGTGTTATCCGGATGGTTCAGCAGAGGAAGAAAGATATCGATGGACTTGTGAAGCAGTGGCAGCACTTCAGGGTTTCTCAACAGAATCTCACAAATTTTCTTACTTGTACAAATAACTTCATAGCTGCTGTGAAGAGCCAGGACAGCTACAGCCTTTACCATCTTAGGAATCTAATTCATGATTTCAAGGTCATATTTTTATTTCTTATAAATAAATAGATGATCAGTGATTTTTCAGATTGAAATGACATGTATCCAGAAAAATTAAAGGACTTCAAAGGCATTCACTTTTTGCACAAAACAAATTGCTGATTTCTTTTCTTAAAGGGACAGTTTCATTAAAACTTGTCTTGATTTATGCATTGTGGAAACCCACAATAAACTCCTAAATAAAATTATGATCTGGGAGCAGATGAAGTTTTTAGTGAATCTGTCCTGATTGAAAAGATTCAAAGAACCTCAACAAGTTCTCACTAAAGCACATGGATTATCCTGCCCATAATATTGCAGAAAGTCAGCCCTGTTTCCTTTTGCTTGTCTTCATTTGAGTGACCTCTGTGAATAAATTTTCAAAATTCCCAATAGTTCATGAGTATTTACTATAATTGGGAGGTTTTATGTTAATGGGAATGTTGAACTGAACATTAACAATTTAAGTTACCAGAGCTGTTTGTTTTTCAATTTAAATGTGACCCTATTCAAAAAAAGTAACTTTAGGTTGAATTATGAACCAAAACCAGAATCTCTTGCTTGGTTAATAGGGCAACACTGTCACAAATTTCTGGATAGATAAGCTCTTAAAGCTAATAGTTTAAAGTGTAATAGGAATCTGAGTTTAAAGTTGAACAATGTCTGATTTGAAGCCAGATATATATTTGGTAGAGGACTGAATAATTTTTTGCTTTGGAGAGAAATATGCTGTGACAGAATATTTTAAACAATAATATGTCCTATTAGATTAGCCGAGCTGTTTTTAATTCATTAGAACCTGATTCTGCCAACCTTCCTCATGTCCAGTAGTACCTTACTATGGGAGACAAGCCCATAATAGTAAGGGCACTTGCTAGTGTAAACATGGCTTTGTTCACTTTATTGCACAGAATTGTGGTTTACACTTGTCCTTTTTAAAAATAAGAGGTGAGAAAACTTCAGTGTAGACAAGGCCACAACAGTTAGTTATGGAATAACCATCAGATAGAGGAAGTTTCTTCCTAACTTCTGTCATTTAGTCTCTGGTTTATGACTTGAAGTATGAAAGCTTATATTCCTTACTAAAAATATATCTCATGTAGTGTAACTGTAGATCTTCTTATCAACATAAATATCTAAAGGTTTCCTGAGTGGCTCTAAACTTTTGACCTCAGTGATACTTTGATGCAATGAGTTCTATAGATTGATTATGTAATGTGTAAAAAATACTTTCCTTTTATTAGTTTTAAATGTGTTGCCTTTCAGTTGAATTCAATATTCCTTTATATTATGACAATCTGAATAGGAGTACCTAACTGGCCTGTGTATAAAGCAATCAAAAAATTTGGTTTTGATTATTACAATACTCTTTCTACACAGACACAATCCATTAACATTAGGACCTAGGAATATTATAAATTTTAAGACTTTCAGTGCCCTGCTCCTTTGTTGCTAGCCTCATTTGTTTCATGTTTATTTTCTCCTGTTGTTAAAGGTGACCTTCGGGGGACCTTAAAAATTATGCTAGTGCCTGTTTTTGCTTCTTTATGATGCATAAGGAAGGCCAAAAAGTCTGGCTTTTATGGATGTTTTTCTGCTTAGTTCTTTACCTTAAAAATAACAGGAATGTTAACTTTCATCTTCCCTATTTTTGATGAAGATATTGTTAGGGTTCACAGAGGAGGGATGTTTTTAGCTTACTTTACTGAAATGAGGTGTTCAGTCATTAACAAAGACATTGTTTCTCCAATATGTTTGCTTAGTCATTGAAGTTAAAGAGTTGTTAACAAATGCAACATTTTATTAAACACTTGACTTTTTAACTATATGACTAAAAATCCCATCTCTCTCAATCGCTCCACTTCCTTGGTGTAATCATTTAACTCATTATAAAATCAGCATAGCGTCTTATAGACTCAAAACAAGCAGGAAAAATGCAGAGTTGAGGGGGGTTTTTTGTTTGTTTGTTTTTGTTTTTACACATAACAAAAAGTTAAATAAAAACAAAGAACAAGCCCATTTTTTTCACCCTTTTAAAAAGTGAAATGCCAAGCAGGTTTGTAAAGCTCTCTAATCCTGGGGCTGAGATTTAGAATGTTGTGGTTGGTTTTTTAGAACAAGGAAATACTTCTTCAGAGATGGCAAACCACATACTCCCTCACTGTAGATACTGGGGAGAAGTTATGTAAAGACTCAGACCTGGAGACCAGTGCTGTAATACAAGAGGAACTCAGCCAGTTACAGGAGAATTGGAATGATGCCCAGCTTCAAGTGGAGACGATCGTGAAACAGCTCCTCGGCACTGTGCAGGTACTCGACAGGTGTTCTCTGGGGAGGAGGACACCTTGAGATGCCTGCACACTCCTGTTCCCACGTGGAGGCGTTCCAGGGCAGCTTGACCAGTCCTAGGGACAAGCCAGCTAGCGGTGTGGAGAGGCTCAATGCAGCAAGTGCCCAAGGAGCCCCAGAAAGAGTAGCAGCTTCCCAGCTCTTTGTTTTCCCTTCTGCGGATCCTAATATGCAGGCCCTGCAAAGACTACTACATGACTGGGCTGCAGTAACACCCACAAACAAGCTTACAGGTTGGGGACACAGAGCCCCTAAACCAGTGCCTTTGATTAGGGATGTGGGGTGTCATGGTGGCACTGTTGTCCTCCACTTGCCCTTGCAGGGATGTGTCTCAGTCAGTGGCCTCTAATCTCAGGTAACAGCTTCATTTTGAAGTTGTCAAAAGGCTCCCATTCCCCTTGCTTCCCCAGCAGAGTTCCTTGCCAGTAAAGCATCAAGTGTGAACTCCCCAACTCTAGACTCTGAGGAGACCCTGTGACTCCCTTTGAGATCATTCCCCAACAACTCCATCACTCTATATCTGGAGGTTGTGGGAAGGCTGAAGTCATGGACTGTACCTCTGTGGAGGGGGGCTGGGTGGATACTGCTATAATGGGCTTCCGCTCTTTGGACTGCAGTAATGGTCTGTGGGCATGGAGCCTGGCTGGGCTGTGGAATTCTGCCCACACTTTTAGCCATGAAGCACCTGGGTGAGAATTGGGGCCAGTGGCATTAGTCACACTTCTTTACTCTCTTATAGAGCCATTATAGGTGCAGACTATGCCAGAGGCCATATGCACCTCACCATATATACCCCCTCTGAAAATTAAGAGGTAGATTCATGAATGTTTCCTCTCTGTAGTAAATTTGTGTTTCAAAGCATAAAAACTTGATATCACTTTAATTGATCCCCAGCATAATTTGAAACTATGCTCCAAAGAATCTTAGTTTGAATAGGAGGAGATGTGAACCACTTGAGCTAAAATGCACTTCAAGGCAAACATGAAATACAAGAGGGCTCAATCCTCCCATTAATCCATGAATGAAATTCTTATTAGGGACAGTGTGCATGGACTGAGAGAAGATCCTGATGATCAGTCCTCCAAAACAAATTAATTTAGAAATTGCTGTTCTTTAATTCATCCATACAGTACAGTACATTCATATTGTAAGGTATTTGTCATTCATAACTTCCTTGTTTCTGTAAAAAAACAGAGCTGGGACAGTTGTGAAAAGCTAATCAAGGAATTGGAAAGCAGGCTGCGAGAGCTTAAGGAAAAAGTAAAAGATCCGCTTCCAGAGGAACATGAAGAGCTCTACAAAACCAAGGAACAGGTTAAGGTATTGAAAGCACATTTTGTAGAAAAATATTCCTTGTACAATACTTGAGCCCCTAGGAGACTGGAGTTCTGTCTTGCCTGCTCCTCTGTGAAACTGTCACTCCACCTCCCTCCCCTCTATGTGGTTGGATGTCTTTATTCATTGTGTTACCAGTCTATTATAGACTGTAAAATTCTCCAGGCAGGGACCTTATTATTCCCCTTGCACACCTGTGGCATGCTAAAAATAATAGAGAAAAGGAAAGGAGCGCCAGAGTGGGGCAGCAGCTGTTTAAGCCTTTGCTGCCAATGTCCTGCCATGAAAGTTACATGGCATGGAAAGTATTTCCAGTTCATGACTCGTTCTGGTAATTTTGCGTTTGGCTTCATGGCATTCTGCTTTATTACCAAGTTTATGAACTGAATTGCTTGTTCTTTGTGGAAACAAGTAAGTTTACTGATGTCAGATGCCTTTGGATCGCTATCAGCTCCCTGAGATCTTCTTTGTGATAGCTGGCTTCCTTTCATGTGCAGGAACAGTCTGCTTTCAAACACGTGTGTTGACACAGTGTTTATTAAAAATGCCTGCACCCTGTCTGCATACACCCACCACCACTGAGAATACCAATAGTGGTGCTTTGGCAATGGGGAACAAGTGCCAAATTGTGTCAGTATAGAAGCAGCCCTTAGGTACAAGGGAAAGTATAGAAGGACCAAATAAGGACCCCAGTTTCTTCATTTGATCTTTCTTTTCGTGCAGAGCACTGGACTGGGACTCACACAAGAGACCTGAGTTCCATTCCCGAGTCTGCCACTGGGTTGCTGGGTGACCTTGGGCAAATCACTTCCTTCCCTATGCCTCAGTTTATCCACCTGTAAAGAAAATAATAATGGGGATAATGACCTCCTTTGTAAAGCACTTTGAGATCTAAAGATGAAAAGCGCTATATAAGAGCTAGGACAGGGGTGGCCAACCTGTAGCTCCAGAGCCATTTGCGGCTCTTCAGACGTTAATACATGGTTCCTTGTATAGGCACTGATTCCGGGACTGGAGCTACAGGCGCCAACTTTCCAATGTGCCAGGGGGTGCTCACTGCTCAACCTCTGGCTCTGCCACAAGCCCTGCCTCCACTCCACCCCTTTCAACCCTCTCCCCTCAGCCTGTAGTGCCCTCGCTCCTTTACCCCGCCTGGCCGTTGGGGGAGGCTAGCCCCCAGCCCCTCCCCTTCTGCCTGAGGCCCCACCCCTCACCCTCCTTTTCTGCTCCTCCTTCCCTGCAGGAGCCCGGAGCAACCTCCCACTTCCCAGCCCTGGGCCACCCGAGCACCCTCAGCCCTGGAGCTCCCTACTCCGGCTCCGGCCAGTCCGGCCGAAGCACCCCCAGCCATGGAGCGACGGCAGCCCAGCGTAGAGCACCAGGGCTGTGGACGGGCCCCCAACCCCCAACCCCTGCGCTGGACAGCACGGTCCCAGCACCCCGAGTCATTGCGGCAGCTACCTCCTACAGCCCTAGCTAGCCTGAGCTACTGAAGAGAGGGGCCCTGGGAAGGAACTGCAGGAAGGGGCTTAGGGGTGGAGCGTGGGCAGGGCCACGCCGGGCTCTTTGCGGGGAGACAGCCTCCCCCAGCCCATGTAGAAGAACTATGAGGGTAGGAGGAGCTGTCTGTTCCCCTTGTTCTTTTTTTTCTTTTTTTTTTTTTGGTCCAGTTTACCTCTCCTAGAGGCAGAGCATTTTTCCTTGTTAGCAGAACCAGGAAGGTTTTTGACAAGTTTTCTTTACTGTAAAATGTGACTTTCCCTCATGTTTAGAACACAGATATTTCCCTACTGCAGTTTGTTGTGCAATTACTCCTCTACTTCAGTGACAGCGTTAACACAAATACGTTTTAAAAGCCATAAGGAAAGATTATCTCCTTGTAACTAAAGAAATGGGTCTGGGAGTTGTTGGATTTTTTTGTTTGTTTTTTAAAATTTTAATATTTTTTAAAAAGTCCGGTCGGCAGTGCAGCGGCGCTAAGGCAGTCTCCCTGCCTGCCCTGGTGCTGCGCAGATCCCAGAAACTGCCAGCATGTCCGGCTCCTAGGCAGAAGGGCAGCCGGCCAGGGAGGCTCCATGCGCTGGCCTTGCCCTGAGTGCCAGCTCCTCAGCTCCCACTGGCCGGGAACTGCCAGAGGGAGCTGCGGGGGCAGTGCTTGTGGGCAGCACACAGAGCCCCCTATGCCTAGGAGCCAGACATGCTGCCACTTCTGGGATCTGCGCAGAGCCAGGGCAGACAGAGACCCTGCCTTAGCCCTGCTGTGCTGCTGACCAAGAGCCGCCTGAGGTCAGCACCACCCGGTCGGAGCCCACACCCAAAACCCCCTCCCACATCCCAACCTCCTGCCCGAGCCCTGAGCCCCCTCCTCCACCCCAGCTCCCTCACTCCTGAGCCCACACCCCCAGCCAGAGCCCACATCTCCTCCCACACCCAACCCCAGAGCCTGCACCCCTACCCGGAGCTCGCACCCCCTCTTGCACCCCAACCCCCTGCCCCAGCCCAGTGAAAGTGAACAAGGGTGTTCAGTTTTGTGCGATTAGAAAGTTGGCCACTCTGCCAAACCCTGCAGCAGAGTATCAGCAGATATTGGGTGTTGGATATCTAGTAGAGACTATTTTAGTATTTTATAGAGTAACAGGAGGCTTGTTTCTGCACTAATGAAGTCAACAAGAGCTATGCCATTGACTTTAATGGGCTCTGGATCAGGCTCAGAATAACTAACACTGGAGGGGACCCTCTAATAAAGCTACAGAGAGATTAATTTTTTTAAGCTAACCATTTCTCTTCCCACCCTTCCCCAAACAGGATGCAGAGATAGAAGGAAAAGGAAAGGGAGGCTGACCTAAAAGCATCCTGGCAAAGGCTTTCAGGGCTTTACCCTTTATGTGTAAATTTCCCCTCCTCTTTTTCTGTTTTCCCCTCCCCCACAGGCCAATCAGAGGATTAAACCAACAGGTTTTGAAAAAACACAGGCGCTTAGTCTAAAGGATTGTTTCCCTTGTGTTTAATGCAGGAACTGGAGAAGTCACTTGCAGACTGGAATCAAAACGTGAAAGAACTTGATAATATGAAGGCAGATTTGGCTCATTGTATCCTTGCAGAAGATGTGGTGCTGCTGAAGGAGCAAGTAGAGCATTTGCACAGGAAATGGGAAGAACTCTGTTTGCGAGTAAGTCACTTAGCTGTTGAATATACTGTTCATGTCCTTGTTCTTTGTTGATGCATTTAGGGTGAAATGTCTTGCTGGGTCTAGCCAGCAGAAAGAAACATGCTTTAGTGGGGTCTCTTTTGTTGCATTCTTTGCTGATGCAGTTTCTTTATAGCAGCATGGCTGAACAATAGTGGAATAAAGTTACTCTGGGCTCTGCTCTCTTTGTTTCCATAACACACAGTGCTCCAGTTTTGCAAACTCTTTAGCAATATAGTGTATGAAAGAAATGCAACTGTTGGGTGAAATGGATGGCTTTGTTCTAACTCACAAACTAGAGTGCTAAGGCTAAACAGAGGAATTGCCTGAGGTAAAGGAGGGGAAAAGTGGGGGAGAACTGTTTTGCTGTTCCTGCTACCTACATATGAATTCACAAATGATGGCATGTTACATAGGCTTATGTAAAATACAGCTCCAAGAAAGCTAATAAATGAAATTGAGAAATAAATTAGCTTTTCAGTATGTTTAGTAAAAAGGACCGAAACATATTAAAAATGGACTTGCCCTTTCTTTAATATAATGTATTTCCAAAACTTTGCACAGTTTACTGTTCAACATTTGCCATCTTTTGTGGCTTACTGCTTTATTACATTTAGTTAGCACTGCGTTTAAATGTACTGGACCAAATTCATTCACAGAAGCCAATGGAGTTACACCAGGGATGAATTTGGCTCACTGAATTTATAGATTGGTATATATCGATGTGTAAAATATATATGTAAAATACCCCTGGGTATTAATAGAGAAAGGTAATGGTTAAAGAAACAAAATGCTAGATTTTAAGATTCTTGATTTAAGAAGATAGCGTAACAGATAGTTCTAAGCTAGCGACAGATGGAACCCTTTATAGTCATTGAATTACACAGCTCTTTTTTTGTAGATGACAAAAGAAACCTGTAGAAACAAAGTTCTCTTAGTATTTAGGGCCCAAACCTTACCTAGGCAAAGGGAGTTTGGGTGCAATGGGAGTTTTGGTGGAATAAGGATTGCAGTCAGGCCCTTCATAATAACTTTGATGTGGGGAAATATTTTGCCTTAAACAGAAGCCAGGGCTACACTACAGAGTTAGGTCGACAATGTCGACCTAACTCTCTAAGTGTCTACACTACAGCATTGTTCCTACCAATGTAAGCCCTCCAGTATATCGAGCTTAATAACTCCACCTTCACAAGAGGCATAGCGTTTATGTCAGTGTAGTTAGGGCGCCATAGTGTCTGTGTAGACACTGCTTTACTTACATCACCTGTCAGCTCTGCATGGAGCTCACAGCTCTGAGGCACTATGCAGAGCAACAGCCCAGGATGTCGGCGCCCAGCAGCAGGGCTCTGCACGGAGCCAACAGCCCAGGCAATCAGTGCCCCACTTACATTGGTGCCAGCACTCCTGGTAAGGGGACACGCCACCAGCAGAAGGAAGGTAGGGTGGACATGAAAAACCACAGTAATTACTGCGGTGGCTGTACATTGACCTGGCATAGGTCAGTTTAATAATGTAGTGTAGACAAGGCCTGAATGGCTAATCCAATGAAATGTTCATTATTTTACTTACTACAGCAGATTCTGAACACTGAGAATGTTAGACTTGAAAACATGTAGGTACAATATTTTCAAAGTTGGATGCCTGATTTGGGCACCTTCTATATATTCATATTTAGACACCTAAATAAGAGGCTTGATTATTCAGTGATGCTGAGCACCATTAGCTCAGATAGTGAGTGCCCAGTGGCTCTGAAACTGAAAATCAAGCCAATGTGCCTAGCTACATGATTAATCCAAACTGTAAACTTTTGGCCATTGTAATTCAATTTCAAACATACTAATAGAATACTCCATTTTGTATGTCTTTTGCGAGGGGAGTCGAAGCAGGAGAATGAAAGATATGTATTGTTTGAAAACAATTGATATTTAAATGGAGAGGTTTGAAAGACTTTAAAAGTCAAACCCTGCACCTATCAGGAGTGAGGCAGCCAGATGCTCATGCTGGAAAGAGTAGGGAAGTAAATAAACAAACAGTTAATGAGCAGATGCATTCAAGGGGATTAGTGTTTGCATCCTGCCATTGCAAGGTATGTGTAGGTCAGGGTTTTAACAGTTCATATCAGTAAGGGTTCTGGTTTATTACAACACACACACGTATGGTATGTGCAGATATCTAAATCTATAGTGCATGTTCCACCTCAGAGCAAAGAGTGGGACAAAACCACAGACCGGGAAAAAGAGTGGAAGCACAGAAGGGAAAGGCAGCTAGTTCATAATGGCCCCCCTTCAGTGGAAACTCCCCAAGAGAGTTCCTGCCTGAAGTTCTAGTGGGAAGAGCTCTGTGACTGATGGGGGGGCTAGAACAGGGAACAGCATTCTAAGCAGAATGTTCCCCTCTTAAACAGGCAGAATTGAAATCAGAAACACTTACAGGAGTTAATGCTGCTTCAGTCAGCATTGCTGTCCCCTCCTTGCCCCCAGGGATGGCGTTAATTTACCTCATCAGCAGGGAGACTGTGCCGGTGGCAGAGGATAGCCGGTGCCATCATGTGATCCCCATTCTGCTGAAGAGTGAGCAGCCATATCATGGATGCAGAAGAGCTGGCAGATTGAGGGGGATCTCTGGATTCTTTGATTGATTTCTTCTTAATATGAGTTAATGTGAGTCTAAATTAGCTGTTGCCACTCAAGAAAGAGATCTTGGAGTCATTGTGGATAGTTCTCTGAAAACATCCACTCAGTGTACAGTGGCAGTCAAAAAAAATGAGCAGAATGCTGGGAATAATTAAGAAAGAGATAGATAATAGGACAGAAAATATCATGCTGCCTCTATATAAATCCATGGTACACTCACATCTTCAATACTGTGTGCAGATATGGTCGCCCCATCTCAAAAAAAGATATATTGGAATTGGAAAAGGTTCAGAAAAGGGCAACAAAAGTGATTAAGGGTATGGGACAGTTTCCATATGAAGAAGTGGGCTGTAGCCCATGACAGCTTATGCTCAAATAAATTTGTTAGTCTTTAAGGTGCCACAAGTACTCCTGTTCTTTTTGCGGATACAGACTAACATGGCTGCTACTCTGAAACCTTTAATAAGACTTGGACTTTTAAGCTTGGAAAAGAGACAGCTAAGGGGAGATATGATTGAGGTCTATAAAATCATGATTGGTGTAGAGAAAGTAGATAAGGAAGTGTTTTGTACTACTTCTCATATCACAAGGACTAGGGGGGTCACCAAATGAAATTAATAGACAGCAGGTTTAAAACAAATAAAAGAAAGTATTTCTTCACACACCGCAGAGTCAACCTGTGGAATTCCTCGCCAGAGGATATGAAGGCGAAGACTATAACAGGGTTCAAAAAGAACTAGATAAATTCATGGAGGATAGGTCCATCAATGGCTGTTAGCCAGGATGGGCAGGAATGGTGTCCCTAGCCTCTGTTTGCCAGAAGCTGGGAATGAGCGACAGAGGATGGACCACTTGTTAATTACCTGCCCTGTTCATTCCCTCTGGGGCACCTGGTACTGGTCACTGTTGGAAGACAGGAAACTGGGCTAGATGGACCTTTGGCCTGACACAGAAGGGCCATTCTTATGTTCTTATGAGTTTTGGAGGCCATTCCTCTATGCCCTTTCCATAACACTTCTAACCCCCTCTTTCTGTGTAGTCCATGTAATGTGAGTGAAGAGGCAGTGCGGATTTAGGAATACATTTCTCTACCCTTGTAATTTGTTGTGCATGAGGAACATATGGAACCCAAGTTCTCAGAACTGAAAGGGCAAAAGGAGAATAGTGTGAGGTTATCTAATGTATCATGTGATATGAATGATCTTTTTATGTTTCTTTTCCCTCATTGCTACTCCCAAATTTCAACCATTGTATAAAATTATATCAGGCGTAGAATCCAGGCACTAGTAATAGGAGAGGTAAATGGGAAGACTGCCAATGAGATGATCAAAGGTGGACAATAAATGGGATCTGTATTTGCATAATTTATCATGATTGCAGAAATATGGGAACTTATTACAGGGATGTATCTCAACACGTGTTGTGTGTACGTACATGTGTCTGTCTGTAAGATATAGCTATTTTCTATATGTTTATGTGTATAAATGAATGTTTTGTTTTCCTGATTTACTTGGCATTGTCAGATTTCCACTGCATGGCATGTGAATTGTTACAAATGTCATAATTTATAAAGCCGTCATCTAGTTTAGTAGCTTTTCTAAAGGAGAGAATCTGCTGTTTGTTAGACAGTGTTTACTCCTGGTGTTCCAACCTCATGTTATAACATTCTGGTTACCATCTTTAAAAGGAAAACTGGAGAACTCTAATAAATGGTCCTGTGAATTGGAACCGCTAATTAATTTAGAATTTTGCATTTATAATGAAGTCTGCTGCGATAATCTAATGTTAAAAATAAACATAAATATATATCTTAGTCATGCATGCTTTTAATTATATTTGTAATTGTTGGCTTCCTGCTGAGAGATTTCAGAGATGTTGACAGCTGTCATGTATTGTTATCCATAGGTGTCTCTGCATAAGCAGGAGATAGAGGACAGACTCAATGCGTGGATTGTGTTCGATGAAAAGAATAAGGAGTTATGTACATGGCTGGTAGAGATGGAAAGCAAAGTGTTACAGACTGCAGATGTTAGCATTGAAGATGCGATAGACAAATTAAAAAAGGTGAACAGGAAAGCAGCTTTTCATGCATTCTAAGAATTTGTTATAGACAAGCCCACACTAAAAAAGGAATGTGAACAGGATTTACAGGCTAAAGATTAGACGTTTAAACATTTAGACCCTAATTGACAAAGGTATTTAGTGCCTAACTTCCATTGATACCAAGTCCTTTGTCTTTATCCCTACTGCTGATCAATCTCAGAGTCAAAACCAAAACAGAACACCCCCTGATTGCGCTGCAGCAACATACTGCATTTACACTTGGGACTCCTGCTTCTTACACTGGGAAAGGATGTAACCTATGGGTCCAGTGCTTGATATTTGTAGTGTGTGAAGCTAGAGACTCCTCATCTTGGAGTATCCTTTGTAGGTAATCTGTGGAGCCCTGGCAGTGCTTCATTGCTCCCCCACTTCTCACCAGTGCTAGCTGTTGTGAAAGGGGCAGTTGGAAGGTAAATGGGGGGTGATCCCAGAATACGGAGGTGTGCAGTAGTTTTGGAACTAAGTACATAGGAGGTCACCACAACCAAAAAATACCTCCAAACCCACAGATCAGGTCAGGAAACAAACCTGATTTCCTTCTGTGGTACTGGACTTGATTAAGTAATAATATATAAAAAGCACTGTCTTAAAGACACAAGACAGTAGTCCACCGCCAATGTCCTTTCCTAATGGCTTAAGGGGCTCAGTAACTAATCCCAGATCTCCGAGTATAAGAATACCAGCAAAGGAAGAGCACTTTGAACTTGAATTCAGGTTCTTTCAAGGTAACTCATTGAAAATTTAAGTTAAAAGAAAAACAAACAAACAAGAAAATATTAGAAATTTAAATTGCTATTCTTAGGGTTAGGTACCTGAAAGCTTTCAGGTCTTTAAGCCACTTACTGTTTATAGCAGTGGTCCCCAACCTTTTCGTCTGGTGGGCGCCAGACGAAGGACCATGGCAACGGTCTAGCATCCGGCGAAATGCTGCTGAATTTCGGTGGCAACATGGCGGGGACCCCTGGTTTATAGTGTCTTAATTATGGGTACTTTATTCCATTAAGAATAAGTTTTCAGCGTAGTACTTTAATGTATTAAAACACCAGATCTAATGTAGTTCTTTGTGGTTTGTTTTCCCTACCCTTCTCTATTTTATTTATTTTCTGGTTGTATGATAAAAAATAGGTTGAGTCCTCGGCTAGTGTAAACTGATGTAGTTCCATTTGCTCCAGTGGAGCTCTGCCATTTTACACCAGCTGAGGATCTACTCCTCTGGTGTTTCTGTAGTAGTCTTGGTCATCCTGCTTCAAGCCCATCCCTACCCCACACAACGAAGAAACCTAGAAACATAATTTCAACAAGAAATTGATTTTCAGTATTTGCTGTGAGTAATTTTGGGATGTATTTTTTCAGGACTGTATGGAAGAAATAAACCTGTTTGGTGAAAATAAACTTCATTTGAAGCAAATGGGTGATCAGCTGATCAAGACTAGCAACAAGAGCAGAGTCGCAGAAATAGACGACAAACTCCATAAAATTAACAATCGGTGGCAGCATCTCTTTGATGTCTTTGGAGGACGGTAAGAACTTAAATTTCAATACTTGCATTTGATGGAAAGTGATTGAAACTAGGAAGTGGCCTTAAACTTTTAAATAAAATGCTTATTTTGACAATTTGTATAGTGTCTACATGGGGTTCCCAACTAAACTCAGAAACATAGTGACCTGATTTTTAAGTAGATTAACTGGGATTTCAAAATTGGCTTAAAAATAAGATTAAATCTATATTTTCTTATTCAGTTTGATTGTTAGGGTTTTCTGGTCTATTTTGAAACCACACTACTCCATGTACACAGCACTGGGGGGTGGGGGATTTTTCTTTCTAAATCTGAGGATTTAAGGTGGAATCAAAGTGATTTTACTTTGCTATCATTGTACTGAACTTCATTTAAAAAATACCGTATTGGCTGTGCAGTGATGCGGTAGATTCTCCATCACTTGGGAATCTTTAAATTAACACCGGATGCCTTTCTAAAAGATAGGCTCTAGTCCATGTTCAAGTTAATGGAATATGTGGGCATCACTGGGTCAAATCCTATGGCTTGTGTTATGCAAGTGGTCAGACTAGATGGTCAAAATGGTCCAGTCTGCTCTTAACATTTCTGGAATGTCTAACAAATAGGAATTTAATCCCAACATTGTAGGCTGCTCTTACAAGACCACATCTGTAAGGCCTGCACATTATTTTTAAAATGCAGCATTCACCACAGACCGATAAATTAGGAAAAACTTTGCCATGGCAAATCAACAAAATCTGGATAGCCCCATCTATGACCTCTTCTGATTGGATTAAACGTTTTATTTTACTGAAAGAACTAAGAAAATTGTGACGCTGCCCACTGAGATTATCCAATTTCATTATAATCTGTGAACAGATTGAGTCTTTATCCCACCCCAGCAGAGTACACAGACCCCAAGGTAGTGTCCAGACTCACACCCTTCCTGGGATTTGGGTTTGTTGGTAACTCAGAAACAATAAAATGAATACAACATTGGCATCAACCTAAGCCTTCTGCCCAAGATAAACTCTTTCTAGAGTTTCTCCCTGTCCTTGTTTTCTGTGGGCCTCAAAGAAGACTCCCACGCCCTTAATATTCTGATTGGAGCTAAATGGGCCCAACCATCATCATGGCTCAGCTGTAATTACCCTGAATCGTAATGAAGGGTTTTAGCACTGGAGTCTAAGGTAACTCAACAGAAGAGCTCTTCTTTAGAGTCTGCCACTCAGGTCTGCTCTTAATGGATAGGGCACTGGATTGGGACTCAGTAGACATGGGTTCTATTCCTGGCTCCGCCACTGGCCTTCATGGTGATCTTGGGCAAGTCTGTGCTTCAGTTTCCCCATTTGTCAAATGGGGATAGATACTATCCTCCTTTGTAAAGCGCTTTGGGATCTGCTGATGAAAAGTGCTATATAAGAGGAAGGCGTCCAGTTCTTCATGCAAGAGGTTTCCTACTTGCAGTTCACTCCAGTACCATAAATACAATGGAGATCCATCAGCAGAAGTGTTATAACTGCATTTTTTCTCTGCCTGTTATAGGTTTGTCGTAAGGTGCTGGGTTTTTTACGTCTGAGACCACTTAGTGTTGTTGTTTTGCTGCACACTTGTTTTCAGTTTTGTACGTTAACTATTGTGAAATAATGTTTTCAAATACAAGCTACCATATTTTAAAAAAAAACTCTGATCTTTGCAAACAGCTTGGTGCCACTTCATACATTTTTTTAGTTTAAAAACTGAGTTACACATGGTGTGTTTTACTGATAATATTTGAGAAAGTACTAGAAATTAAACGCAAAGGAAAGATTATTTTCTTCACAACACTGTACCCCACAAAGTACTCAAGTAATCTTTGCCATAAACCAACCTCTGCCTGGCTGCAGCTAGGAATAACTTCCCCTTTGCATATATTATTGCATAACTGTCCATCGTGGCAGGGTTTTTTGCACTTACCTCTGAAGCATCAGAACAACAGCCACTGCGTTGGGGTTATGGATATTGAACCAGATAGACCAAGGACCTGGGGGAGGAGTGAGAGTAGGGGAGTCTGGACTGGTGAGACTAGGATTTACTGGGCAAAGGGACTGGGACTGGGATGAGAAGATTGAGTACTGGGACTGGCTAAGTGAGGAGAATGGGTGGGACAGAGTTGGATGGGGAAGAGACAGGACAGGGACAGTGTGTAGGGAACTGAAGAGGTCACCCTTGTGGGGAATGTCCCCTAGAATACACTCCCCTCCTCAGCCAGGGAGCCTCATCATTCCCCTGCTGTCACCAAATATGTCACTTATCTCAAGTAGTAGAGATCTGTGCAGTGATCTAAAGGTTCTAACTCTGATGATGTCAAATGGTGGAATTTCTGTTTTTTCATTATTCTTTTTTAAACTTAGGAAATTACCCACACAAAACTTTGTTAAAAGAGTCATCCTGTGCCCTGAATGAGACACAGATCCTGTGGAAAAAATAGTATGTGATCCTATAATTAAAGACTACATCATGAACTATATATGCACAAAGAGGTCACATTAATGTTGCACAGGGACCCTTATTTCTGTCATTTCCAGCTTTTGAGTGCTTGACTTGGCAACCTAAATGTTTTTAACATAGTTTTTTGCATGTAATATAATATATATATGTCTATACAATATTGAAATGACAGCAAAACACAGTCAAAAGCCAAGCTAATCAATACAGAACATTTTCAATAAACAACTTACTTCAACTTAAACCAATAAACAGCCTGGGACAGATGGGTAAATTAGGTGAGTTCTCAGTTTAGACCTTGGAGTGATTCTCTTAGATCATGGTGACAAGCTCAGATTTGCCATATGGCAGCAGCTACACAGAATGGACTTAGCGCTTTTATTGTATGTATCTGCTTGGCTTGTGCAGTTCACAAAGGCATTGTCATGTGTGTCACAGCTGAAGCATGGTTTGATGTAAACTCGGAAGCATCTGAAAACATAATTCCCATGGAAAAAATAACATGCAGACATCTGTTCCTTTTTTTAGTTATGCAAATGAATTTGTGTACAGCTTTGGAGAGACTGTTAGCTAGCCATGCTCTTCTGTGCTTTTCTTTGTTGGCTGACAGGAAAGGAAAACGTAGGGTACTAGACAAACAAAAGTTTAAAGTCTAATTTGAGATTTTGGCCACTTTCTGAGTGTGGAAACATGTACCTTAGATTCCAGAACTAATTGTGGAAACATGTACCTTAGATTCCAGAACATCATCCGCAATCTTTTCTTATCCTCACTTATCAGTTATCACTTATCGTCTGCATAACACAGGTAGCTTTGCAGCCTGCAACAGGTAGTCTACATACAGTAGGTCCAATCTGTGTCATTACAGGGAATGCTCTGGGCTTATCTACATGGCAAATTGGTGCACAGGAGCCAGTGTTGGAATCTACAGTGCAGTAAATGTCCCATTGTCTGTGGTAGCAGTATCCACATGGCAAGCTATCTTGCAGAAAGCTGGTCTGCTGTAGATTCACACCTTCGATTATGCCACAGTAGCTCGCTGTACAAACAAACCCTTAGGCTCTGGCCATGTCTACACTACAAACTTTGGTAGACACAAGTTACACCGTCATTCAGCCGCCACACATAGTATATCACATATGCACGTACATACTTGTCTCCTTGCGTCAGCGCTGCACATGCTTACCAAGAGTGTTTGCAGCGCACCGTGGGTAGATATGCCAGTGTGCAATGCGCTACCATTCAGCTCACCATTTTTTGGGAAATTTTGGCAATGCATGGTGGGGCCAAAACGAGTTCGGCAGAGGTGGGAGCAAGGGATCAACTTCCCAACATGCAACTGTCTCCATCCCATAATGTCATCTCTATCCCATAATTTTTGCACCTTTTTTTCAAAAATCTCATGAACCCATAAGTCATAAGTGTGGCAAGCACAGGATTCACTATTCTCCAGTATTTGCAGAGCCGCAAGAGTAACTGAATCAGCTGATGATTCTTTTGGAGGACAGATTGCTGTGGGACATAATGAGAACCAATTCAAGGTTGTGGTTGGCATTCACAGAACAGCTGCAGATGGTGGAGCACGACTTCTGGGCCTAAGAAACGAGCACTGACTGCTGAGATTGCATTGTAATGCAGGCTTGGGATGACAAGCAGTGGCTGCAGAGCTTTTCGAAGTGCAAGGCTGCATTTCTGGATCTGTGTGTTGAGCTCGCCCCAGTCCTCCAGCTCAGGAACACCGACATTGAGAGCTGCACTGACTGTGGAGAAGAGAATGATGATCACACTATGGAAACTTGCAAAGCCAGATGGCTACCGGTCAATGGAAAATCAGTTAGGAGTTGCAGAATCCACTGCAAGGGCCATTTATTGCCTCCTGCTACACAAGGCTGTGACGTAGTGGGTGGATTTGCAGCACTGCGGTTCCCGAACTGCGATGCAGCAATAGATGGAACTCAGATATCTATGTTGGCATCAGAGCACTTTGCCACGGAGTACATCAATAGAAAGGGCTACTTTTCTCTGGTTATGAAAGCATGGGTGGCTCACCACAGACACGTCACTGATGCCATTGTGGGCTGGTCAGAGAAGATGCATGATGCTCACATCTTTAACAACACAGGATTTTTCAGAAAGCTACAAGCAAGGACTTTTCCCCACTGACCGGCGGATTACCATCGGCAATAGTGTTCCTGGGGGACACGGCCTACCCTCTGCTTCCCTGGCTCATGAAGCCATACCCTACCACCTCAGCAGCGGCAAGGAAAGATTCAACTGCCTCCTCAGCAGGTGCAGAATGACAGTTGATGTGCCTTTGGTAGAGTGAAAGAATGCTGGCATTGTTTACTCACAAGATTGGATCTCAGTGAGAAAAATATCCCAATGGATCTATCTGCCTGCTGTGTCCTATACAGAGGCGACACGTAACTGTTGATAGTGGGGGGAGGGGGGAGGAAAGGAGGGTGCAGTTTAAAAGTTCGGTTGCCCCCTGAACCCCTCAAGTCTCAGCACCTCCCCCAGGCAAGCCTTCCCCCCACTTACCCTCAGTCTCCCCTCCCAGAAAGCAGTAGCCCATCCCTGCAGCATCCAGCTGTTGCTCCTGCCTCTCCCTTTGGGGTGCAGCTCACAGCCCACCCGACCTTTGAGGTCACTTGACTGGCTTGACTCTGCCAGCTGCCACACAGGGATGGGGCCTGGTGGCACCATATGACTAAGCAGGGCTGGCTCTGAGTCAATAGGAAAACCCACACCTAGGAATGGGGCGCCTCCCCCCCGAGCCCACAGAGGCTGGGAGGTTTCCAGCTGTGGCTTTCAAGGCCCCCCAGCTAGGGGCTCCTGCACATAAGCCACCCCATGGCCCTGGTTAAATCCCTTCAGGTCCCTGTGTGAGACCCAAACTAACACCGAGGCAGGTACAGAATTTAGCTCCTGCAGCTAGGCTCCATTGGCCTGGTTTGAGGGTCGCCATGGGTCAGCACCAGTGTGAGCCAGCGTGCAAAGGGGGAGGACAAAGGGAGGGCAGCTCGCTATTGCTGGTGTCTCTGTTTTGAATAAATTATTGTGCACTCATGTATTTTGAACCCACTCCCTGCAGAAAAAAGAAATAAAAATGTAAATCCTGGTAGAAATCGGGGTCGGAACATATATTCCCATAATGCCAGAGAAATGGTCAAATGCATTAGACTTCCAAATAATTCCTTGGATTTTTGGTGTGATTTTCAAAGTTTTAGTGCTGTGTTGGTGATTTTCAGATACATCTGTGTTAAAGCTAGTTTCTCTCCCTCCCAGCCCTTCTCACCCTTGTCTGGCAGTGATGTCAGAACAAGGAATTTGTGATGATCAATTTTTTGACGAATGATGTAATAAGTAAAGATTAGGGGGCAGTTTGATCGTCACTGTTAACTCCTGCACTTCATTGGCCCTACTCCTTCACTGGAGGGCTGAGCACAGGACAGGGTAGATTGAATTGGAGTAAGCTTTACTTTGTACATAAAAAGCTGTAATATGATAACAAACAAGGCAACAGAGAGCATAATCCAAGTAAGCATTTTGTGCATGTGTTTGTGTGTGTTTTAATTTTGGGGATTGCTTCAATAGGAAAATCTCTCTATAAATCATCAGAATCTGAGGCTGAAGGTATCTGATTGTACTCAGAAGACTTTTATCTTTTGGTTCTGAAGCCTCTGCAGCGTCATCTTTTCATTACCACCCCCAGGCAATCACTCAGGGTCTTTTTCTTCATGAGCTAATTCTGTTGTGTCAAATTAAAGCTACTTTGTGTTTGTGGTTGGGTTCTCAGCAATTTGCCAGGTAAAAATGCAGGTTAACAGAAGGAAACCAGTGGGGGGGGGGGGCGGGGGCCGGTGTGCCTGCGCATGCACGCTGTGACTCCCCAGCTAGGGGCTTTGCAGAGGAGGAAGAGGATGAAAAAGGCTTTTTCCCCCCTAGGGGAGATGCTAAAGCAATGAATAAATAGGGCATCCATAGAAGAGGGGTTTCCTCTTCCATGGGTGCTG
This sequence comes from Chelonoidis abingdonii, assembly GCF_003597395.2. Classification (NCBI taxonomy): domain Eukaryota; kingdom Metazoa; phylum Chordata; order Testudines; family Testudinidae; genus Chelonoidis; species Chelonoidis abingdonii. The sequence continues at coordinate 146,206,452 of NC_133772.1, read as the reverse complement.
TGGTTACACAGACAGAATCCTTGCAGTTTGGGATTTGCAAGCTAAGGAATGATTTTTCATTATAAACGGTAAGTGCTGTTTCAATAATCAGCTCTGCATTTGGTTATAGTGCGTGTAAGAATAGAAATCACTAATTCAGTAATATCTGTCTGGGTGGTTCAGCAGCCTGGGGGGATGGGCACTGCTATGTCAGCATGTGCGTGTGTGTGTGTGTGCAATTTGCCTGTGACAAGTGGATGAGAAAATGGATTATGCTGTGTGGGAGATGCAGTTCATTAGACTGGATAAATAGCATTCAGGGGCCTTCTCAGTTAAAATTTGTACTGGTCTCTTTGGTGTCTCGTGTCAATGTCAGTGGAGATTTGGGACTACAATAATATGGATAAATGGAAGGTTTAATATGAAATGTAGCTTGCCCTTTCTTATTCAGTGATTATGTGATATTAATTATCTTCATTCAAATAATAGAACCAACCAATGTAAAGGTTTCTGGGTTATTTCCAAGAGCCAGAAACTGCACAGAGAAATGAACTTGCACATATTTAAAGGTTGGGCCCAAATGAAGGCATCATTTCTTAAGCTTGTGTGCTTTATATAGTCAGTTTGTACTAAAATCTACTGAACAAAGATTTCCTGTTATCAGACAGTAATGTCAATTGACAGTGCAATTTAATTTCACCATATTCTCTTTAGCAAATATGAATAGTATCTCTGCTGCCTGACCAGAATGATATTTACACTGATAAACAAGATTTAAAAATATACATCTGAATCTCTTCATCCCATTAAAGAAATGAGTTTTATTTAGTTTGTTCTTTCTGTTACATTTTCTGACAGCACTGATTATAAACCAGCATAGTGCAGGCAGGCACTGTGCAATTCTTTATCACATCATGTTCCTGCCAACACACTTTAGTCCTGGCCTGCAACAAAAGAAACCTTCTACCCCTGGACACCTCCTGAGCAAGGACTGTCAAACATGCCATCCTTTCATGTGGGTTTATGACACTAACATCTAGAAGGGATTTGTTTCAGGCCATCTGATGCATTTCAATTCAGGCTCCAGTGGTGGAATGTTAGGACCTGATCCAAAGCCCATTCAGATCAATGGGAGTCTTTCAGTTCACTTCAGTGTCTCAGGATCAGGTCCTTAGTTATAACCCACTTGCAAGATACAGTCCCTTGCCTCTACTTGAATTAATGTTTTCATCTTAAAGCCTATAGTAATTGTTTTCCAAGCATGTCTTAAAGCATGCACTTAAGTGCTCTACTGAATGAATAAGGGCCATATTTAAGTCATGTTCATTGCAAAGTACAGGAGATTTTTCAGCCTTTTCCTTTTCATAGCCCCAGAGAAGCAAGTTGCAGCTGGGGAATGTTATGACCCAGTGCTGCTAGAACCAATAGTCTCTTGAGTGGATCTGAGCAAATTGTTTGCAGCTGATTCTGTTATCTAATAAATTAGTGAGCTGTGTCTGTTTGTGAGCTACCCACACACTTTGATTGTTACAGATGTGTTTGTTATTCAAAGTTATTTGACCAGTGGTTTATGTGACCCTATTTTGGCCTGTGGGCGATCAGGAATTGTTCACCACATCTATTACTTTGACCATTTGCTTGTCTTAACTCACTATTCATGCTGTGTGATTGGTCACCTAGCTCACATGGTACAGCTTCTGCTCCCTGATTAAATGACTCTCATACCCATAAAGAGCTTTCAAGACAGCAAAATGATATGAACACTTGCAGCAAAAATACTCCTATGGTTCATATTTGAGGAGCAGTCATGACATTTTCTGCAAACAAAAGTTAATTCACGCAAACACTTGCAGAAAGCAAATATGAGACTATGATAGCAGAGAGACGCACATGTGGTTTTTATTCAAAGGGTCTTGGATTCTTTGGTCCAATATTCTTCCAGGTCCATTCCTGAGGGAATGCTTCCAGTTCTCTTTGACATGAGTGGAAGTTGAGGGCACCTGGCATTTCTCAGGAGGTTTTCAGCACCTTTCAGGATTTTTTTATGGCTACCCGGCAACTTCGTTCCTCTGTCACAATGAAACTCTCTACAACCAAGTTAAAGCTTGTCTGTGTGGGAGATGGAACTTTTTCAGGGGCTGGTTCTGAGACTGTGGAATGAACTCCCCCAGGAACTAAGGACCATTACAAACCTCACCACCATCTCCTCCAAGTGCAAGGTGTGTTTCTTTGACCTGCCTGCTCCAACAAATACATAGCAATATTTACATTAACTCCCCTCCTCTACCCCTCCCAAAAAAATCTCTCCCTTCCAAAACAAAACTCTCCACTGTGCATGCTTCTTCCTCTAGGGAGAGGATGAGAAAACAAACAACACGTGACAGATGTTAGTCACCTAATGCGCTACTGGAAAACGCTCACATGTTACAGTGTCGAGCATGGAATACAAACCTATAGAGAACAGAATTAGAATATATTAACCTTGAGCCACATGCACAGTGTTTGTTGACTTCACTAAGAATTTACCCGTCTGTGTGTTTATTCAAGGCAGTAGTTAGTTCACATATTGTGGTGATGTACCAGCACTGATTTCTGAAAGGCATTTATTATCACCTGTCCGTTTATCTTAGGTTTTAGTTCTCAAGATCAAGATTAATGACCCAGAGCATTAAGGATGGGACGAAAGACATATTCTAGCTGGCATATGTAACAAATTAGTTAATTAGATTTGCATGTCTCTGATGATAATTGTGTTACGAGTAAACACATGCTAATAGTGCCACAATGGTTGTTTCCATTGTGCTATAGTTGCTGGCAATCCTAACAAACATTTTCTACTACAACAAACATATTGAGATCAATATTTATATCCTGAATAAGGGAGGTTTCTAAGCCAAACACCTGTATTTGCTTTCATCATTGTAAGATCTTTTCCTTTTAAAAATCATTTCATTGTAAAATTTCTTCCTTTCTGTTTTTCCTGATCTTTGTTTATTTGTCAAAGGTGCAGCCATGCAAACACTTACTGTTACCAAGGCTAAGCTTTAGTCACGAGTGTTTTTAGTAAAAGTCATGGACAGATCACGGGCAATAACCAAAAATTCATGGCCTGTGACTTGTCCATGTCTTTTACTGTAAATACCCTGACTAAAACTTAACAGCTCCTGGGTGGCTCTGAGACACCGCCGCTCTGGGATGCCCTGGGCACTTGACAGCTAGTCCCTGCGCAGGCAGTGGGGGCTGACTGCCCCCAGCTGCTCTGAGGCCCTGGGGACTGCTGCTCTGACGGCCTCTGGGACGGCCCCTGGGACCGCTGCTGCTCCAGTGACCCTGGGGCCAGCTGCCAGGGCTGCTCCTGCAGTGGTCAGTGCGGCTGGCCCCGGGACCACCCCAGCAGCTGCCTGAGTGGCTGGTCCCGGGATCCATCCCAGCAACTGCCTGAGCAGGTGGCCTCAGGGGCAGTCACACCAGCATCTGCGGAAGTCACAGAGGTCCCAGAAAGTCATGGAATCCATGACATCCATGACAGACTCGCAGCCTTAATTATTACTTACTGTCACATTGTTTCCTTGTGCTCCCCAATCTGTGTCTATGTATTCCCCTGTTGTCGCTGATGTTATACTTAGATTGTGAGCTTTTTGGGGCAGGGACTGAATATCTTTGTTCTGTTTACACAGCATCTAGCACCATGGGGTTGTGGTCCATGACGGGAGACCCTTGGTGCTAAGGGAACACAAATAATAATACTAGGTGCACTACTGATACTGATGTCCATCGAAGTCATGGTAGCAAGCGCTAACCCAGATAGTGTTTTCAGGATTGCATGAATGTGGTGTGAATGAACGGTGCCAGTCTGAGGCCTGGATACCATCAACCAGCCCTCATATATTGTCCGAATGCAAAGTCCTGAGCACTTAATGGTATTCTGTATGTACAATACACAGTGATTTTGTAGATTCGCATCGTGATTTTAAAAGCGAAGAGTAGAAAATTGTGGTGCCCCCCAGGGGTCTGTACTGGGGCCAGTGTTCACACATGAGCTGGGAAAAGGGGGTAAACTTTGAGGTGGCAAAATTTGCAGATGATACAAAATTACTCAGGGTAGTTAAGTCCAAAGCAGACTGCAAAGAATTACAAAAGGATTTCCCAAAACTGGGTGACTAGGCAAAATGGCAGACAAAGCTCAATGTTGATAAATGCAAAGTAATGCATATTGGAAAACATAATCCCAACTGTACATGTAAAATGATGGGATCTATATTATCTGTCACTTAAGAAAGAGATCTTGGGGTCATTGTGGGTAGTTGCCTGAAAACATAGCCAGCAGGGCGTGGATGACAGGGGATGGATCACTTATATCCACTCAATGTGCAGCGGTAGTCTGAAAAGCTAACAGAATGTTAGGAACCATTAGGAAAGGGATTGATAATAAGACAGAAAATATCATATTACCTCTATATAAACCCATGGTACACCCACACCTTGAACACTGAGTGCAGCCCTGATCACCCCATCTCAAAAACGATATATTGGAACTGAAAAAGGTTCAGAAAAGGGCAACAAAAATGATTATGGGTATGGAACAGCTTCCATATGAGGAGAGATTAAAAAGCCTGGGACATTTCAGCTTGGAAAAGAGACAACTAAGAGGGGATATGATAGAGGTCTATAAAATCTTGACTAGTGTGGAGAAAGAGAATAGGAAAATATTATTCACTCCTTCACGTAACACAAGAACTATGGGTCACCCAATGAAAGCATAAGCAGCAGGTTTAAAACAAACAAAAGGAGCCACATCTTTACACAACACAGAGTCAACCTGTGGAATTCTTTGCCAGAGGATGTTGTGAAGGCCAAAACTATTACAGGGTTCAAAAAAGAACTAGATCCAAGTTCCTGGAGGACAGGTTTATCAATGGCTATTAGCCAGCACGAGCAGGAATGCAACACTATGTTCTGAGTCTCTCTAGCCTCTGTTTGCTAGAAGCTGGGACTGGACAACACAGGATGGGACACTTATGATTACTTGTTCTTTTCATTCCCTCTGAAGCACCTGGCATTGGCCACTGTCAGAAGACAGGATACTGGACTAGATGACTCAGTATGACCATTCTTCTATTCAGATACTTGCTCCTGGATACTGGTGCTTTAGTATCAAGCTCCCTTGTCGTATCTGAAAAAGCATTTCCAAAACATTGTTGAAGCAGGGCAATAGCTGCCACGGCAGAGTAGCAATCTACCTTTCCCATAGAAATCATCAATCAGGAATTGTTACTTTATCTGTACAAAACAGATACACAGGAATCACCATCCTGGAGTGGATGAATGGATATACTACTTGTGACTTTGGCCTATTTTAGATGCTAAGATGGGAGTGGGGGAAAATAAAGTTAACCCATCTGGGCAAGAGAGAGCCAGAGCCAGATTCCTTCCTGATGTAACTTCATTGACTACAAAGGAAGTATACCAAGGATGGATCTGGCCCACAGTCTCTGCTGTCCTCGCAAATCAGAGCGGGACCTTTTCTGAAACCTCTCTTTCTCTTTCTCTTTTCACAGTGGCTTATTTAAATTTCTCATTTTAGATTTATTATTCTAGCTTCACCTCTGTGTTTCATGTATGTTAGGGGGCTCTGTTGCACTCTTCTGCATAAACCAGCATGGACATAGTCCATGTGGCCAAAATATCCCATTGCTATGGAGACAAAAGTATAGATGGCCTGTTTAGGAAGCCATAGAGATGTGTGCCCTAACCCTCAGATCGGCTGAAAACAGAAGAGGCAGAGGCTTAGTCCACACAGAGTGCAGTGTCCAAACTCACCCCTTTTCCTGGGGTTTGGTTTTAGTAACACAGAAACTAACACTAAACAACACATATATGCAGTTCAAACCTTTTCCCAAGGCATGGCTGTCCTGAGATTCCTCTCTTCAGACTGCTCAACCCATGCCCTGCATCTTCCATCTCTCTCTCTAGAGAACAACTCCTATCCCCCAGGTATAGAGCTGGTGTAGCAAACTATCTCCCTCAGTGGGGCTGCACAACCCACTTAACATATTCCCAGCAGGATCAAAATGTGCTGGCAGGGTGCTCGTCCTTCCAGACTGAACTGTAATTCACATGGGAGAGTAGCTTGAGAAAGAGCCCATCCTAGAAAACTAGGGAAAATAATGATTTTTCCACTGCCTTGCCTCATGTATACTTATACCAAGTAGTTGTAAAATACTGCCAGTGTAAATGAGAGGAGAGATCCGAATTGACCCAGTAGTGTTTTAGACCCATTTTGCATGGATGTAAATGCCTTCACTTATGCAAGCAGTGGAGCACGCAGCTCAAAGATTAAGGAGTAGCTCCTACCTGGGATACACAGCCCTGCATTTGGGGGCAATGTGGAGTCACACTGCACCCCGGGAAGATGGGGGTGTCTAGATTGTCTCAAATACACAAAACGTGCACTGGGGCAAGTTTTCTGTATGCATGTCCTCAGGGAAATGACCAAGGAAACCACTAGCTCTCAAATGAGCCTAGGAGGGCTACTCCCTGTTCACATCATCTCCTTAAATGACTCACTTAGAACCTTCTGCAGCTGTGGAGGCATCCGCTTGTGCCAGTTTGGGTAGGTTATAATTAAAATGTGGCTTTAATCTGCAGAAGGCAAGTCATAAATCATACTTCCTTCATTTCCAGAGGCTCTGCTAATACGGCTTCCATGTTAAATGTGTTTATAACAACCTGTTTTCTTTCCAATATCCCCAGACTGAAGAAATTGGAAGGGACCTTTGCTGTCACACAGACATTAGACAAAAATATGAGTACCCTTCGCACCTGGTTGGCTCGCATTGAGGCCGAGCTTTCCAAGCCTGTTGTGTATGACATCTGTGATGATCAAGAGATCCAGAAAAGACTTGCTGAGCAGCAGGTGAGGAAATCATAACATCTGAAATAAATGGGCTTAAAGTGATGCTGATTGTGATCAATCCTATGTGTAAGATCACCCCTTTCCTTTCCTTGACAGACTTTTCTGTTGTTCACATTTTGAGCCATTGTGTTTCCTGCCAAAGTGAGACAAGGTAGGTGAGGTAATATCTTCTATTAGACGATCTTCTATTGTTAAGAGAGAGACAAGCTTTTGAGCCACGCAGAGCTCTTCTTCAGGTCTGGGAATGGTATTCCCAGTGTTACAGCAAAATGCAACATGGAACAAATTGTTTAGCATGAATAGCACATGTTGTAAGGGACATGTCTGAACAGTGTCCATTCAGTCCCTGATTTTTAGCGTCTAGCATGTAATGAATTTAAGCTCCCAGGCTTGTCTTTTGAAATTGTTGTGCAGGTGATTTTTTTGTCTTTTATCATTTTACTGAGAAAAAGTCAAAAGCACTCTGTCACCTGTGGGTGAACACTTTGCACAAAATGATCACTCTGTATCTGACCTACCAGTCCTCATCCTCAAAAGAAAACGACAATACTTTCAAAAGACCAGCCTGGGAGTTTAAATTCATTACTCTTCTAGACACTAAAAATCATGGATTGAACAGAAACACTGGTTTTATGGCTTATTACAACAATCTATAACTCTAACCCCCTCTTTTTGTCCTATGACTGCAGAGTTATTAATGGTCTCTTAGAGTATGTACTAACTATTTATGCTAAGCAATTTGTTCCATCTTGCATTTTGCTGTGACTCTGTGAGTACCTTTCTCAGACCTGAAGAAGAGCCCTTTATGGCTTGAAAGCTTGTCTCTCTCATCAACAGAAGTTGGTCCTGTAAAAGACATTACCTCACCCACCTTGTCTCTCTAATATCCTGAGACCGGCCTGTCTCAATACGCTGCATGTAAGAAAGTGTTTTTGAGACACTTTATAGGGATTTAACACTTACTTTTTGATACTTAAATATTGTAGAAACAAACAAAAAAACTCATAAAATCCTTTCCTGTCTTCCAGTAGTGCATTAAGCAATGTGACTACACCTCTGTCTTGTTGTTTGTTCTCTTATCCACTTCCCCTTTGGAGGAGGCTTTGTTTGGTTAAAGACAGCAGATGCTTCAGGGCTAGACAGTGACGTAGGGCTTGTCTACCCTGGCAATTTAGAGCACTGCAACTTTCTCGCTCAGGGGTGTGAAAAAACACCCCCTTGAGCACAGCAAGTTTCAGCGCTGTACAGTGCCAGCGTAGACAGTGCACCAGTGCTGGGAGCTGCACCCCTCGTGGAGGTGGGTTTTTTTAGAGCCTTGGGAGAGCTCCCTCCCAGCGCACTGCCGCGACCACACAAGCCATGTTAAAGCACTGCAGCACTTTTACTATTGCCAATGGAAACTAGCCCTTAGACTATGCCCACGCACAGGAGCGAGGGATAGAGTGAACCTCTCTGCACAGAGTACCCTGACCCATACCTGCTTGCTTCCCCCAAGGCAGATAGGAAGGAATTCCTCACAGGAGCAAGCAGGGCCTTAAAGCAGCTAGTACAGCTGAGTTGATTTTGGGAGTCAGGGCAGGTGTGGCATTACTGCACTTACCCACTCTTGCATGGGAGAAGCAGGGAAGGGACTGTGGCTCAGAGGAGTGTCACTGAGTCCCAACGCCTCCCGAGGCTACTGCTGGAGCAGTACAATTTATGCATCATCACCCCTTGCTTGCGGCTGTGCCTAAAGGCACAATCTAGGCTGAAGTGTCTGCACAAACAGATTAAAAATACCTGCCACTGGGGGACAATAGGTCCTATGACTTAACTCTGCCCATCACCATAATAGGGGCATTTATAGTTTACCCTAAAACTTTTAGGGCTAAACTTTCCGAAAGTGGAGGCTTACAGGTCTGCCTGCAAACAACATGGATGGCTGCTTAAGCGCTTCCTCCCCACCCCACTGTCTGTCACTTTGTCTCAGAAAAACGACTGTGACTAATCCAGATACGAGAGCTCCGTTCCCTGCGGAATTATTTGAGCTTTCTTTCCACAGAGCACAGCACAGCACTTCAGGAGCAGTTACAGTCAGGGTCAGACTCACCCTTCGCAGAGGCAGTGGGCATGGCTCCCATTGACTTCAGTGGGAGGAGCTGCACATGCAGGCAGGGGCAGGGGTGGCCTTTGGATCCCAGTGTTTAATGGTTTAATCTGCAATGGTAACGGTTCTGTAAATAAAAAGTAATTATTTTCCCCCTCACTCAAACCTTTTAGCTTCCATAGGCTGTGATAAATTATGCCCAGCTGACACCCTAGATAGCTCCTCCTGGGAGCAGAAAACAGAGACTTGGGACACAAAAGAATTGTGTCCGAATTAATTTATTTTTACTATGGCCATTCAGACTTCAGCTGCAAAGATGCATTATTTACTCCTCAGAGTCCTGTAGAATAAGCTACTGTTTGGTTGCTTGGATTTCATATTAAACAAAGAAGTCTGAGACCCTTAGCCTCCTTCTGCTGTAACCTTTAAACACACTGGATATGACAAGGTAGAGCTCACTCTAAAGAACTCAAAGCAGAAAGCCTTTCACTAAGCTTTGCTTGTTGCATTCACATAGGGTTTTGAAAAGATCTTCCTTGATTTTATTTCAAAAAATATTTTGATGGATACAGCCTCATGGTGAGGAATATGTCTTAATGGATTCTTTTTTGTTGGACATCCATGTTTACAAAGGTGCTATGTATGCTGTCTTGAATAACTGTTAATTCTAAAACTCTGGGTAATTGTTTGCAGGGAAAGATGCTTTTATAACGTTTCATTCATCTACAGGTTGAAGATTGCAACATAAGGCATTCTGTTTAAGATTTAAAATACAAATTAAAGATGTCTCAGTATTGCAGGAGGAGTCCAGCATTGTAGGTCCAGTTAAATAATTAAGTCTAATAAACTTTGAGCAGTGAAGTGAGGAGTTTTTTGTTCTGTATGCATGTTTTCTGCCTTATCATTTAGTGTGTGTTAGTTTGTTTGATTTGCCATTGCTTAATTAAAATGATGTTAACTCTCATTAAGGTGGCAAAACAAACCCCACTGGCTGATCTAAGTGAGAGTAGCATGTGTACCTGAAAGCAGAACTAAGCCATAAATGACCAAAGTTAAAGTATATAGAGTATTTTACATAAAAAGAAATATCCTTGGAGTTAATGAAAAGCTGCTGCTATTGATAATGATTTATGACATCATCCGTACTACTCACAGAGGTTTCTTTCTGAGGCTCCTAGAACACCAACAAATGCCAGAGTTTTGTATGTATCTTGCTAAAATTCAAATCTGTCTGTCAGATCTTTGAGATTGGCAAACAGAGGGACAGAGAGGTTAAATAACTTCCCCAGCATTAGACAGCAGCAAGGATTCTGACTGAAGTTATTATATGAACCAAAACATAACGGATAACAACAATACTTTGGTAGTATCAGCAAGGCACTTTTGCATTAATAGAATAGTTTTAGTACTCTGTGGGCAAGATTCTGATCATGGTTACACCAAAGTAAGTAAGTCCAGAGTAACATCACTCAAGTCAGTCATAGATTTACAACAGTATAACAGAGAGTGGAATCTGTCCCTATGTATAGGCCACAGATTCAAAAGACAAGCCTCTTCTTGAGTAGAGAGAACAGCCTAGAATCCATAGTAACCTATTTAAATCCTGTGCCGGATCTTCTTTTAGCATCTGTATAAGGATTACTGCTCTTGCTTTCCAGAAGTTCCCTAACTACCAGGCAAAAGTAGCAGAGAACCAAAGAACAGCTGAGCTGTCTGCAAACAGGAAGACTGTAACAATACACATTGCAGTCAATTAGAAAAACTTGGTTAGATATTGACACTCGTGCTGAGCAGTATGTTACTCTGGGCTAGATGATGATTTCACACTGCATACCCACACAGAGGAGTAAGACACCCGCCACCACTCCTTATACTTCTACCTTGCTCTTGGTCCAGGTGGATAGGAGTAAGTAAAGCTAATTGTCTGCTTCCTCTCTGCATGAAATGGGAGATTAGGGACAGGACAGAGCCTTGCCTCCACTTCCCCACCCTCCACGCACAGAAGCTGAGCCACTGGGGGAATGGGAGGATAGTAATAAACTGCTGGTATAGGGCAACAACCGATTACTACACCCCCAGTGGCAAGGAGGAAGCAGGGTAGAATTGTTACTTAAAGTGGTGATTCAGCACAAAGCTACTACTGGGATAGCCCAGCTTGCGTATCACCCCCCTTGCCTAAAGTCACAGTCTAGCCCTCTGTGAATAGTCCCACTGAAATCAGTGGTGCTTCTCAAGGAGTAACTCATAGGCAGTAGGAATAAGGGCGGCAGAGTCTGGCCCAAGAGGTTCAAGTCACATTTGACATTGTTCTCTATGTGGTTAGATAACAAACTAGACAGATTTGAATTTTAGCAAGATACATACAAAACTCTGGCATTAGTTGGGGTTCTAGGAGCCTCAGAAAGAAACCTCTGTGAGTAGTACGGATGATGTCATAAATCATTATCAACAGCAGCAGCTTTTCATTAACTTCAGGAATATATTTTTATGTAAAATACTCTATATACTTTAACTTTGGTCATTTATGGCTTAGTTCTGCTTTCAGGTACACAAGCTACTCTTGCTTAGATTAGCCAGTGGAGTTTTGGTCCTTTTGCACTAACATTTTGAAGTTAAACTGCTCGTCTTTTATTAATTCCTGAGAGCATCTTCCTTTAAGTCCTTGTGTTCTTCTGTTTTCCTGTGGGTTCTCCCTGGGCTGTAAAATCAAGAACAAAATCGGCCGTGGATTTCTTGTTCAGGAGTGCTGGTGGAATTGGCATTACCATTTAATGAGATTTCCCATTGACATTGTTTGCTTGTGTGGCAGTAAAGTTCCAGCAGAGGCATTGAATCTTCAGTAGTGAAGCCAGAAAGAGGTCATAAAAATGTAAACGTGGTTAATATTAAATGGTATTTCCCAAGTCCCTGGGGTTGTATGGCGTGGCTTTTTAGTAGCATTTCAGATGACGTTTTCTTCTCTGACCCTGCACTTTGGATTTCTATTGCACATTCTGCATTTATTGTATTGGTTTCAATAGGAGTTGCACATATAGGGTAAGTGCCACATATACAATGGAAGTACAGACTCTGGAGAAGAAATACAATACATAGTCCAGCTTGGACAAGAGAACTTTGCTTTGCATTTTTAAATGATACCATGGAGTAGATGATCCCAGAGGGAGAAACTGAAGAATTGCAGATGTGACTCTTTGCTGTGTGCCACTCTTCTGCAGTTTATGATATTACCAGAGTCACATGAATTGTACTTTTGCATTCACTGAGGTTATGAATTATCCTGTATATTCACCGCTATAGTTTATAGTGGAATAAACCAAGAAGGAGATGCTGATATTGTAAAAACAAATACATTTGTCTTTACATTTTTACAATGTAGAAAGTGTGGTTTAGATTTTGAATGTGTATTATACTTGTCCAAATTATTAATGAAGATACTGGACTTTCACTGAGAAATGAAATGGGGAAGAATGCACTTTCTCATGACAATTCTCTCATCTCTTCTTTCAGTTTGTCATTTGTTCAACACATTCTGAAAGTCCTTTCATTAAAACTAAAATTGCATTTACTGAGCTGGCGATCACCCTTCTCTGTCTGTTACAGTCTATTACAAGGGAATGTATTTGTTTAACTGCTTGTTAATTAAACTCTTTTTATTTCCTAATCACAGGATCTGCAACGCGACATTGAGCAGCACAGTGAAGGGGTAGAATCTGTGTTTAATATCTGTGAAAAGTTGCTGAGCGATTCAGATGCTTGTGCTAATGAGACGGAATGTGACTCCATCCAGCAGACTACCAGAAGTCTGGACAGACGGTGGAGAAACATTTGTTCCATGTCTATGGAGAGGCGAATGAAGTGAGTCCTTTTCTGACACTTCTAAGACATGTATGTAACTGTGAAATATTTCAGGGAATTTTGTTGCATTCTACATGAACCAAATTTTGAAGAGAAAAGCAAAAATTATTGAGAAATGATTGGCAAACTTGTGATAAAGCAGAGCCTTTCTTCCCTCTCACTCCCCAACTCAGAATTGAGGAAACCTGGCGTCTGTGGCAGAAGTTTTTGGATGACTATTCTCGCTTTGAAGACTGGTTGAAATCGGCCGAAAGGACAGCAGCTTATCCCAACTCTTCCGAAGTTTTATACATAAATGCCAAAGAGGAGCTGAAGAAGTTTGAGGTGAACACTTTTCATTTCAGCTATTGATGTTTCACAGACACCATGTCTGCTTATTGAGAATACTAATGCTTGCACATATAAAGCACCTTTCATCTGAGCGTCTCAAAGCTCTTTACAGACTTTACAGCTCCTTTCCGAGATGGGAATATGCTTAAACCCATCTTTCAGATCGGCAAACGGAGGAACAGAGAGGTTAAGTAACTTCCCCAGCATTAGGCAGTGACAGAGCTGGGAACAGAACCCAACATTCCTGATACTTATTTGCTCCAATCAGAAGTGGTACTAGCCCATTGAGGGGCCTAAGCAGGAGTATTTTGAGGGGGCCCAACACATGCTAATAATTAATAGGGGCTCCCTTGAGCAGCTTGGGGCTCTAAGCAATTGCTTACTCTGCTTATGCCTAGCATTGGCTCTGGCTCTAACAAATAGACTGTGCCCTTGTATTAGTTCCTGGGGCCAGTGTTTGAACTGCTTTTAGACACATTTTCTCCAAGCAGTTGATAATCCTCTAAACAGTCCTTAATAGTAGATTACTAAAAGCTACATTTTATTTGATCATGTAACTCAGCTGTTGGTTTTGCTTATAAAAGTCTAAGAGATTGCAAGCTATTATATATTACATGTATTTTGGATGTGATCATTTATTTCCAATTGGACAAGAAACTGTAATAGACTAAATTCTGTAAGTAGGACAAATTGCTTATGTCCTCTCACGTCCTGTGACTTCAGCGGGAGCTCTAAACACACATATGAGGGCAGGTTGTGGTGATAAAACATCATCAGGGTTATGATTGATTTTGAGGATCTGATTTTTCTCTTCCATGATTGCAGTATTTTATCGATCCTTTCAATGAAGTGCAAAGGAATAAGATTACTAATTTGCATTACAGGCATTTCAACGACAAATTCATGAGCGACTCACTCAGCTGGAGCTAATCAATAAACAATATAGGCGGCTTGCCCGGGAGAATCGTACAGATTCAGCCAGCAAGCTGAAACAGATGGTACATGAAGGCAACCAGCGCTGGGACAATCTCCAGAAACGGGTTGCTGCCATTCTAAGACGACTGAAGGTAATTGCAGGGTGTTATGAGGGTTAGTGTGAAGCACTGTGAGGCCCATATAGAAATAACACTACCTAAGTGCAAAGTTATTATGAGAATGCTCATCATCTACACAGTTAGATTTTGCATTTATAAGTGCAAACCCCAAAGTTTATGTAAGGAACAATAAGGCTGGAACACAAACCAGCAAAATCAAAGACAGCTCAAGCTAAGGTTGAACATTTGCCCCAGGTTCTCTGCTGCACAGGATTTCCACTTAGTGCAACCAAAGATAGGGGATGCCATCAGGCAGCCTGTTATAGCTCCCTGATTTTCAGGGTGGATGTGTTCTTGCTCCAGCACAGGGTTAGGGCAGCTGGGGGCTGTTCTAATCTACCCAAGGTGGCAGTGGTTCCCTAGGGACAGCTGTGCTCCTGGCACACCCTACCCCACCTCTGACACTCCTGCAACCAGGACCAGGGGGAAGGGGCTTGGCACAGGAGTCAGATACAAGAAACTGGCCTTTGTTCTTAACTAGAACTAAATATGGAGACGTGGATAAAGTTATACCAAGAAAGTCTGTCAATTCAAACTGGGATGCTGCAGTCATAAGAACATAAGAATGGCCATACTGGGTCAGACCCAAGGTCCATTTAGCCTAGTATCCTGTCTTCCGACAATGACCAATGCCAGGTGCCCCAGAGGGAATGAACAGAACAGGTAATCATCAAGTGATCCATCCCCTGTCGCCCATTCCCAGCTTCTGACAAACAGAGACTAGGGACACTATCCCTGCCCATCTTGGCTAATAGCCATTGATGGACCTATCCTCCATGAATTTATCTAGTTCTTTTTTGAACCCTAGTCTTGGCCTTCACAACATCCTCTGGCAAAGAGTGCCACAGGTTGACTGTGCATTGTCTGAAAGAAGACTTCCTTTTGTTTGTTTCAGTAAAGTGCAACCAGCAGTGAATGCAGCAAGGTGTGTAAGTTACCAATCAGTGTATGAGGGCACCTCATAGGGAGACCATTTGGTGGCATTTGTCCTTAACAAATAGATTGGCATTAACCAGTGCTGCTGGAAGGTGAAAAGTAGGAGAGTAATAGCCAATGTTTTGGAGAGCACGTCTTTCACCCCTCCCCCCGGTAGTACTGCTCCTGTTCTGCCTCTCCTCTGACCCAGCACCCTTCTGTGGCTATGTTCATGATACATGATGCACTCTGCTTAACTTCTGCCAGAGTTTGAGAGACTTTACTTTGACTTCTTCATTTGCCTTATGAACCAGTCCTCAGGTGATCTGTGCTGAGTGGCAATCCTGATGCTAAACATGGCTCTGGGGGCTGCTGCACAAAATATAGGCTTGCTGGGGGCCTGCTGTATCATAAATAGGACTTTTCATGGGCTAAAGCATAAGCGCATTTTACACAGAATACACCTCCGTATCTTAACCACATCCCTTTTTGCTTTGAACTCCCTCACACCTAATATTGAGATAATTTCAGCACTGAAGTAAGTAGGTGCATCTCTGCTAACTTAATTGGAGTTGCACCTGTCTGTTCCAAGACTGAATATAAGTCTGTGCCTTTCTGAATTTAGAGGGCAACGTCCTGAGGTTCAACTGAATTGCACAGAGTGGGGCTGGGATGCAAAAGAAGCTTAAAGTTCTCTCCCTAGATCCTGGTATAGTGTTGTACAAAGCTGTTGTAATTTATGCTGGTTTGTGACAGGCCCAAAGGGTTGAAAATGTGCAAGGTATGGTGAAGGGGCATACTGACCACACCCTTTTCTTCGGCCTGACCTCCTTTTTCCTGCAACTTGAGCCACAGTGGAGGGGAGCAGCAAAAGAGTATCAGGAAACCAAGGGGCTCATTGTAACACTTAGGTAATCCCCTCTGGGCTGGTTAAACTGACTTCAGAGCTCAAATACCTGTGCTGTGGCCTGGAAAAGCTAGTCACAGCCCAATTTATGATATAGCAAGTTCCCAGCAAGCAATGGGAAGAAAAATAAATCCCCCCAAATCAGCAGACCTGACTGTAACCAAGCAAAGGGAGCAAACCTGCAGTTAGGTGTCATTCGTACTCTTACCTAATCTCTTTTCAGTATATTTATTATTTGGGAGCTGTTTAGCAGGCTGTGATGAAGAAAGCTCCTCTTCTGATATCCACCCGGGTGGGAGACAGCAGGAAGTAGAACAAATTTATACAAATGGCTTTAACACCAAATGGCATGATAATTACACTTGAGAGTATTTCCACATTCCAGCTAATTAATCATTTTGCTAATTTTGATGATCTAATTTTAATTAGAGATAAGACTTTTTTCCTTTATCTAAACTAGCTGCTAAAGTTAGAGCAGCAAAAACAACTAAGGCCTGGTCTAAACAGGTTTTTGTAGTGGTAGAACTATGTGGGTTAGGGGTGTGGATTTCTTTTTTTTTTTTTTTTTCTTCCCAGTATAGTTATACCAGGACACCCCCCCTAGTGTGGGTGTAGTTATACTGGTATAAAGGTGCTTTATACTCATATACCTCATTCCCCTTCCTGTGTGGCATAAATACCTTTATATCAGGATAACAGTTTCCATGCTAGCGGGGATTGTACTGCTTTAAGTATATCCAACTTAGACTATCTCTGGTGTGTAGACAAGGTCTTACACACATCTGTTTAAAATGAACAGCAATTCTGAAAGAAAATGCCAGTTTTAAAATGCTCCCATGACCATCTTTATTCAGTAACTAAACTAATAAAGTACAGCTGCCCTTTTCTTATTCAGTATTTCACCAACCAGAGAGATGAGTTTGAGGCAACAAGGGAAAGCATTCTTGTGTGGCTCACAGAAATGGACCTTCAGCTGACAAATGTGGAACACTTCTCAGAGAGTAACTTTGATGACAAAATGCGGCAATTAAACGTATGTATCATTCAGAACAGTTTTTCAGAACAAAGATGATAATGTCAGTCTGTAGTTTCTTGGCAATGCCTGCCAGTTATCTATGGGTTAATTTCATGACAACATACATTATGTTCATCAGATCATATTTGTTATAGGATCAGTAAACTTTAAAAAAATAGTTGTACAATTCAACATAAAAAATACTTGCTCTAAAATGTAAGTTCAGTATTCAGAGTCTTCAATTGTATCTTTCCATTCCCCCTTACAACATAGTGTCAATGACAGTTATATTAAACATGAAAGATAGCTTAAATCTGGGTAAACATAAACAGCAATCGCTAAACAGCAATATACCTAAAATCAAAATATAGAATGTTAGCCAACTTGAAGATAGGTCCAGTTCTGTAATATTATTATCATCTCCCATGAGGATTTTTAATATAACGTAGCATATTTGGGAGGTGTATTCTTTGAAAATTTCAATCATGCACATGTATACTAGCTTTTGTGACATTCCTTCAGGAAGATATTAATTCTTTGCTACATGAATAATTAAGTTGATATTCCTTTCTGCAGCACTCTTCTGCCCTTTCCCCCATAACACATTCTTGTTCCACTGCACAGATTCAGTTTTATTCTCTGCAGAGTTCAAAAGGTGACTTAGTGGCAAGGGGGACTTGATAGTTCAAGTTACTATAGGTCACTTGTTTAAGCTAACGATGACCAGAAGTTTTTGCCATCTATTTCAATAGCAAAGGTTTTAGTGGCTCGGTCCCTACATCACAAATACAGTCATTGGTACTGGGGTGCTTACTGGAAGACTTTGCGTAGGCATGAGGAATAGCCTATCTTTTCACACTGGATAGTGTAGGCAAGTTTGAATTGCTGTTGCCTGTGCTATTCCTGTTGTATGGATGGAGCACTTCACTTTGTGCTGATTTCAGTCAGCACCTAAATTCACACATTAAATTCACTCACACAACTTTTACTAGCAAAACAAAAACCAAACCTTTACAGATGGTGGATAGAAAGCCATCTGCCAAAAGAAGATAGATGATTGTGCCAGTGTTCAGATTCCTTTCACCTTACAATGCTAGAACAGAAGGACAGCCTCAAGCACAGGCAAGAAAGAAACATTGCTTAAGTAACCATTTCTTATGTATGTTCAATATAGGGTTTCCAACAGGAAATAACCCTAAACACCAATAAGATCGATCAGCTAATAGTTTTTGGAGAGCAGCTGATTCAGAAGAGTGAGCCTTTGGATGCTATTCTGATTGAAGATGAGTTGGAGGAACTGCATAGATACTGTCAGGAAGTGTTTGGGCGAGTCTCTCGATTCCACCAAAGACTGACTTCCAGGCATCCTGTAAGGGATAAGTATGGTCTTGATGCTTTGGCAGAGTGTTGGTATGAAAATGAAATACTCGTGTAGCAGTAGCTGAGTAGCAGCATGGTCTTAATGCAGGGGTGGGTAAACTACAGCCCGGGGCCATATTCAGCCCTCCAGATGTTTTAATCTGGTCCTCGAGCTCCCTCTGGGGAGCGGGTTCTGGGGTTTGCCCCGCTTCAGCCAGGGAGTGTGATCGGGGACTTGCCTTGCTCTGCGCGGCTCCCAGAAGCAGCAGTATGTCCCCCTTCCAGCTCCTATGCATAGGGGCAGCCAGGGGGCTCCGCATGCTGCCCCCCAAAGTGCCACCCCCACAGCTCCCATTGGCCAGGAACTACAGCCAATGGGAGCTTCAGGGGTGGTGCCTGTGGACTGGGCAGCGTGCAGAGACGCCTGGCTGCGTCTCCGCATAGGAGCTGGAGGAGGGGACATCTCACTGCTTCTGGGAAGTGCTTGAGATAAGAGCACTCCAGAGCCTGCACCCCTGACCATTTGCCAAGAGACAAGACCACTCACAGGGATCTTGTGGGGCTTAATTAGTCAATAATGGTAAAGGGCTTGAAAATGTTCCATGCAGATTTTTGTACCAGTTTTTATTCCCTTTATTAGCTTCCATAACATTCCATCAATATTTTCTTTTGGATGATCACAATAGATTTATTTGTGACCCTGGTTTGTTCTTTACTTTCACTTGGGGGACTAACGTCAGTCTTTACTTGTCACTGCGAGCTATTAGCCAATGCTCAGTGTGTTTTGGCTCAAAAAGAAATACCATTTATTAAAAAGAACTTAATTAGCAGAGTAATGCTCCCCACTGCCCACCTGATGGTGCCACACTGCAACTGGCTACCCATTCTTGTTTGCAGAAGGGAGGCATCTCAGTGGTGATATGGGGAGGCGGGCTAAGTACTGTGCTGAGGTAGAAGTTGTGGCTGTCAAAGAAAAGCAAGGGGAGAGAAGTGAGGATCTTCTCTGGGCTTTCCATTGGTTTAAGAACATACGGTGGGGACAGACCATCACAGGCTGATGTCTGCCTGCCACAAAAAATAATCTTCTGTATTTCTCCACCTCTTACTGTGTCACTTGTTAAGTGACCTAGGTCTGTGTTCATTCATCACAATATAAAACAATTATTTTTAGGGGATAGAAGATGACAAAGACACATCTGAAAATGAGACAGATGCAGAAGACTCAAGAGAAATGCAAAATGATCCCTGGCATAAGAAGGCAATAAATGAGGTGCCTTCGTCTCAGCAGTCCCTTTGCCATCTTGTGTCCCCTGCACCAGCTCACGAAAGGTCAGGCTGTGAGACCCCTGTCAGTGTTGACTCCATCCCACTTGAATGGGATCACACAGGTGATGTAGGGGGCAATTCCTCTCATGAGGATGAAGAAGAAGGAGCATACTACAGTGCTCTCTCAGGTAAGAGCCAATGATCCCAGACATTTTTGTTTCAGTATAGCCACCTCCAGAACCCCTAAAGTGGCACCTGTTTGTTCTGAGGTCTTTTAATTTGTAATGGTACAAAAATGTGAGAGTTATTTAACTCTTCATCATATTGTCTGGACAAAAAGGATAGTTTTGTCTAAACCAAACAAAGTTTTGAATGCCCCCCCAATTCTTTGTTTTTTAAAAATATCTGATGAAAATAGTAATGAAGTTTTTCCTTTCAGTCAGTCAATATTTCAGATGTTTCTATTTAATATTCAGTAAATATTGAATATTTGTCCAGTGAGGAAAATGACGTTATTCTCTTTCAGATGTAGAAATCACTGAAAATCCTGAGGCATATCTTAAAATGACCACAAAAACTTTGAAAGCATCTTCTGGTAGGCACCTGCTAATGCATGTGTCTGAACATGGCAATCTCCCTGTGGCGCACGCTATACTCCTAAACCTGTTTCATATGTAACGTCTGATTTCCTGCCTTGTGTGGACACCATGTGCCATTGTGTCATGGTGTTTTTACGCTGCAGTAGAAACACATGTACATTACAAAAGTCAAGAACATGCCATTTAGAATTTTCCTGTCAGTTGCAGAGATGGTTAATGTGCATTTCATTATATTGATCCAAAATCTTTCAGCTCTTTCATGGTGGTTTGGTCTGGGTATTATTTTTTTCCTTCGTTGATTGTAATCACCTATTTACTGAGACAGTAGTTTAGTTTTGCAAGTAAAAGCAGCACTTCAACTATCGCTTATCATTTTGCATTGTGTGTGACAGAGCCTTGGGCATGCCATCCATTAAATCCCAAATGAGCATTCACTATTCCTTTCCAGTCAGGACAGGTCTATTCTTGACTCACTTGTTATGCATTGCAGCAAAATGATAGTATCATGGGAATAGGATCTTCCCAAAACTACGGTGCAAACTTTTCTTTTGTTTTAAATCATACTGCAGCCAAACATTTTCAGAAGAAAATAAAATGTCCCATAACTGCATGGCTGTCATTTCATTACCTTCTGGATTACTGTTGACATTTTGCAAATGTGCATGCTTTGCAAGGAAAGCTGCAGAACTGTCATTTTGGTGCCATATTCTTCGGAACACTTCTTAATTTATTTAAAAAGTAAATGCTTCACTACAGAGTTGAGGGGCTCAGATTCAAGGTTTTCTAATTTATTTTTTATGTGGCAGGAAAATCCATTTCAGAAGCTCTTACATGGCATTCCCCGGATAGCCCAGCCTGCAGAAAACATCAGTACCACCAGGCAAAGATGGTGAGAAATGTGCGGTCTGGCAGCCCAGAGACAAGTACCCCATATAAGCCAGGCTATGTGAGTTCCAGATCTGTGAACACTAGTTCTAAGCAATTAAAGATTAATTAATTTCTGAAGATTCCAGGAGAATCCTAGAAACTCTAGGTTCAAAGTATCCTTTCCGAGCATGCAGGCTGGAAGAGGAGAAGGGGTCTGCCTAGACACAGCCTGCTACTCCTCCCATTTCTGGTCATTCAAAGAGCTGCCCTGATGGCAGAGAGGGAATTGCAAGGGTGACTGTGCCTAAGGCAGTAGGGAAGCCAGAAGAGAGCTCATTCTTAGTGGTTGGTTTCCAGCAGTAGTGAAACTAGCAGCAGCTCTACCTTCATCTCCCTTTGGATTGCTTATTGTCCCCGTCTGCCAGCAAACTGTCTCTGGGGATTGGGCCATAGCCATCAATACTCGAGTTCTCGTGGGAATGAGGTAGCACTGGGGCCAGGCTAAAATGGTTATTGTTAGAGTTGTTTGTTGTTAGTCCACCTCCATATTCTTTCTTACAGTAGCTCTTGCCAAGTCACAGTATCTAATGGAGTGAATGGAAATGCCATTGATAGTAGATTTTATACAGTGGTTCAGAATCAGCTAATTTCTATCAATAAATTACTAGGGCCCAGATCTTCAAAGGTATATAAGCTCCTAAACTTCCACTGAAATCACTGGAAGTTACGAGCCTAAACACCTTTGAGGATCTGAAGCTCTTACCAGATTAAGTGTCATTACTGTATTTCTTACAGTAACTGTTTGCATATTTACCTGGTATACATAAAATGCTGTTGCATAGAGATGGCGTTCGCCTGCTGCACCTTTATTAAGTGTAACTTTAAAAAACTACACCCTACCACCTTTTATACAAATGTGCATGCAACTTGAAGGGTCACGGGCATTCACAGCATGTGAGTTTAATAAACCTGTGAAATAATTCTAGGTTAAACCGCTAGTGTCTGTAAGCAGTGGGAGCACGGACAGTGTGAAAGAAGTATCCGCTATATTGAGTGATGAAGAGCCCCAAAATGAACAGGGCCTTGTGAGCATTGCAGCTGCAGAGGAGCAATCAGGTACAGGTAAAGATAAACAATGTAAAGAAATGAATAATGGCTATTATGAAATGGTTTATTATGTGACTCTCAAGTTAACAAAGCAAAGACATGACAAATGCACTTACATTGAGAACAGATGTACCACTGGTCTTCGAAAGGATGGATTTTGCTAACATTTGCTTTTTGCTAAGCCTTCTTCTCACTTGACATTGTCTGACCTGTGTTTATCACTGAATTCTCAGCCCTAATATTTTATCTATTACTCAAGAGTTTCAGACTCATCATATCCTTGACTTTTGTGTCCTTACTGATAAAAGTGAAAGTATTCCCATTCATTTCAGTGAGATTCTAGTGAATTCAAGGGATTTTTAATCAGACTATGAAAATTCTTCACTGAAGCCAAGAAGTATGTTACTTTGACTAAAACAAGATTGGTATAACTTACTTATATTCCAACCATTATGGCAATAATGGTATATTACAGCTTCCATTTACATAAGCTCTTGATTAACCAAGGCTTGGTAATGTTTGCTACATTTTTCACTGTAGGCAGGTCCATACTAAGAACAGAGACAGTTGAGTGGGCTCCCTTAACCTTACAAGACCCTGTTTTCTGGTCTCAGGTGTTTTCCGAGACCTTCATAATATCAGGTGTGTACCGTAATTATAAACCTCCAATAGAGTGACAGTGATAAATTGCAGCTATACCAACTATTTTATGCTGTGACTGCATCAGTTCTCACACTCTGACCAGCATCAAGCCAGGTCACTGTGTGGATGGTAGATCTCCAAGGCAGGCCGGCCTGCGTGCTACAGGAAGTGATGTTGGTGATTGAGTGGGCTGGCACTTTTTCTTCTTAGTCAGCACAAAAGCAATACCCCAACATGGTTTTATGTAGCACTATACTGCCGGAAATGCCTCTTTCAGATGATGCATAAAACTTGGCCACTTGTATTTACTTTGGTTGTTAATCCTGTTGTTTTTCCCAAATTCAGTCTGATTACATTCTACCTCTCTATATTTCTTCTTTAATTTTGTCTCGATAAAGTATTCCTCCTTTACTGTAGAAAAAATTCCTGTGTAGTGTTACTGTTTTCCAAATACTTGTCATGTAACCTGTATAGGTTGTATATCTGGTTGTCAAGTTGACCTTTCAGAGTACAAGTAGTACATTATAATAATTTTACTATTATGGTATTTCTATACAAGGTGTCGTGGGGCACATACGGCCCCGCAGCCCAAGTCACTAAGGCAGGCCTGGGGTTCAGGACAGTAAGGCCTATTGGCTGAAGTCTAAGTAGCCGCCTTTCTTCCCAGGGCTGTATGGCCCAATTCATCTCCCTGCATGTCGGCGGTGTCCATGGTAGGTCAGATGGAGTAAGGGGACCCAGGCCTACCCTTCACCCAGTTCCCAACCCAGGACCTGAGGGAACTGATACCTCGCTGCTCAGTCTTAGTCACTCATCACTACTGCTCCTTCGCTGGGTCGTTTCCTACCCCTTCTTCCAATGCAGGGGATACCTCAGCAATCATTGCCTTGGCAGTCAGCTGGTGTTTGGTAGAGGCACCAACCTGGCTGGCATTGGCATCAGGTGACTCCAGTGCTCTCCGTGCAGGAGCCTGCAGCACAATTAACAAATGGTCAGCCTAGACTGAGCTGAGCTGCTCCCTCTTATACTATGGGGCATGCCCAGGATGGGTGAGGGGGCTTGGCTTCCTTGGACCAAAGCATGGGATTAACCTCCTCCGGCCCAGTGCAGGACTGATATGCCCCATTGCATAAGGAAAGAGAATATCTGGTCAGAAACTGATTGCAGAATGGGTTCTTTAGAAATGCTAAACTTGATAGTTTGTAAATAATATTCTGTTCTGTTTTAAATAATATTCACATTATTGGTGTGTTAAAACATTTCTTGGTATATCATTGTAGGTGTTATTGAGAGATGGGAGCTCATACAAGCTCAGGACCTAAGAAATAAACTGAGAATGAAACAGAATTTGCAGCAATGGCGACAACTGAACTCTGATCTCAGTGATATTACTGCTTGGCTGGATAAAACTGAAGAAGAGCTGGAAGAATTACAGAAAGCAAAGCCTGCAACCATTATGCATACAATGGAACAAAGAATAAAGAAACTGAAAGTAAGTTATCACATACCGAGAAGTGAGGTTTTAAGAATGTCATTACTATTTAAAAGACTTGTTTCTCTGATAATTGCACTGTGTATTATGCATCTCTCAGCAAACTGAGGGGATCAGCTAGCCCCAGAAACTGGACACTTTGTGTAGTTCTTCTAATAAATTATTTCAAAAGGTGGAATCATACCTCAGTTATCAGATATTGACTTCTGTTGCGGTGAACATCAAGATTTATTAATCAAATATGCAGAATAAATTCATTATCTCAGTTAATATTAGGTTAGGAAAGAGAACAATATTTAATTTGAGACATAATAAAAATTAGCATTCACCAGAACATGAAGTGCAGGTTGCTACACTATTTGTGAGGATCCTCTTAAATCTAAAAGTTAAACTGGGCTGAGCCAGGTCTGTACTTGGATGGGTGAGATGCAAGAAATTGCTAGATTTTTCCAATTTCTAGCTGCCACTCCTCTCTGTAAGGCAGTGCTGGACCCTTGATTTCAGCCTGCTGTTAGGGGGCACTATATTGCTGAAGGTGGGTTTGGGGTTTTTTTGGATATATAATTTAGACTATAAGCTTAGACAGGACGCATTGCCATCACCTTTGTTCTATCCAGGCAGTGCCAGTCATTTAATAACTGTAAAATCAAGGTCCTGAAAACTTGTAAATACTATCGCGCTCCTAATAGAATGTAGAATTTTTAACATCCAGGTCCTTACAGAATTCTACCTTATGCAATTACTTTATTGCTCCTGCAGTTGCCAATGGGTGTTCAACTTCAAGAAATTGGGAAATTCTGCCTTAAAAGTCTTCCCTAGAAATATCTGGAAAACGCTTTTTCAGATCGAGTCACTCCCTGGAATACTTGTGATTTCTTAGTTTGTGGAGGATTATTTTAAATGAACAATAAAAGGTATTGATAATTCACTGAGGGTTCTAATCTGCTTCTTTCTTCAGGAAATGCTTAAAGCCTTCGATAACTACAAGGCTTTAGTGTTCTCTGTTAATCAGAGCAGCAAAGACTTCCAGCAAACAGATAGCACTGAATCCAAAGAGCTTCAAAACAGAGTTCGACAAGTGAATTTGCGCTGGGAGAAAGTATCTCATTCAATGGACAACTGGAGAAGGGGTTTACAACAAACCCTAATGCAATGCCAGGTAAATAGTGCAAACATTTGTCTTGTAACACTTCGAATGAGAGTTTATTTGTAATGAGCATCAGTGATAAGTAGATCAGAGGATACAGTATGGCAGTTGCAGGAATATCAGGAGTTCCTTGGAATATTTTCTCAGATTATAGATTTCTTGAATGTGCGCCTTTTTTTATGCACAGGATAGCCACACTAATAGTAATTAGCACTTACACTGTTTTTCATAGAATCTTAGAAATGTAGAGCTGGAAGGGACTTGAGAGATCATCTAATTTCTTCCCTTTTCTCCCCCACCCTTCCGCACAATGAGGCAGAACCAAGTAAACCTAGAGTCTTAGTCAGTGAGAGGGATTCCACAACCTCCTTTGGAAGCCTATCCCTGAACTGAACTGTTCCTGTAGTTAGACAGGTTTTTTTTTAATATTTAACCTAATTCTCCCTTGCAGGAGATTAATCAGGTTACTTGTCCTACCTTCAGTGGAGAACAATTGATCACCATCCTTCCTATAACAGCCCTTAACATATTTGAAGACTTATCATGTTTAAAGCAATTTACAAGCAATCCACCCAACTGGCTTGAGAAGTAGCTCTAGCTTATTTCCCTTGTTTTATAGACGACATGGCACAATTGAAGAAGAGAAGTTAAATCACTTGCTTAAAGCCACAGAAGGAGCTGATAGAGTTGGGACCACTAGTCTGAGCTGTTAACTGTAGTTTTAGCACAGGATGACTAGTCATCTTTTTGAGTAACCCTGCAATTTACAACAAACCTAAGTAAAAATACTTGGTCAACTGTGCATAATAACAGAGCAAGAGTGGTTGGTTGATTTTATTACAATACTCCAGGGACACATTCTTGTAATCCTTTACTTGTTTCTTCAGGATTTCCATGAACTGAGTCAGAAACTACTCTTGGGACTAGCAAGTGCTGAAAGTCGAAGACATAATGCACAATTCACTGATCAAAATGCTGACCCCCATACAATACTGGAGTGCCAAAAAGAATTAATGGTATGTAATGTGTTGGTTACTGAGTCAAGGTATGAGAACAACATGCAAGTTATTTCCACAAAAATAAAAAGTCATATAGTTATTTCTAAAAAATGGTGGTTTGAAAGGAAGCAGGTACAGTTTGGGGATATTTCATTTATACATAAATGGATTTGTGGCTTTATGAATTGGTTGACTAATAAATCTAGCTGAAGCTAAATATGTTCTTGAGTACATAGTCCATTTACAAATAGTACCTCTAAGATCCAGGATTACGTGCACCAGTTTGTGTTGAAGTATGATCAGGTTATGAATAATCTTTCCCACAAAACCCTCCAATTACACCTAAATCCTAGTCTGCATCACCCTCTGTGAATTGTTCCTTTTGGCTCATCAGTCATGCTGCATTGTTCATTGGAACTGTTGTAGAAATAAAATTAATTCAGCTTGTTATGAAATTATAATCCTCCCATACTTTTAGAGAAATTAGTTTTACTGATCGTTATATTTCAAACTATTTCCTTTTTAAGCAACTGGAGAAAGAGCTGTTGGAACAACAGCTTCAAGTAAACGCTCTACAGGAAATCTCCACCTACCTTCTGGTAGAATCAGATGGAGAAGATTATATTGAAGCTAATGAGAAAATACATGTAATTGGAAAGAAACTGAAACAGCTTCTTGAACAGGTTTCACATGACTTAAAAACTTCACAAGGAAATGTGGTGAGTCAGGGGTATGATTTTTAAACTTGATTATTAACAAGTGCTGTGATAATAAAGGATACAAGAACCAGTGCTGCAAAACCAGCCCAAAATATAAAATAGTCAAGAGTAGAAACTCTAAAAGAAAATCAGGTTGATTTAAAACTTGTATGTATCTAGAGCTCCTTATTGCCTTATCAAATGTGAGCAATTATTGGGATAAAAAATACATCTGTGTGTGTGTATACATGTACGTGTACATAAACCCTACATGTTGTATGTTCATCAATCAATATTAGATATACTCTGTCTTATGCCTCAGTGGGAGCTTGCATTAGACCATGTTGACATGAATTGACATGTTTTCAAGCTAATATATCAGCACATATTTGCCTCTCATGCTTTCTGTTCCTTCCAAAGCTGTTTCTCACAACTGCACAGGGTAAAACAAGTATCCTAAGCCACGGGAGCTTAGCACTGGAACTGTTTGTTGTTCATAAACTGGCTGCCATCCATATATACACATGGATAATTTTTTAAAGATGTCCCTATACAACATTTTGTAGTTTTTATATTGATGCTTTATATATACACATTTAGGGGTGTGTGGTTTGTTTTTTAGGACATCAGTGCATTTCTGACAGCAGCAGATGACTTGGATTCTGGAGGTTATCATCCAGTAGTAGTGAAATCCAGCCTACAGGAAACGGCAAGAACTTTTTAAATGAAATGCCTATTTTTCTAAGATTTTTGCTGTCTTTTCACCCCACCTTCCCTTGAATTGAATCTGTTCTTTACCCTAAAACCTCTTGAAATATGCTCATTTTAGTTATGAGACAGTTTTAGTATTACCCAGCTCTAGGACATTAAAATATAATGTTTATCTTAACAGGTTGGTGTAAGGAGAACTTCAGAAGGCAAGAGCAACAGTGTCAGGTAGCACATTATTTTTGGTAGAAATGTAAGAGTATGTTTTAAAATAGAGAGTAGGCGAGGCTGATGGCTTGGTGCCAGTGTACTGTACTACCCAATGGCAAACAAATGTGGGGAGCTTCTGCTCCTAATGGGTCTGTACACATTATGGAGGCAATGTATCTGGATTCATGGCTGACTTCACTATTTGCCCCAGATACCAACGTGAGGATACAGTGGTGGTACACAGTGTGTCTGCTTAGCCCCTACAAACCCTCTGTTTCATTGTAGTGTTGCACTTTTATGGGAACTTTTCCCCAGTGTGCCCTTTTGGAGGTTGGCCCCTTTACAATTGGCAAAGGCAAGGAGCTGCAGCCTTAATTTTTCTTCTCTTATTCCTGAGGCAATGGCATATTCTTACACCCCATGCACCTACAGGGATTACAGCTTTCGCAGGGCTGGACAAATCAGCCACCCCTGCAGCCTAGTGTGGGTGGTAGGATAAGGGTAAATGGGTTAAAGATGCATTACAGAGTGAGGAAATTTCACAATATGAGGCCTAGCCTTCTATCAGAGAGAGAGCCCATGCAGATACATAAGGCTCTTGAAAACTAAGATATTGTTTAAAAAACTGACTCCAATAACCCTATGCAAAATGCAGCTGTTACCTTAACCTATTAACACACAATGCTTGTTCCTAAAGCAGGGGTGGGCAAACTTTTTGGCCTGAGGGCCACATTTAGGTATAGAAATTGTATGGCAGGCCATGAATGCTCACAAAATTGGGGTTCAGGAGGGAGTGAGGGCTCTGGGGTTGGGCCAGAAATGAGGAGTTCAGGGTTTGGGAGGGGGCTCTAGGCTGTGGCAGGAGGCTGAGGGCTCCAGCTGGGGATGAGGGGTTTGGGGTGCAGGATCAGGGCTGGGGCAGGCGGTTGGGGCTTACCTCACGCAGCTCCTGGAAGCAGCGACATGTTGCTCCTCGGGGGAGGTGCAGCCAGACAGCTCTGCACGCTGCCCCGTCCACAGGTGTTGCCCCCGCAGCTCCCATAGGCCACAGTTCCCTGCCAACAGGAGCTGACCCTAAATGTTGAAACCGGAGGGGGAGCATGGAGCAACTCCAGACCCTGCTCCCCTGCAGGAGCTTGAGGGCTAGATTAAATCAGCTGGCATGTGGGCCGCAGGCCGTAGTTCGCCCACCCCTGCCCTAACAGCTAAATAATTACATTAAAATTTTGGGAGGCTTTTCCTTACATATTAGACTCTGTTATTAGTTTTAGTGCCTAATAGACATTCCGCCCCTCTTTTTTTAAACAAGATTTAAGTGCATTTCACATCTAAAGCAATCTCTGTTTCACTAAGTGAAGGCTGCCTTACTTAAAGGGGGGAGGAGAGGGTTAATGTAATGGTGCAAAAACAGAGGGCCTGCATGACAGTGTGTGCGCGCAACATTCTAGTTACCTTGTTTTTAACATTTCCCCCTACCAAATATCTGATATCCTTTATTTACAGAATGGAAAACCAGCCTGAAACCACTCAAGCAGTTTCCAGCCCCCAGTCCTTCTTTTATCGTGTATTAAGAGCAGCTTTACCCCTGCAGTTCCTCTTCCTTTTGCTTCTGCTTCTGGCCTGCATGATCCCATCCTCAGAGGAAGATTACAGCTGCACACAAGTGAACAACTTTGCCCGCTCTTTCTATCCCATGCTGAGATATACCAATGGACCTCCACCAACCTAGAAAGTGTCCCATCACAAAACAAGTTCTCATGGGTGCTTATTTTCATGCTGCTTCTATCAAACAGTGCATTCATGTACTTAAATATAGAAAGTTCCATATTGTTTCACATTTTGACCCTCGCTGCTGTGCTTTCCTGATGCACCTGTTTCCTGGGTGCCACAGCAAGAGTTTGTGTACTACCACTGAAATATAAGTGAGGCATTATTTAAATGGCTTCCTTCCAATGCATAGCAGGGAAGGGAACATATTAAACCTCACAAGATCTTTTCAGAATTTCAGGGTTTTTTGTGGGTAATATAGCATTAATTGTTTGTACAGAAAATGAACTTTTTCTATAGATTTTTTTTATCTCTATAAGCAACATACTTTGATGCACTAGATACGAGCATTTTATAAATACAGTCCTCATAACTTGGAAGGTCCACAGAACACAAGCTGACAGACTAATAATGGGACATTAGTTACAGACACTATGGTAATGGAATGTTAAGCTTGCTATTGTCATATTAAACCATGGCAACAGTTTGCATCTTTGGTAGTGTAGTAAACAAACAGATTTAAATTGATATTTTTGTTATACTGTACTTTATTCATACAACACTTTCAGTGAAAACGATACACATTTTATGTGCAAAGAGTTAGGACTGCTGTGTTGTAGTTGGATGTGTCTTTTTTATACTATGTTTTAAATAAGAATTGATTATATTGCATGGAAGTGGTTTATATTGTGCATATTTTCTAAATGAAAATAATTATGATGTGGATTATACACGATATGTATACATATGTAAACTGACTTTTTAATCAAAGATTTTTGGTTTAATAATCTCAATAATGTACAGTATGCAAGAGATTTTTATAAGTTAACTTTAAGATTCTTCACATTTAAAGTGAAGCTAAAACTTCAGGTGATGATATGAGAAAAAGTTTTAGTAGAATATGATGTTTGGTGGAGGCCTAGTAAACATTTTTCTCATTAAAATTCTGCTGATGGTTGGAGTGACTGAATCCTTTACCTACTGGACTTGATGCTTATAAATGAACATGTGAAGCAAAGTGCTTTAGAAACTAAATGGGGTGCAGCAATTTGCAAATAAGGACATTCCATAACTGGTCTACTTTTTTCCTTGCAAGAAAACTCAGCAATAGGTTATTTGCAACTACATAGCTTAGTCTTCCCCCAGCCCCCACTCATCCCTACAAGAGGAGTAAATTCAACAATTTAGTGGCCCCCCTTTCGAGACCATTGTCTTGAAATACCTTCAGAACCTCAAAGCAATGTCTATGAACTTCCTCGTTATACCTCACTCTTAAAGAAAAGGGGGACGTGTACAGCAAGGGAACTCACTCCTGGTGGCAAAAAGAGCCCTTGCTGCAGTGCTAATAATCTTCATTCTTGGCTGTGCTGTAGGACACATGAACAAGAAACAAAGCTGGGGTCTAACACCATGTACCTTTTGGAGATGGGGGAAGAAGAGATTTTAAAACCAGTTTTACAAAAATCCACAAAATACCAGACTTTGTATCTTTCCTACCCCCACCCACATTTGCTTGCTTTGGCATACTTGTAACTCTCCTGCTACTCATGAGATCCACAGCTACACTCCCCATCCCCCTTCAGACAGGTTTGTAAAAACAACTTCTCATATGTTTGCATCTTTGGAAAGAGGAGAGTCCTTTAAAGTCTCCCTGCAGTGAATGTAAATAGATTATGCCCCAGGCCTGTACACCCAGTGTGCTCGAGAGCCCCCACTCTATCTTGTTCTCAGGAACTGCTACCAGGGAGTGGCGCCACCATAGTGAACTGACAGAATGAGGAGCAGAGATTCCAAGTATAAAGAAGCAGAATCCAAGCTGTCCTGCTTCTCACCAACGGAAGTCCTCCCTGGCACAGGGGTCTCCTATTAGCGACCCCAAATTCTTAGTCCCCAAGATGTAATACATTAGTGCATTAAGCAGTGCCCTAAGCCTAGTGTCTTTGAGAATAATCAATTGGCTTTTCTGACTTTTGCATATATGTTGCATTTTTGTATTTCTTTACATTTAATGTTTTTGCTAATCCGGGCTTGAGAGTAATCGACATGATTCAAACCAATTTTTCAGCAATATTGTATCAGTGGATAAGAAAGAAGGGAAGAGTAAGTTTATCACCTCTTTCCCCATCCCTCTCTTCCCTGCATTATACTATACTTATTTCATTTTGAAACGGATTACTTTTATCTTGTCTAGAGCTTCTGTATTTTTAGTTCTTTACACCTTTATCAAATCCACTCAGTCTTTCCCAGTTTGTCATAAATACCCATGTAAAGCTTTCTGCTAAGTACTGATTTTAAATTGCTGACAGACAATATTCAATATGTATGCTATTAAGCAACTTTTGTAAGGAGGAAAATTAAAGGTCAAAGGAAAATTTCATAGTCTACAATTTACCTTCATTACGTTCAATTTATCAAGTTTCCAAGGTGATGTGATATAGAATATACAAGGAGCTTTTACCATATTTCAAAATGTTCCAAAAAAAGAAGTTGGAAAAGAACCTTACCAAGCTATATTTCAGACTTCTTCAAAATTATTTTTACTCTCAGTTGATTACAATAACCCTTTCGTAGCTTGATACTGAAGTCTGGCCTCTGATTTTTCACTGTAGGGTTACTTCCTAGGGTTGGGCTGGGCTGTTGGCTGTTGAAAGAAGAATTTTTTAAGATAAAGAATTTAAGTTTTGCAAATAGATGTGGTACATGAGGAAAAGCAAAACATTCCTGAAGTTGGTAGACTCTTATTTAACTATTTTACTCCTTAGGAAATTAGCTATTTCTCATGTAGATCACACGTTACAGATCGCTTATTTCCAATAATTTTCTATAGTTCACTGGGTCTACTTTTACTAGTGATTGGAAAGAGTTTTTAGATGTTGGGAGGTAGGCTGCATCAGGATCAGTTTAACCCAAAAGTTCCAGTTCACCCTTCATCCTTGCTGCCAAACAATATAAGGAAAAAATCAAGTCTGTGATTTAAAATGAGTCACCTCCAGCAAATTATTAAAAAGCTACTACTAGCAAAAAAAAAAAAAATTACGCTTTGTATAATATTTGTTTATTCCACCACAAAAACCTACAATCCAAAGAAATACAAATTACTTGAAAAATACCACAAGTTTACAGAAGTAAAAAGCAGCTGAGAAAAGGTAATTTTTTCCACTTGATTTGGCATTCACAAAATATTTGAAAAGGCACCAAATTCTAAAAACATTTCAGTTTTAACTTTAACTTTTTCAGTGAAGGTACACACGTGAAGCAGGATTTAGAATACAAAACTATGGGAACAGTACACATTCACAATCACTGTACAGTATTAACAATTCATCGAGACGCTAACTGCTTTTTATGAAAGCAAACCACAAAAAATGTGAAAATCAATCCATTATTTAGCCAGTACCACTAAAAATTAGCATCTTGCTAAAGTGGCAGTCTTTAAAAGCCTTGAGAAAAACAAGAACTGATACTGACCACAGCATACTAGGCATTCAGGTAATTCTTGGTAACAAAAGATTGCAAAACTTTTTTTAAGGTGCGTAGATAAAAGTAAAGGCATAGAGATGAACTAAAGCATCCCTTTTGAATCACTACAATTTATTAGTAGCAAAACTTGATAAAAATGAATGCGTTTTTACATTGCCCGCAAATTCACCTTTATTTACATGGCTAAAAATGTTAAATGAGTAAAAAGATTGTCTTTTTTTTTTTTAGATTTGTCAGTATATCTAAGCATTAAAGATAAGTTTCTAATATTAGCTATTTTTTGTTACTCAAAGAATATACATACATTAAAATTATCTAAATCATAATGGTAACTCATTAATATACAACAGCACTATAATTTATCATTTATTTCAGATGAATTGTGGTCTTATATAGACAGTATATGTAATGTTCAGTATACACTTCAACAATCCATCTACTTGTCTTGTATATGCTTATATAATTTTCTTCAATATCATTTTAGGCATCGAGTCAGCCTCAAGCCCATGCTTAATTGCCTTGCTGAATCAACACGTTAGTGGGATATAAATAGACACACTAATGTAACATGCCTGTTTCTCAAAGAAGTAAGAAAAAGTAGATATGTTCTCATTATTCTCAACCCCCCACCTATGCAGCAATCGAAGCATCCACTCTGTTTACAATAAGGACACAATCCTAAACTATGCTGAGTGTAAAGGAGAATATCTTTTTGCCTCCTGCCAACCTCTCCCCGTACAAGGTAAAGCAGCCACAAGGTGTACACCAGCTAGAACAGGCTCCTACAGACCATTCTGCCAACCAAGGAATGGCAGAGCGCCCCACACTCCAGCCCCACCCCCTCCTCAAACTATAATGCCTTCTCTCTTCCCATCAGCTGGCCTCAACACTCCCCCTGTAAGAGACCATCAGGAAAGGCTTGGATAAAGCCAACTATACCCCTTTAAGGTATCTAAAATTGGCCACTCAAAAGTGGAGGCACCAAAAAATCACTAGTCACTTGAAAATCTTGGCCATCGAAGTATGAAAGAAACTTACAAACAAACATTCATTCATCATTCATATGTAGGCTCCTCAAACAAAAGATATATATTTTGGCAGTACAATTGTGCATTAAAATCCCATGTTGTAATTACAACCACATTTTCAGTACACCTGTGCCAAAGTGTATTCTAGTGTGGAACAGCTATTTCAATAGATAGCTACATGGTATCATTTGGACAACCTCAGAGATTCAGAGCATACATTTTGGGCCATGCTTTTCAAAAATTCATAATTCAAGATTCAAAAATGTTAAAATGCATAGAGCCAAACTTTTTGGATACTGCAGTGTACAATTAGATGATAGAGGTACATTTGCAGAAATAGGCCCTGGAAATAAAAGGC
This sequence comes from Chelonoidis abingdonii, assembly GCF_003597395.2. Taxonomy (NCBI): domain Eukaryota; kingdom Metazoa; phylum Chordata; order Testudines; family Testudinidae; genus Chelonoidis; species Chelonoidis abingdonii. The sequence goes on along the minus strand of NC_133772.1, from coordinate 146,171,629 downwards.
CTGACTTTGAAGGATGTTGGTCTTCAAATCCCAATGATGTGAGTGGAAGTTGAGAGAGGCTCAGCATCTGGCAGGATCAGCCCTAGATATGCAACTCCCTTTTTGTCAGTTTCATCACCTATAAGCTGCTCTAAATAGTGTGTATATCTTTCTATATAAATCTATCTTCCAGGAATGGCTATACCCTCAGAAGTCAAAGATCATTGGTAGGGGCTTTAGTGGAGTGAGGAGGCCAGGAATAAAGGAAAACATTGGGAGATCATGAAGGACTTCAGCCATCAAAATAAGTTCTCTTTATTATAACCACAATAAAGATATTAAAATAGCAAACAATTCTAGCAGAAAAACATAACATCTATCAATATTTAACATGCCATCACTGGGAAAGTTTTCAGTTAACAAAATGTAATGTTTTCCACAGGTTTCTACCTTTCAACCTTTAAAATAACCATATGGCTGATACAAATCATGGGAACAAGTACCTGTACAGAGAAAATGATTCATCAACAAATCATTCAAATCCACACATCTTAACCTCTTACTGCTGCAATGTGGGACCAAGACTCTTAAAACATGGGGGACACTGCGGAACCTCTATCCCTGATATGTGAGACACCATTTTACCTCCTTTGCCCCCTTCTGTTCCCTTCCTCATTTTCTGTATACTGTTTCCCCCTCGCCTGGCTCTCTCCAGGATACTTCCCATTTGTGACTCCCTTTTCTTCTCACAATATCTGAACATTTCATGTTGCTTGTATTCTGTGAAGAAATGGTTACTAACATTTTGTAACTATTGTTCTTTTAGATGTGTTGTTCATGTCCATTCCATGCTAGGTGTGTGCACGCTGCATGCACTGTTGCCAGAGATTTTTCCCTCAGTGGTATCAGCGGGGCCAGCTCTAGTGCACTCTGGAGCCATGTGCACATGAGCTGGTATAAGGAGTGCTGCCAGCCCTGCACCCTCTCAGTTCCTTCTTGCCGGTAACTCCAACAGAGGGTAGAAGAGTGGGTCATGGAATGGACATAAACAACACATCTCAAAGAACAGTAGTTAAAAAGGTTAGTAACCATTTTTTTCTTTTTCAAGTGCTTGCTCATATCCATTCCATACTAGGTAATTCACAAACAGTACCCCAGTAGGGGGGCTTGGAGTTCATGGATGTGCTGACTGCCACACTCCTCTCCTGAAACTGGCATTGGGCCTGTTGGATGATGGCATAGTGGGACTCAAAGGTATAAACCAACAACCAGGTTGGGGCTCTGCAGATGTCCTGGATTGGTACTGGTGCATGTAATGCTGCTGATGAAGCCTGGACTCTTGTGGAATGAGCAGTAATGATGGCTAGAGGTGGGATGTTTGCCCATTCATAGCAAGCCCAAAAAGAAGTGGTTATCCAGAATGAGATTCTTTGGGTTGACAAAGGTAGCCCTCTCATCCTTTCCGCTATTGCCACAAAGAGTTGCGTGGATTTGTGGAAGGGCTTAGTTCTCTCAGTATAAAAGGTGAGGGCCCGCCTAACATCCAATGTATGAAGCCGTCATTCTTGTGAGATTTTGGGAAGAAGACAGGTAGAAAAATGAGGTGGTTGTTGTGGAATTGTGATATCACCTTTGGCAGAAAGGCCAGATGAGGGCGCAGTCGGACCTCGTCCTTGACATAAGGGCCTTGATCTCAGAGACCCTTCTGGCCAAGGTGATCACCACCATGCAGACAATCTTTCAGGAGATAAGTAGTAGGGAGCATGATGCTAATGGTTCAGTATGGGAGCCAGTAAGCCTCAACAGGACAAGGTTTAAGTCCCATAGGGGAAGGGACGAAAGGTCAGTTCATAAACCTGAGGATAGAGTCTTTCCAACCCTTTGAGAAACCAGACCATCATTTCGGATGGGGAACACTGATCTGCCATTCACTGGGGGATGGAAGGCTGAGAGGGTCGTCAAATGAACTTTAATAGATGAGAGTGCCAGACCCTACTGCTTCAAGTGGAGCAAATAGCCCAAAATAGACTGAAGAAAAGATTGAGATGGAGAGAGATCCCATTCAGAGGCTCAACAAGTGAAATGTTTCCAGTTGACCAAACAGTGGAAGGCTTTCTACTGCCTAGCAAGACTCATTGAACCTGTTCTGAGCAGGCCTGTTCTTCATGGTTCAGCCATGCAGCATCCATGCAGTTAGGTTCAGGGAGGTGAGGTTCGGGTGAAGCAACCAGCTATTGTCTTGTGAAATCAGAATCAGGTGGAGTGAGAGGTGAGACACCTCAAGATGAATGGAGTGTCTCACACAGAAGTCCCATAGATTGACTGCCTTCTGACCCAGGGCAGGGGATCGGTCCCCTCCTTGCTTGTTGATATAGAACATGGCTGCTGTATTGTCTGCCAGGACTTGAACTACCTTGCCTGAGACCTGGGGAAGGAATATCTGGCAAGCCAGGCACACTGCTCTGAGTTCCCTGACATTTATGTGCAAGAAGAGCTCTTCCTGGGACCAGAGGCCCTGAGTCCTGATGTTGTTGAGATGGGCTCTACACCCTAGGTCTGACACAGATGGTAGTGGGGCAACGAAGGGCACCTCCATCATTACCCACCTTGGTTCCTTCCACCAGCCCAGGTGGTAGCTGGAAGTACTAAGTCCAAGTGGTGGCTGCTCAGGGACTATACTGACGCTAGCCACATCTGGAGGTGCCTGAGGAGCAGCCTTGCATATTGAACCCCATAAGTACAAGCCACCATGTGACCCAGTAGCTTCAGTACACTCAAGCTGTTGTGACTGGGTGGGACATGACCTTAGATACCAGATTTGTCATGGTCTAGAAGCGAGCTGCTGGCAGGAGGGCCCTGGCTTGGGTCAAGTTGAGCACTGTACCAATACATTCTATTCTCTGAACAACAAGAGTTGATTTCTGCTTATTTATCAGCAGGCCCAGCACCCTGAACATGGTTCGGACTGTGCTAATGCTGTCTTGCACTAGAGCCTGTGACTGACCTTTGATCAGCCAATCATCGAGGAACAAGTAAACCTGAATGCCTCAACACGTGAGGAAGGCTGCTACAATCCCATACACTTTGTAAAAGCCTTCAGGGCTGCCGATAGGCAGACGGGTGGTGAAGTGATAGTGGCGATGACCCACTACAAACCTGAGAAATCTTCTCTGGTCACAGAAGATAGAAATGTGAAAGTATGTGTCCTTTAAGTTAAGGGTGACATACCAGTCTCCAGAATCCAAGAAGAGAATGATGGAGGCTAGGGAAACCATGAGGAAGCTCAGTTTCTTGAGATTTCTGTTGAGGTGACACAGGTCCAAGAAAGGCCCCTTTTGCCTTTGGGATTAGGAAATATCGGGAGTAAAACCCCTTCCCTCTCAAGTCTTAAAAAACTTCCCTCTACTGCCCCCATATGTAAAAGGGATTGCATCTCCTGGATAAAGAGTTCCTTGTGAGAAGGTTCCCTGAAGAGGGATGGGAGTGGAGAGTGGGAGGGAGGGGGTGGATAAAAACTGAAGAGTATATCCAACTGTCACTGTACTCAGGACCCATTGGTCCAATGTTATGGATGCCCAAGCTGGGCTGAAGAGCAACAGATGGTCCAAAAATGAAACGGGAGGGGGAGGGAGCAGATCTGAAATGGTGACTTGTACAGCACTCTCATGCTCACCTTCAGAAGGCCTGCTTGAGACTGCCAGAGTAACTCTGAGGTTCCGACTGGTAGGCTGAGGTGGATGGGAATGGTTGGCACTGTTTATAACCTCTGCTTTTTCTTTTGTACGGTGCCTGTCTTGCAGCTCCCAAGAACTGAGGAAGCTGCTGGGGCCTGAAGTGTTTTCTAGAGGCGGATGGAACATATAGCCCTAGAGGTCGTAGGGTGGACCTTGAGTCCTTCAGTCCGTGAAGTCTTGTGTCTGTCTGCTCCAAGAAAAGGGAGGAGCCTTCAAATGGGAGGTCCTGGATTAACTGATGAACCTCATGGGGAAGACCAAAAGACTGGAGCCAGGAACAGCGCCTCATGGTGATCATGGAGGCCAGTGTCCAGACAGACCACCAAGTTGGCAGCATCCGGAACCACCTGGAGAGAGGTCCTGGCCACATTCTTACCCTCTTCTAAGGGGTCTGCCAAGTGTTAACTCTTGAGGGCAGGGAGTCTGAATTTATTCAGGGAGATTAAAACTGTATCTCCCCAGCAAAGCTTGCTGATTGGCGATATGCAGTTGGAAACTACCCATGGAATAAACCTTTCTTCCAAAAAGGTCCAGTTTCTTAGTATCTTTTTGTTTTGGGATAGCACTTAACTAGCCCTGTCTGTCCCTTTAGTTAGCTTCAGATACCACTAGGTACCCTGGGGGAGGGTGCGAGTACAGGTAATCGAACCCACTTGCTGGCACATAGTACTTTTTCTCTGCCCTCTTTGAAGTGGGGGCCAGAGAAGGAGTTTGCCATAGGGCCTTGACTGGTCCCATCACCGCCTTACTGATGGGCAGGACCACTCTGGAAGGAGCTGCTTCAGCTAGGATATCAATAAGGCTGTATGATGTCTATTTGAGCTCCTCTATCTCCAAAGCCCAGGTTTGAAGTGACCTGCTTCAGAAGGTCTTAATAGGCCCTGAAATCATCCTGAGGAAGACAAGAAGGTTTGCACCGGAGGAGAAGATCCTTCCTCTGCCTTGACTATGTCCACTAGGGACATCTCCTGGACTTCGATACCAGAGCAGGTATTGGAATCTGGATCCGGTGCCAAGCTGGAGAGAGCAGCAGCCTGTCTCTTGGAGACCACCGAGTAGGGGCAGTGGGAAGAAGGTCCCAGTACTAGGGGAAAACCCCAAGGATTCCAGTAGGGCCACAGGAGGGAACAGGGTGCGTCAGGCATCTTCCTGGCACCAGCTCCCCTGGTATCATGCAGGGGCAAATCCCCACCTGCTCCTGGCATCCCACTCCCTGGCAATCCACCAGTCCTTGAAATCCCAGCACTGTATGGAATCCCTGGGGTTTTCCCCTAGTACCAGGGCCCCAAGCATGTTAAGCAACTCAAGTGCGGGTCACTCACAATAGGCACAAGGGTTGAAGCCCAGTACTGAAAAGTCCTTTGAGGACAGGAACTGTATACACTACCACAACTTGCAAAAACTATATACACTAAACTATTAACACTATAAATGAAGGAAGAGTCCAGAACCACTGCGAAGAAACCTTATCAGAGCAAGAAAGGGTTATACCAGCAACTGTCACAGGTGGCAAGAAGACACAGATGGTGTGGGGTTGGTGGAACCCCTTTATACCAGTGCATATGCATACAGCTGCAGAGGGTGCCAGAGTAGGCCTAACAGATACCACTATGGGAAAAATTTCCAGCAACAGTGCTCATGGCATGCACACACCTAGCATGGAATGGACATGAGCAAGCAGTTGAAGAAGAATACCACTATTCTTTGCTCCCTCTGTCTATAACCTGTAGGCAGAGTACCAGTCAAAAGGAGCAGAGTGGAGTTGGTGATGTCAGACCAACATAATGCAGAAACAGCAGTCTGACACCACTGGACTTAGTGGCACCATAGCAGGCTTCAGTCAAGAAAAATGTCTTACTAAATGCTGGATAAATGGAAAATATCTAGTGCATGTTACTGCAAACAAAATCATATTTAAAGCACACATCTGAAATGCTGAGAGACTGCCTGCCTCATCTCTCAAATCAAGGAATTATTTCATGCTACAACTTACAGGAATGTTATCTGATTCCAGGGGTGTACCTAGGGAAAGGCACAGTGGACAGATATGTTAATCTTTTACCTATAGAGACCTGAATTCAATCCATGATGTGCTCACAAGTGGAAGTTAATTTGCTCACATCATTCTAGATCATAAAGCCATCACATAATTCTTTACAAAGAGGTTCAGCTGACAGTTTCTGCTCGAAAGGCCCAGAACCGAGGAGCAAGGGATGAAGTAGGAGAGGACTGAGATGCACTGATAAGTGTTGTGTGGGAAACCTGCAGAGCCCCTGTATGCCTCATTGCTTGCTTATTAGTCCTTCACTTTCGTAAATTCAGTCAAGTTTTAAAAATGGAGTAAGAGAAAAAGCAAAATTCTAACTCAAATACACAGCAGCAAAGATGACACAGTGACACGCTGAGACTGGAATCTGGTTTTATCCTGCTGAGGGAAAAAATGGAGGGTTATAGGCCATGATAAATTCAGCTCCTCACTCAGACAGAAAATAATATGTCCTTGATTATACAATAAACTTGTCATGCAACTCCTTGTTTTTACAGCAGTGCCTTTGTTTTTAAACAACTGATCCCTTATTTTGTACATTATCTAACCAAAGAACATAGAATGAATATATACCTCTACCTCAATATAATGCTGTCCTCGGGAGCCAAAAAATCTTATCGCATTATAAGTGAAAGCGTGTTATATCAAACTTGTTTTGATCTGCCGGAGTGCGCAGCCCCACCCCCCTGGAGCACTGCTTTACCATGTTATATCCGAATTAGTGTTATATTGGGTCGCGATATAGTGGGATAGAGGTGTACCTACATTAACACAGTGAGACTAGCTGTCAGCTGTTGCACTGAAGAATGTATACAAGTGAAAAAAAGCGAGACTTAAAAAGAGAAAAAAAAATAAATAAGTGACCTCTCTGTATTGGTTCAGCAAAAATAAGCTAAAAATGACAAAGTTGCAATTATCAGAGGGGTAGCCGTGTTAGCCTGGCTCTGTAAAAGCAGCAAAGAATCCTGTGGCACCTTATAGACTAACAGACGTTTTGGAGAATGAGCTTTCGTGGGTGAATACCCACTTTGTCAGATGCATGTAGTGGAAATTTCCAGGGGCAGGTATATATATTGGCACTCTCACTAAAGGACTGTCTGGATATGTGGACTCTCTACTCAGACCCTATGCCACCAGCACTCCCAGCTACCTCCGTGTTACCACGAAAGCTCATGCTCCAAAACGTCTGTTAGTCTATAGGTGCCACAGGATTCTTTGCTGCTTTTACAGTTGCAATTGCAACATTTCCTTAATATGATATCTGCTCAAAAATCAAATAAAAATAACTTTGAAGGGTATTTTAAAATAGTTTTTAGAGCAAATAGTTTTCTTCATTTTCTTTTGCATGTGTTTGTTGTAGGACTGCACATGAATGCAGGACCTTTTTTTTTAAACACACACACACACAGTGATCATGTAAACATTTTTTTAAAAAAATGATAAAGAGTTACATAGAGTTTCCAAACAAAAAAGACCAATGGGACAAGTGGTTCGGCCAACATGTAACTACATCTTTTAACAACTTTTTGACAACTATATGTACTGCTCAGTACAGTTTCAATCAAAACAGGCACCAGTGAATTCAAAACTATATCTATATTTTTTCTGTCCATTTATTACTGTAGCTGTTACACTAGTGCTGGGGGTCTCAAACTTCATTGCACCACGACCCCCTTCTGACAATAAAAATTATTTCACGACACCCAGAAGGGGGACTGAAGCCTAAGCCTCACTGCCCCAGGTGGGGGGACCAAAGCCTGAGCACCACCGCTTCGGATAGGGGGGCCAAAGTTGAATCTCAAGGGTTTCAGCCCCAAGCAGGGGGCCTGCAATGTGAGTCCCACTACCCACGGTGGAAGCCCTGGGCCTTTGGCTTTGGCCCCAGGCAGTGGAGCTCGGGCTTCAGCCCTGGACCCCAGCAAATCTAATGCCAGCCCTGGTGACCCTATTTAAAGGGGGTCACAATCCACTTTGGGGTCCCAACCCACAGTTTGAGAACCGCTGCAATATAAGAAAATTAAAATACACCAATATCCTTGTGGTTTTTTTTAAAGTTAGCAAGTATGAAGACTGGCCTCAACATTTGTTATAGTATGAGATCAAAACAAGTCTACAGATCAGAACCTAATTCATTGAAAACACTTGTTTTTACCCTTCTTGTAAAATACAATGTCCTTGGCTTCAAAATGTCAAGATCAAAAGCTTGAGTAATATTTACAATATGCCACTGAACCAACAAAATTTCCCTATTAAGGGCCTGATCCAAATTCCCATAGAAATCACCAGAAAGCCTCCCCCATTGACTGGGGCTACGTCTGTACTACAGGATAATTCTGAATTACATTAAACCGGTTTTATAAAACAGATATTATAAATTCGATTTCCCGCGGCCACACTAGGCACAGTAATTCGGTGGTGTGCGTCCATGGTCCGAGGCTAGC
>NC_133772.1:146136813-146161826 GCF_003597395.2 Chelonoidis abingdonii | reverse complement strand
ATTCCGAAGTAATACTATCGATTTTAGCGTTACTCCTCTCGTTTTGTAGGAGTACAGAAATCGATTTAAAGAGCCCTTTAAATCGATTTAAAGAGCACTGTAGTGTGGACGGGTACAGCGTTAAATCGATTTAACGCTGTTAAAATCGATTTAACGGCGTAGTGTGGACCAGGCCTTATATGAACATCAAAACAATCTCTAATTCAGTTTAGTCACAGACCTAAAATGACCACAATATACAACTAAACACTATGGTATCTAGTCAAGTCCATTAATCTCCAGTGTTATCAAAGGCTAATGAGTTTAATTCCAGCATGAAACAGAATATTACATAAGCAAATGACAGAAAAAATATTTTCTTATTTTCTAGCTGAGGCTATGGGCCATATTATATATCCTCTCAGACTCAGTGCACCTTGGACAGCTGCAGAAATCAACAAGACAGACATTTCATATGACTGCATATTTAGTGATATGCCAATAACAAATTGCCACACACGAAGCAGTGCACTTCATAAGTGATCCATCCCTTGTCACCCATTCCCAGCTTCTGGCAAACAGAGGCTAGGGACACCATCCCTGCCCATCCTGGCTAATAATCACTGATGGACCTATCCTCCATGAATTTATCCCACAGGCATTTTTCCCCTCTTTCATTTAGGGTTCTTTTAGGAGGGTTGAAAATGCATAACTTAGGGTAGAACTTCCCTAGCAAAGCAAGTTACATGCAGCTTCCTCTTGAAAATAAAGAGAGCAAAACTGAGTCATGTAAGTAAAAGCAGATCCCAGCTGAGCCTCATCTCTACTCATGCTACCACTCCCTACAGTTATGTACACTGCATTACCAGAACCCCACGAGCCTGACAATACTGCTAAACGCCTCTGTACTCAAGATGGAAGTGAAGGGAAGATTGTGAAATTGCCTAGGAAACCATTTTAAAAAAAATAGTTCAATGGACTGTATCACATCATTTTTACTAATGCACATAATAAACATTAATTTCTTGATCTTTCATACCTACACATACAGTTATCACACATTAAGTCATTATAAATATACAAAACAGCACATTAATCTCTGTGACAATAAATTTTAAAATGTCGTATTACATGAAAATGACTAAGCAGTCAAGTCAACCTTTAAGCAGTTGAGAACCATGCACAAAGAAACAGTTCAAATATGAAGAGCAGGCTTGCAAAACAAACCTGTTTTTATGTTTACGGAGCTGGTCTTTAAAGTGGTCCCAGAAACAATTCTGAGTGGCTCAAATGAAGCCTGAGGAAGCGTTTCTGTGTTCCATCTGCATCCACTGCATAATTGTACAAGGAATAAACTCATTTAAATTTTGCATGTGTCTTGGCACTTTAACCATGTTAACTGAAATGTAGGCATTTCCCCAGTGATCATCATCATATACACATAATCAAATCCCTCCCACATGATGTAACAGCTGTAGATTTCATATGTTGATATATTGACAGAAAACACAGTCCAGTGATTATAAAGCAAGAACTGGGAGTCAGGACACTACTCCCAGCTCTCCACTGACTTGCTGTGGATTCTTACGCCAGTCACTTAGCTTCTCTCTGCCTCAGTTTACCCATTTTTTAAAAACGGGTAATAATTTCCAATCTCACAGGGTATTGTGTTCATAAGACTCAGACAGAAAGCATTAGTGTAAGTGCAAAGTATTATGTCAGAAACATGGACATGATGTGCTTTGCACAATACAGGAGGTGATATACAGCTTTATCCAAGATAAACGTGCAAATCTGAAAGATTAGAATAGGGCCCCAAAAAGGCTAAGATTCATAAAACATATCAAGTTTTCGACAGCTCTAAATAATGTTGTTTTGCTTCACACTTTCCTACAAACCTGATCTTCCAGGTAATTATAAAGTTACTGTTCTGCCATATTCCGCATATCATCTCTAGTATCAGTTTGTTCTGATGGGCCAAATTCAGAATCTGTGACTGCAGACTTTCTTTGACCTCGAAGCGTGTGTGCATTCAGCATTTCCAGCAGCAAGTCATAGACTGGGACCACATTTTTACACTTCATGCTCAGAAGGTGCTCCATACCTTTGTTACTGTGAATAAAAACAACAATAGGTCAACATTCTGACGTTGTTTAAATTCATTTAATTTGAGTAGGGTTTTAGGGCTGGGAGGCAGTGACACAAGTTCAGAAGTCAACACCACCCCTCTTTTCTATTCATAGTTTCAAAATTGCTAAGACCTTAACCATCTTCATCCTCATGACCTCTTAACATAACAAGAAGATTTCATTTTAACCCCAGTTAACAGGCTGCTGTGTACTGTCTCTTTAAAGGAGCAGCCAACTTAATAAGGTTTTGTGAGGGTTATAGTGAGAGTGGCTGAGCACAGCAGAGAAACGCTTTTGTGGAGAACTCGGGGCTGGAAGCGTTGTTGAGGTCCCCTTGCAAAGAGTAACTCGGTGGTGGAAGCCAAGATGAGATCTTCATGCTTGTCTGCTGGCCATTGGTGCCAGGGCTGTGAGCCACAGAAGCACAGCATTTGAAGTATCCATAGTTGCAAGGCAAGTGTTGACTGAACCCCTTTCCTGGCCTGGGTGAACCCCAAAGCATCACACCATGGCAGATGAAAGGCTGAAAACGTTACCTGATTGCTTATGCACCAAGTCCACAAGATGATATTATTCTGGCACAGAGGAGTAGATCTGGCTCCTCCCTGTTTACCTAAAATATAGCTGTGGAATTGTTAGTCATTAATCAGATGCTCTTTGCCTGGATGTAAGGAACAAATGTAGCACGTGCTATTTGGATCACTCTGAGCTCCAATATGTTGATGTGTAAGTGAGACTCTTCTTGCAACTACATGCCTGAGCTCCATGTGTATCCAGATGATCCTTTCCATCCCAAAGTGGAAGCATCCATCACTAGAACCTTGGTATGGAGCAGTGGAGAAAAAGGAACACCCTTGCAGACTTGATCTGGGTTCTTCTACCATTTAAGAAAAATAGGGTGTTTGGGGGAATCTGAACCATCACATCTAGATGATGTTTATTGGATGGTAAGTACCATCCTAATAAACAACAAAAGCAAATTCCAACAAATTGAGTCACAAATGTGCACAAAGCCATATGCCCTAGCAATTGTACACATTTTTACTGTATCTGAGGGCTTGTCTGTTGTTGATTTATGAGGAGAAATATATTGTCAAATCTGCTTCATAGCAGATATGCCTTCATTGTGGTGGAGTCTATAACTGACTCAAAAAATGGAATTTAAAGAGAATTTGTCTTTGCTGATATCGAGCCCCAAAATAGAGAACTGGTGTAGAATGTGATGTATGCTGTTCGTGATTTCCTGGGAAAACTTCCCTGAATCAGCCAGTTGTCAAGGTACAGGTATTCTAAAATGCCCTGCCTTCTTAGGTGTGCTGCTACTACAGCCAGACATTTTATAAATATTCTTGGGGCTGTTGACAAGCTGAAAGGCAACCATAAGTACTGGCAATGTATTTGTCTTCCCACCTATGAACTACACGTATTTCCCGTGCACTGAATGGATGGAAATAAGCATCTTCCAGATACAGAATGGCAAACCAGCCTAGAGGATCCAATTTAGGGATTATTGAAGCCAGGGTCACCACTCTCAGTGTGAACGAGCAAACAAAGGTGTTCTGATCTCTCAAGTCCAGAATGAGATGTCAATCCTGGGAATTAGACAGCAACAGGAACAAAAACTCCTCCCACTAATTGAAGAGGAATGTTTCAGAGAAATAGAAGAGATACAAGGAACTGCACCTCTTCATGTAAGAGTCTCTCTTGGGAGGAGTCTCTGAAAAGGGACAGGGAACGTGGTTGTGGGGTAGGAAGCTCCTGCATGAAAAAATGGTTATTCACCTTTGTAAATGTTGTTCTTCAAGATGTGTTGCTCATATCCATTCCAATTAGGCGCGTGCATGCTGCGTGCATGGCCGTTGGAAAGTTTTCCCCTAGCAGCATCCATTGGGTCAACTGTGGAGCCCCCTGGAGTGATGCCTTCATGGCACCTTCATGGCGCTCAATATATACCCCAGCCGACCCAGTGCCTCCCCAGTTCCTTCTTGCTGGCTACTTTGACAGAGGGGAAGGGGGCGGGTTTGGAATGGATATAAGCAACACATCTCAAAGAACAACAATTACAAAGGTGACTAACCGTTTTTTCTTCTTTGAGTGCTTACTCATATCGATTCCAGTTAGGTGACTCCCAAGCCTTACCTAGGTGGTGGGGTTGGAGTGAAGCAATGTAGACTGCAGTACTGCTCTACCAAAAGCCACGTCATCCCTGGCGTGCCAGACAATGGCGTAGTGCGAGGCGAAGGCATGCACCGAGGACCAAGTAGCTGCCCTGCAGATTTCTCGGATCAGTACTTTGGCCGGAAATGCCATCGCTGAGGCCTGGGCCCTAGTGGAGTGAGCCGTGAGAGCTGGGGTCGGTACTCTGGCCAGCTCATAGCAAGCGCAGATTCAGGATGTAATCCTTGAGGAGGTCCTCTGAGAGGAGACTGGGAAACCCTTCATCCCATCCGCCACTGCAACAAAAAGCTGGGTCAATTTCCTGACCTGCTTAGTGCACTCGATGCAGAAGACAAGGGCCCTGTGGACATCGAGGGAATGCAGCCACTGCTCCCGGGGACCAGCATGAGGTTTAGGGTAAAAAACAGGCAGGAAAATTTCCTGGCTAGTATGAAAGGCTGACACTACCTTGGGAAGAAAGGCCAGGTGAGGTCTGAGCTGTACCTTATCCTTATGGAAGACCATGTAAGACAGTTCCAAGGTAAGGGCCTTCAGCTCGGAGATGCACTTCGCCGATGTGATGGTGACAAGGAAAGCTGTCTTCCAGGAGTGATACAGGAGAGAGCATGTGGGTCAGCGTTTCGAATGGGGCCCCCATCAGCCTTGAAAGGACCAGGTTAAGGTCCTATGTAGGGAGAGGCTGCCGGATCTAAGGGTAGAGGCAGTCCAAGCCCTTGAGAAAATGAGCAACCATTGGGTTGGCGAAGATAGAGCAGCCAGACACGCCCAGGTGGAAAGCTGAGATGGCTGTGAGGTGAACCTTCACAGAAGACATTGCCAGGCCTTGCTGTCTCCGGTGCAGAAGGTACTCCAAAATGAGGAGCACTGGCGCCTAGATGGGGAGGGTGTGGTGCTGGTCACACCAACACAAAAACCACTTCCACTTCGCCAGATACATGGCTCGAGTGGAGGGCTTCCTGCTGCCCAGCAGTACTTGTCGTATGGAGTCCGAACACAGAAGCTCCACAGGGTTCAGCCATGCTGTGAGGTGGAGACACCACAGGTCGAGATGACAGAGGCGACCATGATCATGAGTGAGCAGGTCGGGAAGAAGAGGCAACGGAACTGGAACATCCATGGACAGTTCCAACAGAGTGGTGTACCAATACTGCCAGGGCCATGCCAGAGCCACCCTTGCCCCATCTCTGTGGATCTTGAGAAGACATAAAGCAGGCAACCCATCCAGGGAAGCAGAAACACGTCTATGAGGGAGCCCGGGCAGCGACCCTGGAAGGAGCAGAATGCTGGGCACTTCCAGTTGCTGCGGGAGGCAAGCAGAGCCACCTGGGGAAACCTCCACTTTTGGAAAATGGGGTGGATGACATCCAGCTGCAGAGACCACTCAGGAGAGTGGAAGGACCTGCTGAGGTGATCCACCAGCGTGTTCTGGATCCCAGGAAGGAAGGATGTCACCAGGTGAATGGAGCGGGCTATACAGAACTCCCACAGTCGAATGGCTTCCTGACAGAGGGGAGAGGAGAGGGCTCCCCCTTGCTTGTTGATGTAGAACATGGCCATGCTGTTGTCCATGAGAACTGCCACACAACCACCTCGGAGGTGCTCCCGAAAGGCCTGACAAGCAAGATGCATCACCATCAGGTCCCGGACGTTAATATGCAGGGCAAGGGCGGACAGGGACCACAGATCCTGAGCCCGAAAGTTTCCGAGATGAGCACCCCACCCCAGGGCTGACATAGCCATGACCAGGGACAAGGAAGGCTGTGAAAGGTGACCCCTTCGCACACCACCCGGGGATCTAGCCACCAGCGGAGGGAGGCGAGGACCTGCTCCAGAATGGTGACCACCAAGTTCAGGCTGTCATGCCCCAGGCAACAGACCGAAGCAAGCCAGGCCTGCAGTGGCTGGAGCCAGAGCCTGGTGTGCCAGGTCACATATGTACACAAAGCCACGTGGCCGAGGACACTCAGGCAGCATCCTGCCATCGAGGTTGGGAAGCTCCAAAGGCCTCAAATGATACCCGCGATAGTTTGGAAACAAGAGTACAGCAGGAGGGCCCGCACCTGAACAGAGTCCAGAACTGCCCCGATGAACTCTATTCTCTGGGTCAGTTCTAGGGTTGACTTTGCTACGTTGAGGAGGAGACCCAGCCAACGAAATGTATCCCTGACCAGGCGGAGGTGGGACTGCACCTGCTCTCTGGTGAGGCCCCAGATCAGCCAGTCATCGAGGTAAGGGTATACTTGCACCTGCCGTCGAAGGAGGAAGGCAGCCATGACCAATATACATTTGGTGAACACACGGGGCTGTGAAGGACCGTGAACTGGTAATGTTTGTGGTTGACCACAAAGCAGAGGAAGCATCTGTGTACCAGATGAATCACTATGTGGAAGTATGCGTCCTTCATGTTGAGGATGGCATACCAGTCTCCAGGATCCAGGGAAGATATAAATAGTGCCCAGGGAGACCATGCGGAACTTCAACTTGACCATGAATTTGTTGAGCCCATGCAGGTCCAGGATGGGATGAAGGCTCCCTTTGGCCTTGGGGATTAGGAAATATCAGGAGTAAAACTCCCTGCCCCTTATTTCCTTCCGAACCTCCTCGATGGCCCCCATGGTGAGGAGCACCTGAACCTCCTGAATAAAGAGTTGCTTGTGAGAAGGGTCCCTGAAGAGGGACAGGGAAGGAGGGTGGGAGAGCGGGGAGGAACAAAATGAGAGAGAGTATCCCACTTCCACCGTGCAAAGGACCCAGCGATCCGTGATTATTTGCGACCAAGCACGGTGGAAATGGGATAAACGATTCAAAAAAGGGAGGGTAGTATCTGGGGTTAAGTCTGGTATGCCGTCCTCAGGCGTCCCTTCAAAAAGCCTGCTTGGAGTCCAACAATGGCTTGGTCGGGCCCTGGGCCTGTCCAGATGCGGAATTAGAGGGTTTCCTCCTGCCATTAGGCCCCTACCATCCATAAAAATCCTGCCTTGGCCGAGGAGGGTAAGAGCGCTGCTGTGGTTGCTGAGGCTTGAAGTGTTTCCGCTGGTTGCCGGGGTGACTTAATTGTTGCCCTTAAGTCTTTAAGGCTGTGCAGCCTAGAGTCGGTCTGTTCCACGAACAGACCCTCCCCATCAAAGGAAAGTCCTGCAGCATCTGCTGAACAGAGGCTTGCAGCCAGGAGGTGTGCCTCATGGCAATCCTGGAGGACAACGTGCACGCACTCGAGTCTGCAGCATCTAGCGAGGCCTGCAAAGAGGTCTGTGCCACTGTTTTGCCCTCGTCAACCAGGTCCCCAAACTCCTCTCTGGATTCAAAAAGCACAAGCTCCTTCAACTTCAGCATGGAGTTCCAGGAGTTAAAATTGTAATGGCTCAAGAGCACCTGCTGATTGGCGATCCGGAGCTAAAGCCCCCACATAGCGTAAACTTTACGTCCAAACTAGTCGAAGCGCTTGGTGTCCTTCGACTTGGGCACAGGGGCCAGCTGACCGTGTGGCTTCTTGTTCACAGCTGCAACCACAAGAAAGCAGGGCTGCGGGTGAATGAATAAGTAGTTATACCCCTTCAAGGGAACAAAGTACTTGCGTTCCACTCCTTTGGCCATAGGGGGAATGGAGGCCAGGGTCTGCCAGATGGTTTTGGCATTAGTTTGGATGGTCCTGATGAGAGACAGGGCCACCCTTGACGGGCCTTCTGGGGCAAAAATGTCCACTAGAGGATTCTCCAATTCTACCACCTCCTTGGCTTGTAGGTTCATATTGCGCACAACCCGGCGCAGGAGGGCCTGGTGGGCATGGATGTCAATCGGGTGTGGCCCAGAGATAGAGGTGCCTGCCAGTGCCTTGTTGGGAGAAAAGGAAGAGGAGGCCATGGGGGAAAGAGGGTCGTCTTGACCCCACTGCGGTGTGGGGACCCGATGTCCTGCATCACCAACTGCAAGATCCGGCTCAGGGACTGGAGTCGGAGTGGGACCCAAAGCGGAAAGAGCACATGCCACTTCTTCCATACCCCCAGGAGCAGGCCGACTGGCAGTGGCTTCTGGCACTTATGGCTTGGAGGCAGCTAACCAGGACACTCCAGACAGTGCACTCTGGGCCTGATAGTACACCCACTGAGTCCAAAATGGCCACTGGGTGGGTCCCTGTCCACGTGCCTGCCATCACCCTTCCCCTACATCAGGGAGGCCACAGTCTGACTGGCGACAGTCCAAAAACCTCAAACCCGTTTCTGATACCAAAGAGCGAGAGCCGGAGCATGAGGGCCAGGGCGACGCTGAGCAAATCTGCATCAGTGAGCGCCAACAGGGAGGCGTGGAGTAGTGCCCTGAAGCTGGGGCATGGTGCCAAGACTGGGATCAGCATCTTGACGTGGAGTGGGGCCGAGATGATGAAGGCACCGGGTCCAGGGTCTGCTTCACGACCGTTACTGGCAGGCAGAGTGGTGCCACGACCTGGAAGAGCAATGCAATCTGGAGTAGTGCCGCAAGTATGACCAGCGCCATGATGGAGAGCGGTGCTGGAACTCCAAGCGGCATCGGGAACGATGCCGGGAGTGGGAATGGTATTGCGGTTCGACCTCTGGTGCTGATAGGTGGATCAACACTGGCTTGCCCTGAGACAGCACCAACCTCAAAGGCACTGGGGTCTTGTCGTGGAGCTGAGGAGACCCCAATGCCATCATGGCAATAAGGTCCCTTGCCGCCGCAAAGGTGTCCAGGGTAGAAGGTAGCTAGACTTCCATTGCTCTGCGGTCAGGGAGTCCAGTAGTACCGGACTCAATGGATCACCCTCAGGGCCGGAGTCAACGGTGCTGGGGCTGTGGCCTTTGCTCCTGGGTGCTCCCCTCCGGGATGCGCCCCAGTGACTGGCTCCAGGGAAGCTGGTCTCAGCATAAGAGAGCCACTCTTTTCTGACTTCCATAGAATCATAGAATATCAGGGTTGGAAGGGACCTCAGGAAGTCATTTAGTCCAACCCCCTGCTCAAAGCAGGACCAATTCCCAACTAAATCATCATCCCAGCCAGGGCTTTGTCAAGCCTGACCTTAAAAACCTCTAAGGAAGGAGATTCCACCACCTCCCTAGGTAACCCATTCCAGTGCTTCACCACGCTCCTAGTGAAAAAGTTTTTCCTAATATCCGACCTAAACCTCCCCCACTGCCACTTGAAACCATTACTCCTTGTTCTGTCATCTGCTACCACTGAGAACAGTCTAGATTCATCCTCTTTGGAACCCCCTTTCAGGTAGCTGAAAGCAGCTATCAAATCCCCCCTCATTCTTCTCTTTTGCAGACTAAACAATCCCAGTTCCCTCAGCCTCTCCTCATAAGTCATGAGCTCCAGCCCCCTAATCATTTTTGTTGCTCTCCTCTGGACTCTTTCCAATTTTTCCACATCCTTCTTGTAGTGTCGGGCCCAAAACTGGACACAGTACTCCAGATGAGGCCTCAATAACGTCTAATAGAAGGGAATGATCACGTCCCTCGACCTGCTGGCAATGCCCCTACTTATACAGTCCAAAATGCTGTTAGCCTTCTTGGCAACAAGACCATACTGTCAACTCATATCCAGCTTCTCATCCACTGTAACCTTTAGGTCCTTTTCTGCAGAACTGCTGCCTAGCCACTTAGTCCCTAGTCTGTAGCATGCATGGGATTCTTCCATCCTAAGTGCAGTACTCTGTGATTGTCGTTGTTGAACCTCATCAGATTTCTTTTGGCCCAATCCTCTAAATTGTCTAGGTCCCTTTGTATGCTATCCCTACCCTCCAGCGTATCTACCACTCCTCCCGGTGCCGCTTCTGACCAAGAAAGTGGGAGCCAGGCCGAGCTGATGTCGCTGGTTATGGTGTCGGGGAGTGTCAGTGCCACGGGTCTCGGTCTAAGTCCAACCACAGTGCCACCTCCACTACCACCACCAGGGTGCTGCGCACCAAAATGCTCAGTGCTGGGTCTTGCTGCACCGAAGGAGGCTGAGGACTAAGAGCTGCCTCCATAAGGAGCTGCTTCAAGTGAAAGTCCTACTCCTTTTTAGTTCAAGGACAAAAGCCTTTGCAGATCCTGCACTTTTTGGCTTGATGAGCCTCCCCCAGACACTTCAGACAAGAGTCATGGGGATCACCCATTGGCATGGCTTAGAGCAGGACCTGCAGGGCTTGAATCCCAGGGACTTGGGCTTGGGGCCAAGAAGAAGAGTTGGGGTGGAGGAGAAACCCCCCACCCCAGCTAACACTAACTAAAAACAAAAAACAAGAACTATAAACCAAACTAACAACAACTATCTAGAAAGCTAGGGAAGCGTGGAGATCTAGCAGAGCAAGACACCACAGTTCCAAAGACCATCACAGGAGGTAAGAAGGAACTGGGGAGGCACCGGGTCAGCTAGTGTGTATATTGAGCTCCATGAAGGCACCACTCCAGGGGGCTCCACAGCCAACCCAATGGATGCTGTTAGGGGAAAACTTTCCAACGGCCCTGCACACAGCGCATGCACACCTGATTGGAATCAAATGCGCAAGCACTCGAAGAAGTAACCTTTTTATGTCATCTATGGAATCCATTGGTTTGTGGTAATTTTGTTTATTTTATTTTCAGGAAGTCTGCAAGAATTCCCAAATGGGGTAGGGAACAGGTATGAGTGGTTTCTGACAGCTCTCAAAGTGACTGTCAAACTATTTGGAAGACAGAAACAGCCTTATAGTGGTTGCAGTCATAATGGATGAAGGTCTCTTACTACCTCTTTCTGGTCTTTGATAAGGCTGGTAGTATGAAAACGCAGAAGGTTATCTGGAATACATTTGATGTCTAGAGGTTTTCTTCTTCTAAGCGAAGGAGTGCTCAACCCCCAAATACCTCAGCGTAACTCGAGAATTTTTTAAAGAATGTAGTGTATAATCAATTTAGCACTACAAAGTTCGTGCCCTTTGAAGGGGAGTTCCTCGACTGTATTCTGGACTTCTCTGAGAATTCCAGAGGAGTGCAGTTAGAATCCAAGATGCCATCAATCTAGTCCACAGGATCTGATAACCCTTTTGCTCTCTCCTGAACTGCTGTGACTCTGGGAGAACCTGGTGAGCAGTGTGAATAGACGCATCAATAGTAGTATGCAGAGAGGTCCATGTTGCAAGTTGACCTATGATCAAAGATCTTATTGCCTCTTTTTATTCTGCTGGAACTATCCAGTAAGTGATACCATGTGCCAATTAAGATAATCATATTCTGAAAGGAGACCATGATAAAAATGATTACCTACCTTTTGTAATTGTTGGTCTTCGAGATGTGTTGCTCACATCTATTCCATTCTAGGAGAGTGTTTGCCCACGAGCGCAATCGTCAGAGATTTTTGCCTTAGCAGTACCCCTAGGGTTGCTGTGGTGCACTCTGGAGTGCTGCGCTCATGCCACAGTATATCAGGGGCCGCCAGCTCTATGCCCTCTCAGTTCTGTCTTGCCAACAAGTCTGACAGAGGGGCAGGTAATGGAATGGACATGAGCAACATCTCTATGAACAACAGTTACGAAAGGTAGGTAACCATTTCTTATTGTTCAAGTGCTTGCTCATATCGATTCCATTCTAGGTGACTCACAAGCAGTATCCACCGAAGTGGGTCTGGAGTTCACAGTCTTGCAGCACTGCTCTGCCAAGCCAGCGTTGTCTCAAGCTTGCTTGGTCAGCATGTAGTGCGACGCGAACATGTGGACGGATGACCAGGTGGCAGCCCAACAGATTTCTTGGATTGGCACCTGCGCCAGGAAGGCTGCTGAAGATGCCTGTGCCCTAACTGAATGAGCCTTCACCAGGGCCAGCTCCAGGCACCAGCACAGGAAGCAGGTACTTGGGGCAGCCAATGGAAAAAGGCGGCACGTCCAGGTCTTCGATGGCAAGTCCCTCAGTCCCACTCAGAGAGAAAGACCGGCCACCGAATTGCCGCCAAAAAATGAAGCGGCACGGTAGAGCTGCCCCCGAAGTGCTGCCAATCACGGCTTTATCTTTCTCTCCCCCTCCCCTTTGCTGCTTGGGGTGGCAAAAAAGCAAGAGACTACCCTGGCCTTCACGATCACCGGCAGAAGCACCTTCGTCAGCTCATAACAGTAGCAGATGCGGGCCGTGATCCAAGATGAGATTCTCTGGGCAGACACTGGACAACCTTTCATCCTGTCTGTGACTGCAACGAACAACTGTGCTGATTTACGGAATGGCTTTGTTCTACCTATGTAGAAGGCCAGCATCCATCTGACATCCAGGGTATGCGCATGAGGCTTTGGACAAAGGACTGGTAAGTAAGTATATGTCTTGACCAATATGAAACTGGGAGACAACCTTAGGCAGAAAAGACAGGTAAGGATGCAGCTGGACCTTATCCTTATAGAAGATCATATACGGCAGCTCCAACGTGTGTGCCCTGATCCTATGGACTGAAGTTATAGCAACCAGGAAGGAGACCTTCCAGGAGAGAAGCAGGAGTGAGCAGGAAGCCAAGGGTTCGAAGGGGGGACCCATGAGCCTTGACAGCACAAAATTCAGGTCCCAAGGCGGGAGACCAGGTCCCAGACGTGGGTAAAGGCGCTCCCGATCTTTCGGGAACCACGCCATCGTGGGAACCACTCTGAGCTCCCTGACATTGATATAAAGGGCTAAATCATTTTGTAGCCAGCAGCCTCGGGTATTGAGCCCGCTCAGGTGGGCTCAATCCCAGATATGACATGTCCAAGATGGGGTCACAAAAGGAACTCCTTCAGCAACGACTCGGGATCCAGCCACCAGTCCAGGGACAAGCGGATGTAGCTCGGCACCAGGACCACGCAGTCCAAGTCGTGTCTGCTGGGGACATAGACTGAGGTCAGCCATGCCAGCAGGGATCGTAGATAAAGTCGGGCGTGGCTGACCACGTACATGCACGCAGCCCATCTGTCGCAGGCATTGTCTTGGATGGCTCTTTGTGTGGTAGATCAGGTCCAACAAGGCCTGAAAACGTGCATCTGGAAGGAAGGTCTTGGCCTGCGTGAAGGCGAGAACCACTCTGATAAACTCTATACGTTGGACTGACATTAACATGGACTTTTCTGTGTTTATTAACAGGCCCAGGTCACTGCAGGTGGACCACACCACATCAAGGCTCCTCTGCACCTGCACCAGAGACCTGCCCTTGATGAGCCAGTCATCACGATAAGGGACAATCTGGACCCCTCAACATTTCAGGTAAGCCGCTACCAGTGACATGCATTTTGTGAACATCCTGGGGGCTGAGGATAGGCCAAAGGGTAGCTCTGTGAACTGGGAGTGGTGCTCAGCCACTATGAAATGCAGGAATCGCCTGTGTCCTGGGAATATGGAGACATGAAAGTAAGCGTTTTTTTAAATCAAGAGTGGCGTAGCAGTTCTCTGGATCCAGGGAAGGGATAATGGAGGTCAGGGAGACCATGTGGAACTTCAACTTCTTGAGAGACTTGTTAAGGTCCAGGATGGGCCTGAGGCCCCTTTGGCCTTTGGGTTTAGGAAGGATTCAAGAATAGAATTCTCTTCCTTCCATGTCCTGGGGCACCTCCTCCACAGCCCCCAAGCCCAGGAGCTTCTCCTGAAGAAGGATGAGGAAGTGGGGGGTGGGTGGGAGGAAGGACCAGATAAGAATTGCTGAGTATAGCCCCAAGCTACCAAATCCAGGACACAGTGGTTCGACATAACCTGCAACCAGGCCAAGCGGTAGAGAGAGAGGCAGTTGAGGAAAAGGTGGGTAAGATCCAGTTGGCTGACTAGGGCACCACTCTCGGGCACACCCCCAAAATGATCGCTTCTGGCCCCCTAGTGTTTGGCAGGCCCAGGCTAGGCGGGTGTGAGAGGAAGATGGGCATTGGTGACTAAAGCTAGCATCCTGTCTCCTAGTAAAGCCTTGGTGGTAGTGGCAGTCGGAAGGGCTTTCTGGCTGATTGTGGCATGTGCATGCTCAACAAGTGAAGGGTAATTCTAGTGTCCTTCAACCCATGCAGCCTGGTGTCCATTTGATCAGAGACGAGACCAGCTCCGTCAAAGGGGAGGTCTTGAATCATGGTCTGGAGGACCACTGTTTGGAGCCAGGAGCTGCGTCATATAACCACCGCCGATGTGAACACTCTGCTGCCAAGTCCACTGTGTCCCATGCCATCTGCAGAGAGCATCTGGCCACCATAGTACCCTCTTCTACCAAGGTGCCAAATGTTTGGGCCAAACCCTGAGAGAGGGATTCCCGGAACTTTTTTGAGACTATCCCAGAGATTGAAATTGTACCAGCCAAACAGGGCCTGATGGTTTGCCCCCTGGAACTGCAGGTTGGCGGTTGAATATATTTTCCTCCCAAATAAATCGAGTTTCTTGACCTCTTTGTTTTTGGGAGGCGAAGAGGTGTGAACCTGCTTGTCCTCAGCTGCAGACACAACCAGCGACCCTGGGGTTGGGTGAGCATAAAGGTATTCAAAACCTTTGGCTGGAATGAAATACTTTTTCTCGGCCCGTTTTGAGGTGGGAGGGATCTGAAACAGGGCCTTGGCTACCTTGAGAACCCTGTCATGCATAGGCAGGGCAACCCAGGTGGTGTAGAGGCTGACAGGACATTGAAGAGCGTGTCCTCCTGCTCTGCCACCACCTGCACCTCGAGCTCTTGGCCACGTGCTGGAGAAGGGCTTGATGCTTCCTGAATTCAGTGAGCTAGCTCTCAAAGGTCCCATAACCGCCTCGTTCAGGGATGACGAGGAAGACTGGACTGCTGGGGGAGGTGCCAGAGTCTCGACCACCGCCAGAGAAGGAAGTTTAGAGGTGGGCACAGGTTCCTCTGCCCTAATCTCAGAACTGGCATCCAGTACCGGGCCTGGTGCCACCAACCCAATGCTGTGACATGGCCACTGAGTGTTGCGAAGCGGGCATTGTCATGAACGGTACGCCCCACGCGCTCCGGTAAGGCCACTGTATTGGCCACTAGCCATGCTGCCACTGTAGTGCCACAGTGGAAGGAGTGAAATCCAGTGCCCAATCTTGCGTATGGGACCTGGGTGATGGTATGAACTGGCCCTCCATACTGAAGGAACCACCTTCCAGCAACCAGGGAGGAGCCGTTGACACCTGCATTTGCTTACTGGTTGTGGTTACTGCCATCCATTGACCAGATGTAACAGACCACTGATGGTACGGGAGAGACCGGTACCAAGACAGTAAACGTTCCCACTGCGCCGGCACTCGATACTGATGCCTGGAGACAACCAGTGAGAGGATGAGCAGCGCCAGGATTAGCAGGAGGACTGTTGACCCCAGGACAGTGAGTAGTGCTCACTGAAGGTATGCTGAAGGTATCTGGGGGATTGACGATGCATCTCGGACCTGCCCATGATCCTCCACACAGTGGAGAAGATAGTCTGTCCGACGACCAGAGGTGTTCCTCTGTCCCTGAGGGGTCTTAATGACAGGCTTGCCCTCTTGAGGAGCCTTAGTCAGGTCCTGCGACACCGAGGTCATCATTGGAGCAGGTGGAGACCTGTGTTCTCTCTGCACCTGGGGAGCCTGGGATGACAACGGCACAGGCAAGGGTGTCAGTCTGATACTGCTCCTAGAAGTTGGTGGCAGACCTTTTAAGGGGGCTGAGAACCCCAACCAGGAAGGCACGATCACGTGGCGCCAGAATAGTCTGGCAGTCAGGCCTGGGTTCCTTGGTAGCTGACCCTTGGGCCTTTTGCTCAGTGCTGAGCGCTTCTTGGTCTTTTTCTTTGGCACCGGCGATGGAGAATGGTGCCAGGAGGAACCAGGTGCCGGCAGTGCACTGTGCATGGAAGCCGAGGCGCTCGGTGCGACCTGTCTGGTCAGCTCAGAAGCTGGGCGGAGGGCGGACTCCATCAGAAGAGACTGGAGGCGGATATCCTGCTCCTTTTGGATGGGGCGGAAAGTTTACAGATCTGGCACCAATTCTTAATGTGTGACTCCACCAAGCACTTAAGGCGGCTGCTATGTGGGTCACTTACAGGCAAAGGCCTGTTGCAGTCTGAGCAGGGCTTAAACCGGGAGACTGGGGCATGCTCCACCTGGGACAAAGTCCCAGCTGGGACTCTAACTACTAACAAACACTACTATATGCAAACTATGTACAAAGGCTGTGAGGCACGAAGTTCGAGGAGGAGATACCAGAGGGGTCTTGGTATCTTCTATCTGCCTTTTCTGAGGTCATGAGTATGGATGCTTGCTTTTGACAGAGTAGCTGGGGAAGTTCTAAAAGGCTTTCACTGATAGGCATTGAGTCTTTCATGCAAAGACAAAATAGCCAATAATTCGTGAGCCTTTTACTGGGGCGTCTATAGGAATCTCCAGCACTTTTGCCATCCTGCAAAGGCGGCCTTGAAATACCTTACAGTCACTAGGTGGAGAGGAAATAGATTGCACAGCAGCTTCTTCTGGCAATGAAGATGATATATGAGTTAGAATTGCATCAGAGGACTTCTGCTAAGATTGTTCCTCTTCTGGAAGTCGAGCTGAGGGGGCTGTTTTTGTTGTGTCCTGATCAACTTCTGTGACAAGGGAGACTTAGGTCTCCTTGCTTAATGAACACTCCAAAGTGTCCAGTAAGACCAAGGAGAAGGACCATATGAGCAATATGTAAATGGCCAGGGGGTGTGTACCAGGTATTCTCTAGAAGGTCCCCTATATTCCCTATGCTTGCTATGACTTCCAGCTCTGAAATTTCTATCCCAGTATCAGAAGTAAAGATCATAGAGTCGCACTCTTGGAGAATAGGAAGGTGAGCTACACCCATGAATATCAGAGGCAGAAGAAGAGTAGGAATACTCTCCTTACAGGAGGAGAAGCAGACCTTGCAGGAACCTGAGGGTTGGAGTGGGAGGACATTTGTGATAAATAAAGGGGGGGGGATAGCTCGCTTTGATGGACACCCAGCAGCCAGTTAGCTGTAAAATCCTTCTTGGTAGCTGTTCTTTATTTGCTTTACCTGTAAAGGGTTAAAAAGTCCCCCAGATAAAGAAAAAAAGTGGGCACCTGACCAAAAGAGTCAATGGGAAGGTAGAACTTTTTAAAATTGAGAAATAAACTTTGCCTTTGTCTGTTCTCTGGGCTGGAAGGACAAGCAGCCATGCTATAAGCAGCTTAAGCCAGGTATGATCATAAATCATCAGATCATGCCTAGAACTACTTATCTGAACTCCGAATGTGTAAGTAGATCAGAATGTTTAGCTAGACGTAATTAGGGTTATTTCTTTTATTTCTTATTGTCCCATGGACTCCTCTGTGCTAACCCTAGATGCTTTGTTTGCTTGTAACCTTTAAGCTAAACGAGTGGTGGAGAGGCATGGCAAGAGTGGTGAACAGGCAGCCAGCAGGGCGACGGCGGAGAGGCACGACAAGCAGCCAGCAGGACAGCTGATGGAGAGGAGTGGCAAGAACAGAGAGCAGGAGGCTGAGGGAAGCAGCAAACAGGCAGTCAGCAGGAGCAGTAGGTGAACAGCCAGCAGGGTGGCTGGCGGAGAGGGGCAGCAAGAGACTGCCTGAGCAGCAAAGCAAGTAAGGTACCTCTTTACCCCACCCGGTGGGGGAGGTGAAATCTGCAGCTGCACCTCTGAACTCTAGGTCTGCACTGACCAAGGACAGCAACTGTGGCCACGTCTAGACTACGCGCCGTATCGGCGCGTTAAAATCGATTGCTCTGGGATCGATATATCGCGTCTAATCTAGACGGGATATATCGATCCCTGAGCGCACTTATATCGATTCCGGAACTCCACCAACCCCAACGGAGTTCTGGAATCGACATGGTGAGCCGCGGATATTGATCCCGCGCGGTGAAGACGGGTGAGTAAATCGATTTTAGATATTCGACTTCAGCTACGTTATTCACGTAGCTGAAATTGCGTATCTAAAATCGATTTTATCCCGTAGTGTAGACCAGCCCTGTGAGTTACTTCCCTCCTTCTATTAAAAGTTTCTTTTCTGCCCTTAGACTCTGCTTGCGAGTGGGGAAGTATTGCTCTCAGAGGCACCCAGGGGTGGTGTGTAAATTTCCCGGCTTACTGGGTGGGGGCTCACGCCAGTTCTGTGTTGTATCGATGGAAAGGAACCCCTAGATATTGAAACCGGCCTTGGTTTCTGCTGGCTTCACCTGGCAGAAGGGTTACATAAGATGTGCACTTTAAGGTGGATTCAACATGCTGCATGTCAAAGTGATTTGAGTATATTATTTAGTTAATCCTGTCAATTTAGAATAATCTTACAATGAATACTCTAAAATGATGATACCAGATTTTTCTATGGGGATTTCAAGAGCTTGGTCAAGCTTTGTTGCTGTAACAACAAATATTAAAACCTCAAAGAGTTACATAATTCTGTAAAATATACCTTGCATGCCTGACATGAGAAAGTAACATCAACAAGTTAGCCAAACGAGTTGTCTGTTGCTGAGACGGGATTCCACTTTTTGCAATAACCCACACCAACGCATCAGTTACTGCATTAAGCAAGTGATGTAGCTTCCTGTTGCTTTCAGATTCTTCTGCAGCAGCTGATAATGGAAACATATCTAAACAAAGAGAAGACAGAATAGCATTACAATTCACCAGAAAAAAAACATGATCATGGATTGCCTTTGGATGTAATTTTTCAATAGAATCAAATAAAATAATTCCAAGTCCTACTAAAATTATGTTATGATTCTTCATGTTAGATCTCGATCTCTGATAGAAACTTTTTTACTCATCAGTTCTGTCGTGCCATTTGCCTACTTAAGTATCCCCCAATCTTAGAACTACATTAACAATTGACTTCTAGTATCTACTAAAGATACAGAGCCAGATTCTTGGGTCTGGCTGAGCTTCACTTATCTTTGCATTCTCCAATTTTGGATGTCCCCAGGGGTTACTCCAGCCCTTTGTTTAAGTAAGAGAAGTTTCACGGCTTCTCTAACAGCTCCCTCCTCGCTCTGAAACAGCTCCTACATATGGACGGAGCCAGAAGCAAAATGGTACATAACTTGCTTAAACACTTTACTGGATCAGGGCTTTATTGCTTATCAAGTGAGTGAGGAAGGCACTGTGCGTGATGTACAGCCAACTCCTTGGCTCTACCTGCTCAAACCTCCTAACAAGTCAGAAATTTGTTGTAACGCTAGCATAAACTGTGAAATGTTAAAAGAGGCATTAAAGATAGAAATAAAACAAATTAATCAGGGAAGACTGTGGGAGGAGCAGGCAAGGAAGTAGTTAAAACTAGCATTATTGATGGAGCAGAAGAGACCAATGTGACAAAACAGAGCTGGATAATTAGGGAGGGGCAGAGTTGTGAAGGGCCTTGAAGGTTATGACGTGAATCTTGAATTTAATATGGTGGAAGAGCAATGGAGGGGTTCACAAAGGAAAATAGTCTTAAAGGATGCTGTGATAAATGAGGGGAGGTAGCTCCCTTTTATGGACACTCAGCCAGTCAGTAGCTATAGAATCCTCCTTAGCAGCTATACCCTAATTGCCTTAACTGTAAAGGGTTAAGAGAAGCTTAAGCTGAGTTGGCACCTGACCAGGGAACCAAGAGGGAGGCTGTACCCTTTTAAATTGGGAAAAAACTACTGGGTGTGGTGGGGTTTTTCTTTGTTTCTTGGGCTGGAGAGAGGGGAAGGCAGCAACAAGCTGTAATCTTTAAGCCAGGTATAGGAAATCATTAGGATCATATGTAGAAACTCCTCATTTGGAACCTCAGATATGTAAGTAGCACAGGAAAAGTTAAGACAGATGCGATTAGGAATCTTTTTGGTTGTTTTGGTTTGTGGATTCCTCGGTGCTAACCCTAGGTGCTTTTGTTTTGCTTGTAACCTTTAAGCTAAACCCCAAGAAAGTTATTTTTGGTGTTTAATCCCTAAAGCCTGCGTTTTCAGATGTTTCTTTCTTTGTAAATAAAATTTACCTTTTTTTTTTAAGAATCCTTTGATTCCAAAGTCCTTAGACAAAGGGTTGGTCTGTGCTCACATTGCTAAGGCAACTGGTTGGTATTTTATTCTCAAGCCTCCCCAGGAAAGGGGGTGAAGAGGCTTGGGGAGATAGGGATTCCAAGTGACTCTTCGCTGAATATTTGTGAAAATCACTTGGTGGTGGCAGCAATATCTGTCCAAGGCAGAAGACTGTGCCTTGGAAGAGTTTTAACCTAAGCTAGTAAAAGATAAGCTTCGGGGGTCTTGCGGGTCTTCACATCTGTACCCCAGAGTTCAGATTTGGGGAGGTATACCCTGACATGGTGGCACAGTGGTGGGATCATTTTGAATCAGAAGCATAGACACAGGATTTTAAAAGGACACATTTTTCCTTCTGGCTGCTTGAAAGCCAGGAAGGTTTTTGTTTCTTTTCTTTTGATGCCTGTGGGAGAACAGGCAGGCAAAAGGTTCAGCCTGCACAGCCAGAAAGTCCAACAAGCAAGCAGTTTATTTTTTCCCCCTAGCTCTTGTGGCAACAAGGTAGTTATTAGGGTAAGAAACAGCCCAGTGCATGAAATTGAAGTTGGTCACCGAAACCCTAGAGTAATCAGTCTTCCCAAAGCAGTACGCCTAGGAGAAGATCAGGCCCAGATATCCAATACCATGGCAGAACTGCTCGGAGAGGCTTTGGGACCAGAGATTTCCCCAGCAGGGATGGTCAACCCTTCCCAACCCAAGATCCAGGTGCCAAGATGGAAGAAGGCCCTTAACCTAGACTGAGCTCTAACTGTGGAAGACAGGAAGTTCTTCCTAGAGATGAGGCGCTGAGAAATAGAGGCGGAGGAGAGAAGGGAGGAGAAGTGCTTAGCAGTGGAGGAGAAGATGCGCTTAGAAATGGAGCGGGAAAAGGCTACGCTGGATCAGATACTAGAAGGGGTAACCTGAGATGACACCCCACCAGAGTCAACCCAAGGCCCCACCTCGCAAGGAGGAGCCCTCCACACAGTCAGGGAAACCCCAAATGCCTTCTAGTCCTACCACTCTACTCTCCAACCACCCTCCGCATCACAGCGGGCAGTCAGCTAGGCGATGCTTTAAATGTAATGAGCTGGGGCATGTGAAGACCAACTGCCCCAAGAGCACCAGCCGACTGCAACTCATCACCCCGGGGTCCCACCAAGAGCCTTCAGGCCCAGATGCCTCGCAAGTACCCCCAGAGTGAAGGAAAATTGTGAATGTGGGCCAGAGGAAGATTATTGCGTGGAGAGACACTGCAGACAGGTGTCAGCTATCCACCAGTCCCTAGTGGACTCCAAATTCATCGACCCAGAGGCCCAAGTGATCGTGCAACTCTTTTAACTTGCCTACAGCCAAGTTGCCTGTCCAGTATGAGGGCTGGTCAGGAATATGGACTTTTGAAGTCTATGATGATTACCCAATTCCCATGCTGCTGGGAGAAGTCTTAGCCTATCATGTGAGGCTAACTAAAATGGTGGGGATGGTCACCTGCAGCCAAGCTAAACAGGCCTCCACACCTAACTCCATTCCTGAGCCTCCTACAAGGGCCCAGCCTGTGTCCCCAGATACCACAGGCCCAGGGACCCAGAACCAGACCCCAGACCAAAATCTACGACAGCAGTTGTAGATCCAGTTCCTGGGACCCAGCCAAAACCAGCCCAAGGATCGGAACTGGCGGAGCAGTCAGCACCAGATCCCGTGCTTGCAACCCCACCAGAGTCAGGGGAGCCAGCAACTGAGGGATAAACTTGTGCAAGAGGCTCAACCAGAGCCTGAAATAAAACCTTGTGCACCAGTGGAGAACAGTTCACAATCCGTGGAGACACCCCCATCACCTGCATCGCTTCCAGTGGGACCAAGCCCAAGTGCACAACCCAGTGAGGAACTAATGTCTCCAGCATCGAGAGAGTAGTTCCAGGCAGAGCAGGAAGGGGATGAGAGCCTTAAGGGACATTGGAGGGTGGCATGGAGTGACCCACTGCCTCTCAGCTCTTCTAATGGTTCCAGGTTTGTTGTTGAAGGAGGACTGTTATATAAGGACACCCTTTCTGGTAGGCACAAGAAGGACTGGCATCCTCAGAGACAGTTGGTAGTTCCAACTAAGTATAAGGAAAAGCTTTTGAGCCTAGCCCATGATCACCCTAGTCGCCATACCGGGGTGAACAGGACCAAAGACCTCTTGGGGAAGTCATTCCACTGGGAGGGAATTGGCAAGGACATTTCTATCTATGTCCAGTCTTGTCAGGTGTGCCAGAGGGTGGGAAAGCCCCAAGACCAGGTCAAGGCCCCTCTCCAGCCACTCCCCATCATTGAGGTTCCAGTTCAGCATGTAGCTATGGATATTCTAGGTCCTTTCCCTAAGAAGACACCCAGAGGAAAGCTGTATATACTGACTTTCCTGGATTTTGCCACCCGATGGCCATAAGCAGTAGATCTAAGCAACACCAGGGCTAATAGCGTGAGCCAAGCATTGGCAGACATTTTTGCCAGGGAAGGTTGACCCTCCGACATCCTTACAAATTCAGGAACTAACTTCATGGCAGGGGCCATGAAACATCTTTGAGAAGTTCATGGGGTGAACCAGTTGGTTGCCACCCCTTGCCACCATCAAACAAATGGTCTATTGGAAAGGTTTAATGGGACTTTGGGGGCCAATTTACGAAACGTAAATTCGTGAACAAGCACTCCAATGATTGGGACCTAGTGTTGCAGCAGTTGCTCTTTATTTACAGGGCTGTTTCATATCCCAGTTTGGGGTTTTCACCCTTTGAACTTGTTTCTGGCCACGAAGTTAAGGGTCCATTACAGTTGGTGAAGCAGCAAGGGGAGGGAGTTACATCTTCCCCGGGAACTAACATTTTGGACTTTGTAACCAACCTGCAAGACACTCTCAAAGACTCTCTAGCCCTTGCCAGAGAGGAGGCTGCAGTAATCAAGATGAGAGATGAAGAGAGCTTGGAAGAAAGTTAGCTGCATGGATGAGAAAAGAAAACATTGGCTTTTAGAAATATTACGGAGAAAGTAGTAACAAGTTTGGAGACAGCCTGGATATGTGGGGCACGAAAATGGCAGATTTGGTCACATGTGGAACTTAACAAAACAAAAAAGAGCTGCAGTTTGCTGTAAGCAAAAGGCAAACCTTGATAGTGCATGCTGCTTTTTAAAAAATCCAATAATTATCTCCATGAAGCTCCATAAGAATAGTTTAAATTTGAAAATGTGAAGAATTTTCCTATTAGAAGGCCATTATCACAAAGTGAAGCAATCAAGAAATTCACTGAAGAGGGACAAGGAAGGGGGGTGGGAGGGGTGGTCAGCTGTAAACTCCAGGGTGTAGCCTGAAGAAACTGTATCTAGCACCAAGTAGTCTGAAGTGCCACGGGACCAGGCTGACCAGAAAGGCAGAAGCAGTTGAGGAAAGGGAGGGTTGGATCCAGTACATTGGCTGGGGTGCCGTCCTCGAGCAAACCCTCAAAATGACTGCTTCTGGCTTCCCTGACTTCTGGGATGGTCAAGTTAAGCAGCCGGACAGCAAGAGGATGGGTACCGTCTCTTAGACCCTTTGTCCTGGTCCTCTCTCCTGTAGAAGCCAGACCAGGGAGCCCCCCAGGATTTAGATTGCCTCAGAGGAGGTGGAGGGCCCCTAGACTGCTGAGGGGCATGCAGGCCCAGGGAACGGAGGGTGGCTCGAGAGTCCTTGACCCCATGGAGCCTAGAGTCAGTTAGCTCAGAAAAGAGCCCCGAACCCTCAAATGGCAGATCCTGTATTGTGGTCTGCATCTCCTGAGACAGCCCAGAAGCCTGCAACCAGGAGCTGCGTTGCATGGCTATCGCCGACATGACCACCCTGGCAGCCGAGTCTATCACTTCCCAGGCGATTTGGAGGACTCTGCAGGCCACCACCATGCCTTTGTTCACCAACGTGGTAAACTCTTGGGCACGATCCTGTGGAGAGCCTCCGTGAACTTATTAAGGGAATCCCACAGGTTAAAGTTATAACGTCCCAGCAAGAACTGGTGGTTAGAAACCCTAAATTGTAGGCTGGCTGTCGAATAAACTTTTCACTCAAATAAGCCAAGTCTCTTGGCCTCTATTTTGGAGCGTTCCAGTGGGGTGGCCCTGTCTGTCCCTTTCATTGACCACGGACATGACTAGTGATGTCACAGGGGGATGAGTATATAGATACTCAAAGCCCTTTGCAGGGACATAGTATTTCTTTTTCACTTTCTTGGATGTTGATGGAATAGATGAGGGGATTGGCCACACAGACTTGGATATTTTGAGCATCCCTGCGTGGACGGGTAATGCAATTTTTGCAGGTGTGGTGGCAAAGATGATATTGAAGAGGTCCTCTATCTCTTCAAAAGCAGCAAAGAGTCCTGCAGCACCTTATAAACTAACAAATGTATTGGAGTATGAGCTTTCGTGGGTGAATACCCACTTCGATGGATGCATGTCAATCTCTTCAGCAACCTCTTCAATTTCCAAGCCTAGATTCTCTGCCACCCATTTACGGAGGGCCTGATGCTCTTTAAAATTGTCTGGGGGACTACTGGTGTGGGAGGGTCTGGCCACCATCTCATCTGGGGACAACAACGACGGAGTGGCCTGAGGGATGGCATCATCCCCTTCTTTGTTGAGGGAGGTGTCATAAACAGATAGTTATGGGTTAATGTCTCTTTTACCTGTAAAGGGTTAAGAAGCTCAGTGAACCTGGCTGACACCTAACCAGAGGACCAATGGGGGGACAAGATACTTTCAAATCTTGGTGGAGGGAAGTCTTTGTTTGTGCTGTTTGTTTTGTTCTTT
>NC_133772.1:146133390-146136732 GCF_003597395.2 Chelonoidis abingdonii | reverse complement strand
CAGGTTTCCCCAATCTTTCTGAAACAGTCTCTCATGTTCAAAATAGTAAGTACTAGCTAGAAAAGGCGGATTAGTCTTATGTTTGTTTTCTTAACTTGGGAATGTGTATTTTGCTGGAAGTATTTTTACCTCTGTTTGTTGTAACTTGAATTTCAGGGTAAGGGGGGCGGGAAGTCCCTCTAGTCTATATGAGCTGAATACCCTGTAAACATTTTCCATCCTAATTTTACAGAGATAATTTTTACTTTTTCTTTCTTTAATTAAAAGCTTTCTTTTTTAAGAACCTGATTGATTTTTTTCCTTGTTCAAGACCCAAGGGGATTGGGTCTGAACTCACCAGGGATTGGTGGGGGGGAAAGAAGGAGGAGGAAAAGATTAATTCCTCTCTGTTTTAAGCTCCAAGACGTTTGGATCAGTGTAGTCTCTCAGGGTAACCCAGGGAGGGGAAAGTCTGGGAGGGGGAATGGTTTATTTCTCCTTGTTTTAAGACCCAAGGGGTTTGGGTCTTGGGTTCCCCAGAGAAGGTTTTGGGGGAACAGAAAGTGTGCCAAACACTATATTTTGACTGGTGGCAGCGCTATCAGATCTAAGCTAGGAATCATGCAGGTCCCCACTTTTAGGACGCTAAAGTTCAAAGTGGGAAAAATACCTTGACAGGAGGGCTCACTCAGCACAGGAGTACAGGCCATGGGTTCTGCCTCCGCCCTGATGCTGCGCTCCGATTGCGGCACTGGCAGCACCTTGGCCAGCTTGTATGATGCGGACCTCCTACTGACCCTGGTAGGTGAATGGCACAGCAACAAGGAGTTGCGCCGCCCTCTGGAGGAACAGTACCGCGGTAAGCATGACCAATGTCAAGACCCCAAGCGAGGCCTCCAGGAAGGGGACCAACGATGAGGAGACCTTCTGGGAGAGGGTGTTCGGTGTCTAGGCAACTTATGGCCAGAAAGTAGTCGATACTGGCGGTACAGGGTGCGACATCACAAGTCCAGAGTCCCCCGCCTAGTAGGAGTGGATCTCGTCAGAGATCTTAGCTGTTTGGCTGGTGAGCTAGGGTGCGGCGCTGGGTCCCAAGGTCACAGCGAGGGGACTTGCGTCTGCAATCCAGTGACCTGGAGTATTCCGCCAGTCTATGCTGCATCCCAGTGGCCTTCCCCTTTGGTGTCTCAAGCAGAGCCATATCAATCACCTGGCGTGGCACCTCTGGAGTCGATCAGTCTTGCTTCTGGGCCACTGAGGCTGCTTCGGGCACTGCAGGCCCCATCACAGGCTAGGAACCCTTGCCACTACCTGGGGTGGGGGTACCTTCGCAGAGTTGATGGTTCCGATCTCCACAGTAATACTGTGACTCCTTGTAGCAGGCGCATGGCCTGAGAGAGATCCTTTGCCTGATGCTCCTCTGTCCTTTGGTGCCAAGTGGCTTCGTTTCTTCAGCTTCTTCTTCGGCACTGGCAAGATGGAGCTGGGCCGGGCCGAGTGTACTGCCATGCTGTGCACCGAGGCCAAAGTGCTGGTGTAAGTGCCACAGTAGAAGGTTCCAATGCTGGATGAAGAGCAGCCTCCATCAATAATGTCCTCAAGTGGATCCTCCGCTCTTTAAGTCCGTGAGCAAAAGTAGCACCTGTCGTTGCAATGACCTTCTCCCAGACACCTAAGGCAGCTATTGTGCAGATCGCTGATCGGCATCACCCTGCTGCACTACACACATGGCTTAAAGCCAGGGGAACGGGGCATGGCCCCCTCGGAGCAAAATCCCAACGGGGGACTCTCTTAACTAACACAGGCTATCAACTAACTATGAAATTATGTACAACCACAACTAACAAGTCTATGGATAAATCACTACTGTTCTTGCAAAGCAAGACAAGGCGCTCCAACCAACCATCACAGGCGGTAAGAAGGAACTGAGAGGGCGCAGGGCTGTCAGTGCCTGATATACCACCACATGGGAGCTCCACTGCCGGCCCTACAGACACTGCTAAGGCAGAAATCTTCAACAACTGTGCACGTTGGTGCGCGAACAGCTAAAATGGAATTGACATGAGCAAGCACTCAAAGAAGAACCCCTTGCAGATATTGCATCGGTCTGCTGGGTGCGCTTCTCCCAGACACTTGAGGCAAGAGTTGTGGGAGTTGCCTGTTCCCATGGGCTTGTGGCAGGTTCTGCAAGGTTTAAATCCTTGGGATCGAGGCATGACCCAAACCCCAAGGGGGAACAGGAAAGCTGGGGTGGGGGAAGAGCCCCCACTCCTACACAACTCAACTCACTAACTCACTTTAAAACACTATGCAAACTATTAAAACTATGTACACACAGCTAGCTGATAGAACTAGGGGACCACTTGCAAGAACAAGCAAGCAACTGCATTTCCAATGACAATCACTGGCAGTAAGAAGGAACTGAGGTGGTGCTGGGTCAGCAGGATCCTATATTCACCGCCACTCCAGGGGGCTTCACAGCTGACCCGACAGGTGCTGCTAGGTGAAAAAAACTTTACAAGGACTGTGTCCATGGTGTGTGCACATCTAACTGGAATCAATATGAGCAAGCACTTAAAGGAGAAAACCTACTTCTCAATGGGAGTGCTGTGAAACAACAAGCAATCCTTCACACTTAAATCCTAAAATTGCATATCAGACAGATAGTTTCCCATTTGTAATATTCCTAAAAAGTTTATTGTGGAGATAATCAAAATATTACAAGCCTTCTACTATTGGCACCTTATGCCATCTTCAAATACTAAAATGGACACAACTGAAAACACAACAGTGCTTGCAGAACAACTTAATCTGTTCAGTGTTGTGTCCTGGGCTGCTGCAGTGGGAATAATATGAAGACTGTGACAACTGAAAAATGTTTAATTAATTATGCTTCTTTTAATTTAATAATACTGAATTATCTATGAAGAAGAAACCACCACAATGTAGCCTCTACACAACTTGATTTGCCACATATTGTACTAGATCGCAAGTCTGCTGCAGATCATAGAACAGCTGCAGGTAACTTGCCTTTGTCAGGAACTATAGAAGACTGAGGAAAGAGCTTTCTGTAAACTACAATTCACACTGGAAAGTCAATTGATTGTTATATTCTATATCAATAAATAGAAAACTAAGATCCCATTCTTACTCACAGAGAGGAAAAAAAGAACAGGGATTTCAGAACCATATTAAAGGCACTATAGTAAAAAAAAGACGGTTACTCACCTTTGTAACTGTTGTTCTTCGAGATGTGTTGCTCATATCCATTCCAGTTAGGTGTGCGCGCGCCACGTGCACGTTCGTCGGAAGATTTTTACCCTAGCAACACTCGGTGGGTTGGCTGGGCGCCCCCTGGAGTGG
>NC_133772.1:146074901-146131438 GCF_003597395.2 Chelonoidis abingdonii | reverse complement strand
GGGAATGGTGACTATCGTGTCTATTGGGTCCCTGCCCGGGCGGTATACCGAGTTGAGCCAAACTTGGAGAGGATGGAGGCGAAGCCTGGCGTGTTTGGTTACAAACGTGCAGGCAGCCATGTGACCCAGGAGACTAGACAAGTGCGAGCCGAGGTCACCAGGAAATTCTGTAGACCTCGGATGATTGTTGCCATCACCTGAAACCGCGGCTGTGGTAAGCAGGCTCTTGCTAGATTGGAGTCCAGGATAGCTCCTATGAAGTCTAATCTCTGCGTGGGAACCAGAGTAGATTTTTCTATATTGATCATCAGGCCTAGACTTGTGAATAAGTCCTTGACGATGCCCACATGCTGAGTGAGTTGTGTCTCGGAGGCCCCTCAGATGAGCCAATCATCCAGATACGGAAAAATGTGTATCCGACGTCAGCGGAGGTAGGCGGCGACTACGGCCATACACTTTGTAAATACCCTTGGGGCTGTAGAAAGGCCAAACGGCAGGACCGTAAACTGAAAGTGCTGACGGTTGGCTACAAAAGCGGAGGTATCTCCTGTGCGGAGGAAAGATGGCAATGTGAAAGTACGCGTCCTTCATATCGAGGGCGGCATACCAGTCTCCAGGATCCAAGGACGGGATAATGGTCCCCAGGAATATCATGCGGAACTTCAACTTTATCATAAACTGGTTGAGTCCTCGCAGATCTAGGATAGGTCTGAGACCTCCCTTCGACTTGGGGATTAGGAAATAACGGGAATAAAACCCCTTGCCCCTTTCGTCCATCGGTACCTCCTCTATAGCTCCTATGGCGAGGAGTGTCTGGCACTTCTTGTAAGACAAATTGCTCGTGAGACGGGTCTCTGAAGAGGGACAGGGTTGGAGGGTGGGAGGGCAGGTTTGAAATAAATTGGAGGTGGTACTCATACTCCACCGTGCGTAGGACCCAGCGATCTGAAGTTAACTGGGACCATGCCAGGAAGAAGTAGAAGAGACAGTTGGAGAAAGGAGGAGAGGAATCCTGGCATGTAACTGGTACGCTGCCCTCGGGCGCACCTTCAAAAGTTCATCTTTGGTCCTGGTGATGGTTTCGAGGGACCTTGATTTTGGCCCCTTTGGGGTCCTGACGGTCGTCTGCGACCACCTCAGCCGCACCGCCTGCCAAAGTCCTGTCTTTGTCTAGGCCCAGTGTATGGGCAGTGAGGCTGGGGACAGAAAGGCCTGCGTTGGGTCACCGGCATATGTATGCTGAGAGAGCGCAGTATGACCCTGTTGTCCTTCAGTCTTTGCAGCCTGGGGTCAGTCTTTCCCAAGAAGAGGCCTTTACCATCAAATGGCAAGTCTTGAATGGTATACTGCAGCTCCAGTGGGAGGCTTGAAACCTGAAGCCATGAGATGCGCCTCATGGCAACACCCGAGGCCAGAGTCCTGGCTGCTGAGTCTGCTGCATCCAACAAGGCCTGGAGGGAAGTTCTGGCCACCTTGTTCCCTTCCTCCAAGAGGGCAGCGAACTCTTGGTGGGAGTCTTGAGGGAGAAGCTCCGTAAACTTACTCACCGCCACCCAGGTGTTATAATTATAGCGGCTAAGCAAGGCTTGTTGATTTGCCACCCGGAGCTGTAGGGCCCCTGCCGAGTACACTTGCGGCCAAGTAGGTCCATTCGCCTAGCCTCCTCTTCGATTTCGGGGCTGGCGCCTGCTGGCCATGGCATTCCCTCTCATTAACGGACTGGACGACTAGTGAGCAGGGAGGGATGGACATACAAGTACTCGTACCCTTTAGAGGGCACCATATATTTTTCGCTCGACTCCCCTGGCCGCAGGAGGGATAGAGGCTGGGGACTGCCATATAGTATCGGCATTCGCCTGGATGGTCCGAATAAACGGTAGGGCCACTCTAGTGGGGGCATCCACCGATAGAATGTCCACTACCGGTCCTCTACCTCCGGGACCTCCTCCACCTGGAGGTTCATATTGAGTGCTACCCTCCTTAGGAGGTCCTGATGGGCTCTCAGGTCGATTGGAGGAGGGCCCGAGGAGGATGTTCCTGCCACCACCTCATCTGGAGAAGAGGAAGAGGAGATGCCAGCGACGAGCGGGTCCTGTGTGGCCTGTTGCTCTTGGGCGATCTCCTGCTCCAGAGGAACCTGGGAGTCCGGTGGGTGAACTGGGGCTTCCTCCAACAGCAGTCAGAGGGGGATGGCTAACCGTCGCCTCTGGCACTCGGTGCTCTGATGAGACAGAGCGGGACGGAACTACTGGTACGCCTTGGGCCTGGTGGTACGCCCAAGGTGTCCAGAAAGGACCACTGATGGGGTCCTTGGTCCTGGCCTGGGTCTCTTGGAAGACTCTGGTGGGCACATCAGAATTGCGGTCCTGAGCATAAGAGCTGTCCGCGTGGGACGACACTGATGCGTGTCTGGATGGCCATGGAGGTGCTGAAAAGCCCTGGGCAGAGTCTCTGTCTCTAGTGGACCTTGCTCTACTTGGCACCAGGGACCGGTACCGGGAGGCATACAGGGAACGAGATCGGGACCTGCAACTGGAGCGGTGCTGGGAGGTCGACCGAGATCTCAAGGCTCGACATCGGGAGCGGCTACGGGAGTCACAGTGCCTGGAGCGGTGCTGGGAGCTGGAACCGTGCCGAGAGTAGCGGGCCGGCGAACGGGATACCAATCAGTGCTGCGAGTGCGACTGGTACCGAGAAGGACAACGGTACTGGGACTACGAGCGGCGTCGGGAGCAGGAGCGCCGACGGGACCTGGAACTTCTGCGGGACTGTGATCGTGAACGGTGCTGCTCTGCTGTGCCAAAAGAGGATGGTCTTATCAAGGTAGGCTTGCCAATAGATTGTATTGCCCGCACCGGCGGTGCCAGGGGTTGAGGCAGCGTCGACTCTGTCATGGAAATCAGATCCTTCCCCGTTGAGAACGTCTCTGGCGTGGATGGAATAGTAAGCTCAACCACGGCTCGCACCAGGGAGCTGACAGGCACCGGACTCGACGGCCCCTGTGGTACCGGAATCGATGGTGCTGATGTCATCGGTGCCGGGCGATCCGACTTAGATGAGCTCTCTGGCTGCGGTGCAGGTGGCACAGAAGCAGCAGGAGTCTTAGGCTTTCTTGACCTCGGGTAGAGGGAGCGGTGCCGATTTGACTTTCGCGCTGGCAACGGCTGGTCCTGAGAGGCTTTGGCAGTACCGGCACGGTTCGGTACCGAGGAGGCGCTTCTGCCCACCGATTGACCAGCGCTTGGTGCCAAAGGC
The DNA here is from genome assembly GCF_003597395.2 of Chelonoidis abingdonii. NCBI lineage: Eukaryota > Metazoa > Chordata > Testudines > Testudinidae > Chelonoidis > Chelonoidis abingdonii. The sequence goes on along the minus strand of NC_133772.1, from coordinate 146,128,183 downwards.
GGAGGGGAAAGAGCCGCCTCCCTGAGGAGCTGCTTTAGCCGAAAGTCCCGCTCTTTTTTTGTTCTTGGCTTAAAAGCCTTGCAAATGCGACACTTATCTGTCAGGTGAGATTCCCCAAGGCACTTAAGGCAGGAGTCGTGTGGATCTCCTGTCCGCATCGGTTTATGACAAGCCGAGCACGGTTTGAAACCCGGTGAACCGGGCATGGGCCCCGGCACCGGGTGCGGGGAAGGGGCTAATCCCCAAACCCCTCTTAACTATACACTAACTATGAACGATAAAAATTAACTAAAACTATATAACTTTGAACTATATACACAAAAAAATAACTAGAGAACTACGAGTAACTAGGGAGGTAGAAGTCAGTACAACCGCACTCCACTGTTCCAGCGACCGACAGGGGCGGTAAGCAGGAACTGAGGGGCGGTTGGGTCGTCAGGGGTATATATGCGGCGCCATAGCAGCGCCACTCCAGGGGGGCCCAGCTGACTCACCGAGTGTTGCTAGGGTAAAAATCTTCCGACAAATGTGCACGAGGCGCGCGCACACCTAACTGGAATGGATATGAGCAAGCACTCGAAGAAGAATATAAAACAGTTTAGTAGTTGTTTAAGAGCTTATGGTGTTTTACATACCAGCAAACTGCAATAAGAAAATATATCAGATCCTTGTATAAGCCAAAGTCTAAGAACCCTTTTAGCTTTTGTCTTCAGTGCTTCAGAGAGCAGACAGGTGACTTGCTGTGAAAATCTGGACAACAAGTTATTTTTATTAGGTTATCCCATGTACTGTTATCACACTGCTCACTTAAAAGCACAGATTCTTCAGCATATGAGAGAAGGAGACATAGAGCTAGTCTACACTGGCAATGTTAAAGTGCTGCCACGGCAATGCTTTAACATGGCTTGTGTAGCACTATGCCCCTCGTAGAGGTGGGTTTTTTAGAGCACTGGTGCACGGTCTATACTGGCGCTTTACAGTGCTGAAACTTGCTGCACTCATGGGGGTGTTTTTTCACACCCCTGAGCAAGAAAGTCACAGCGCTGTAAAGTGCCAGTGTAGACAAGCCCATAGACAAAGGGCCAGACCCTCAAATAATGTTTAAAGAGTGTAGATGATCTTGTAAAAGTAGATGTTTTTGTAACTCAGTGTCTGTGCTTGTTTTGCAAGCTGTAAATCTATAATATGGTCCTCTCTGATCATTAGGGAAGTTTAAATCTAGCATTCAATGTTTACCAACTATATGCAGAAAAATTTACAAAATACTTTGTCCTACAGCATAAAGGGACAAAGTAGCCTAAGTCAGATGCTTTCAATTGGATAAATAAAAATCAGAAAGCAATGGCCAGTCATTTTTAAATAAAAAAGCTTTCAGAGCATAGAAAAGAAATTTAAACTTAATATCTGTCATGTCTATCCATAGCATCTATATTCCTGCCTGCAATTTGTCATGCATTGACATGAAGTATTTTAATGCCCAAAGCTATACCAGTATACCATTTCACCCAAGAAGTTATATGGAAGCACACAGTTTCAAACTATGGGCTAAATCCTGCAGTCCTCACTACTGTAATTTAAATGACAGCATCCCCAAAAGTAAGGACTGCAGGATTTTGATTTTGGGTTTTTTTTTAAAAAAACTATCATTTTCTTAATCCACTGAAACAAATTTAAAAATCCCAGTTTCTAAATGGGCATTTCAACATTATGATAGCAACCACTTTCAGGCCAGTTATGCAGCCTGTATGCTGAAAAATCTTCCACAGACTTGAATGAGAGATTTGTCTAACAGACTGCCAAAGAGCTGGTGCCTTCAAGGATTAACAGAGTACCCACAGCATAGTTATCACACATTCAACATTTGTAAAATTAAACATACATCTAATTTCAAGGCTTACTAAACTCATCCTTTCCCAAAATTCTCAGCACTGTATTTATGTCTTTCTTCTTGTCCTTATCTAGGCTGGCCTTGTAAAAAAGAAAAGAAAATCATACAGGCATGGGATATGATTACTGAGTTTAAACTGAGGCACTTACACAAGATACCTAAAATACCCTGACCATGTAAGGACCCTGTAAGAAAATAATTATTTAAGGCAGTGAGTCCCAAAGGAAAGGAAAAGAAAAAAAGAAAAATAATAGCCCCACAGCCCTGTCCCCAAAAAGTACTCTGGCTGGTATCAGAGATCCCAGTTTCCAGGGAGAAATGATCTCTCTGTAAGGATGGGATTTTCAAAGGCACATAAGTGATTTAGGAGTCTAAGTACCATAGATTTGTGCTTCTAAATCAAGTAGATGCTTTTAAAAATTCTATCTTAAATGCTTCCATGTTTAAAAAAGATCACGCCAATCCATCACCCTATGCGTGTTGACAGGAGATTATGTCCCCCTTCTGTTTTGCCCTCAGATGAAATGGAAGGAGCCTTGTACCAATAATATGAGCACTCGTGAATAACTATGTTTTTTAAGCCCGCATAGAGATTTAGGAGGCAGTACTGAGTTCTCTTCAATGGTATCTCATTTAATTTTACCATTTAAATGGCTAGCTTTTTTCTAACAAGGCTATTTTACAACCATCACATTTTTGTTTGTCTGAATAATTTTTTAACAAGCTTGACTTTTTTGTACTTGTGAAATGGTTTTGATCACATATTTAGATTATTAGATGAGCAAGACTCTTAAGAAAATGTGTTGACAAACTTGCTAAATAAAAGGATTAAATTCTGTTTTCTGTTAAAATATTGGTACTTTATTTATTTATGGATAGACAATAGCTGGACATAAGTATCTCTGATTCCCCTTCAGAATTATCCTTAGACTACATACTGAAAATAGTAGATGTAAACAACTTAATATTTTGTTTATACAGATGTTGTTTTGGGTCACATCACTACATGATGGACTCTGGGATGAAATGATTACAGCGAAGTCTACCAAGAACAAGGCCAATACATAAAATGAACCACTAGTGTAAGAGAATGTAAACCAGGGATGTAGTTCCCAAAAACATTTTGCAGATCAGCTGAATGCTTTAAATTATTTCTGCTGGTGAATTATAATAATAAAAAAACCTGTGGTATAAAGGGAGCAAAGAGGCTGCAGACAGCAGCCCAAAGGGGCTTAGCCACATCACAAATGCCCCTGATCCAGAGGAATAAGAACAGAATTTCCCACTGATCAGCAGGCTCCAGCAATTTAAAAGGACAAGCTCCTGACCCTTCTGTGGGCCATAAACTCCACTCCCTGAAGAGTGCGTGCAGACTTTTGAGTCCCTTTACCAGGTTTTACCCTGCAATGCAGCCCAAAAATATCTGTCTAATAATAATAATATGACCTAGGACTTGACTGAATATACCAAACAAAAAGCCACGAAAATGTTAGCAACAAAAATCACTTTCTATTTTTTCTTTCATTTTTTTTCAATGGTTCATGTGTCCTTTGATATTTTTGCCAATTTTAGACACAGAGTTTTCCCCTAAATAGTCAACACAACTTGACATACCTCAAGGGCAAATGTGTACTCACTGGAATTGAGAAGAATCATAGCCTTGACACACAGATACTCCTTGTGCTGTAATTTCAGCTCTCGAAATCTTGATGTTGTGGCCAGGAGCATGTCAAAGATTTCCAGAATTCCTTCTACACATTTCCCCTCATCCCTATATAAACATAGATCAAAGAGATAATCCCCCTGCACAAAAGAGCTTACAATTTAAGTATAAGGAAAGAGACAACAGATGGAAATAGAAACAATAGAAATAATACAAGGAAATAATTAGACAATATTGGTCAGCATGATAGACAGTGATCTCAGCTCACTAGCTGCCTGTGATCAAGTTTTTTTTTGTAGGCACCACGGCAAAGGAAAATGTTAAGAAAGGATTTGAAGGACAAGCTATCATTGATTTAAAAGAGAAAAGTGAACTTTACATATAACTATTTGTTTGAGAAGGTACATTCCCTATAGTAGCTGAAGATCTCCATAAAAATCGTATCACAGACCAAATATAACTTCTTGAAAACTTTTTTTTTATTTACAGAACACCCTTAATGTCTGCTGATCCAGACTGACCTACCTTGCAGAGATGCGGGAGTGTATACAACAGGCAATCCATATTCAGAACATACCTGCTTTTATAAAAATCCAATGCATAACACATTTTTCTTAGTAATTTCTTTAGCATCGTCTTGAACAAAGCATATCCTTGAAATGATTTTTATGTAAGTAAATCAACATTTATGCCATATCATTTGGAAACAGAATTTGTTTCCTTTGCTGCAGAACCAATATTGCCTTTTAACTATCTGCAGCTTAAGGGTACATCCACACTACCTGCCGGATCGGCAGGTAGCGATTGATCTATCGGGGATCGATTTATCGTGTCTCATCTAGACACGATAAATCGATCCCCAAATGCTCTGCCGTCAACTCCGGAACTTCACCAGGGTGAGAGGTGGAAGCGGAGTTGACGGGGAAGCCACAGCCGTCGATCCCGCATAGTGAGGACGGGAGGTAAGTTGATCTAAGATACATCGACTGCAGCTACGCTATTCTCATAGCTGAAGTTGCGTATTTTAGATTGATTTTCCCCTGCCAGTGTAGACCAGGCCTATAAGATGATGCTTTGTATCTCACTCAGGCACATTACTGTTACAGATCTGAATTTTTGCTTTTTTTCCCCATAGGTGCAAAGTGCTTAAGAAACAATATTTTAGGGCCAAGTAGGAGAGTAGATGATTTCACTGACTTTTCACCTTTGGGAACCTGCTCAAATTCTGATTAGGTCTTGCAGAGAATTGTTCATATTACATCCCACCCAACTGGCACACACTGCTATGCGGATGCCTGAAAATGGCAATGTGGTCACTTGTAACATATGAAATTAACTCAACTAAAGAAAAGTTTTCAGTGTTTATTTTATTTACATAGCACACAGACACACAGCTATACCCTACTTCACTAACATTGCGAAGCCTGTTATTTTTGCCATATTTAGACAAATTAGGGTACTATAATGATACTGCAAATAGAGAAGATGCTATAGAAATATATTTAGGTGGGGATCATGAGATATGTTTTGATAAAATGTCTAGTCTTTCTTGGGGGAATATAGTAGCTACAAAAACTATTTTTAAATTGTGTTTTTTAAATTTTTTTAAGCATCTAGAGTGCTGGACAGACACTAGAGAAATCAACAAATACTGGTATGTTGAACATAGTTATTTACAACAGGAATTAAGGAACCCACAAGTTTGATCCACCTGACAATATTATTTTTGTCAAGAGTTCTTGATCTACTGGAGAGATTAGGAACCTCATGACTTTATTTTTACAGCATCATTTACTTTCACTTTCAAATGTGAAATGTTAATAGTATCCCTAATGGCCATATGCTCCCTTTTACCATATGCTGAAATTAAACATACATCAGAAGAGACTAATTTCTATTTTTCCTTACCTGTCTAATACAAGATCTGGTGCAAAAATTAGCTTGCCAGGATAATCAATCGACCTCCACATCAGACCCACCATTAAAACTTCCATCCAACAACTCTCCAAGAGCCTCACTTGGTCATACAGACTGAGCTCTATGAAGCCTAAAACAATGAAATAATAACAACATCAGACATGTACACCTATCTGTTTCATTATTTTGCATATATATAAAAAAAAAAGCACAGAAAATATCTCAGATACTAGAAGAAAATAGTCACAAGTTATATGTTGTGGAGAAAACTTACCACAAAACAGTTTTAAAATCATGACGAATCATACCTGTGCTACTGCTTTTGCATATAGGATGAAATTCTTCTGTATGCACAGAGTCAGCTCTAGGTTTACACACCTCTCTGCGCAAGGTAAATTTCTATTAGCAGCAACAAAGGAACAGAAGAAGCAGTAGCAGAGTGTAACTCATTCCATTCCATTCTACTGCTCCTACTGGACAACTGATCCTCCACTGCTGCTCCTAGTAGGACACCGCTCTGGTACAGAGGATGATTAAGAGACAGAACAACAGAGATAAACAGAGTGAGAGAGAATACACAAGAGAATTAAAAATGAAAGAAAAAAAGGATGGTCAAATATAATGAGGCTCAAAAATCAAGGAGGGACAAATGGAACAAGGGACCAGACCAGTGGTCTAATTTCAGTGCACCTGTGTTCACAACCAAGCTTAAGCCTTGTCAGACCTGGGTATATATAGTTGAGCAACTAAACAAGGTGTGTGACTTCCAAACAAACACCCATAATTCCTCTAAAACCCCATAGTGGAAAATCATGAGGTAACCTGACCACAGATGCAGTTTATTCCTAATCCTTTTCAATCAGTTGTATTAGATTTTTATATTGTGAGATTTTTATAGCCACTCAGGTTCTTGTTATCCTGCCAAATATATCTGTGGTTGTTCTCATTATTCTTAAAAATGCCCAATTCCCTTTTTTAATCCACTCAACTACTGGACTTGATGTATAGTAGTAATGAGTTCCACATGTTCCTATACATTTTGTAAAAAGTATTCCCTTTGTGTAAGTTTTAAATGTATTTCATTCAATAGCCCCTTCTTATAGTAAGAGAAAGGGAAAAACAGGAGCTTCCAATTTACCTTCTCTAAGCCCAGAGTCCCATGTTCTCTATGATTCTTCTGCCATGGAATATGCTGGGAAATTCATGGCTTGCTGCAGGTTGTGCTCTAGAACATTTGTTTGCAATAAGTGAGGTATATTTTTGAATTGAAAATGCCTGCTTTGTAGAAGTTGTCAGGGTGAAGCTGGAGGTTTTGGTAAGCTATGGAATGGGCAGTTGGGGCTTTTGGAATCTGTTCTGGTATGAGAGGCAGTATGGGATTGCGCATAAAGCACAGTAGCTGTCTGTTTTTGTTAAAGTGATCTGCAGAGAAATAGTTAACAGAGCTAGCATTTACATTGTCATCTGTAGACTTCAGTGTTAACATAGAGAAGCTCATGGTTTTCAGAGCTATTGTTTCAGGCAGTCTGCAGACTCAGGGAGACAATTATGTCATGAGGTCTAGAAATATAGATTTTAAATAATGAAAACTTGGGTTGTGGCAACAACAAATCAAACTTAATATCAAAATAAACAACACTGGCTACTGTATGGATTATATCATTCTTTTTCATATTTCATTTAATAAAAATATCGATTTTTAATTTTCAGCTGATAGAGAATTACTAGAATTACTGCCAGTGTCACAGAATCTGGATCCAATTATCGCACAGAGTCTTATCTATAGAATTTGGTATTTTGTATACTTCTATTTTGTGCCTCTTGTATGTGTCTAAATGAAGATTTAGGTCAGTTAAAGCCAGACAAGACTAAAAAAAATCATAGGGACACACATCAAAGTTAAGCAAAGGTGCATCACTTTGCTGAGTTGTAAATTAACTGTAAGCATGCAGGAATAGGACCTGTCACTTTAGACGGTGCAAGGAAAACTTTTGATCAATGTACAGTGGCAGTCAAAAAAGCATACCAAAAACAAAAACAAACAAAACTAATACACAAAAACAAAATTGGCAGTATAATAAATAAGATGCCATTATAAAAATTAAAATGTTCTAATGCCACTATATAAATGAAATGGTACACTCTCACCTGAAATATTGTTTTTGGTTCTGGTCACCCTATTTCAAAAGTCCTACTAAGATATGGAACTCAATGGTATATAGTGGGAATGAGTTCTAGTCACCCTATTTCTATTGCCAGTGTAATACAGGAAGTCGGATTAGATGATCACAATAAGAACATAAGAACAGCCATACTGGGTCAGATCAAAGGTCCATCTAGCCCAGTATCCTGTCATCCGACAGAGGCCAATGCCAGGTGCCCCAAATGGAATGAATAGAACAGGTAATCATCAAATGATCCATCTCCTTTTGCCCATTCCCAGCTTCTGGCAAACAGAGACTATGGACACAATCCCTGCCAATCCTGGCTAATTGATGGACCTATCCTCCATGAACTTATCTAGTTCTTTTTTGAGCCCTGTTATAGTCTTGGCCATCACAACATTCTCTGGCAAGGAATTCCACAGGTTGACTGGAAAAATTACTTCCTTTTGATTGTTTTAAGCCTGCTGCCTATTACTTTCATTTGGTGGCCCCTAGTTCTTGTGCTCTGAGGAGTACATAACACTTCCTTATTTACCTTCACCACACCAGTCATGATTTTATAGATCTCTATCATATCCTCCCTTAGTCATCTCTTTTCCAAGCTGAAAAGTCCCAGTCTTATTAATCTCTCCTCATACCACAGCAATTCTGTACCCCTAATCATTTTTGTTGCCCTTTTCTGAACCTTTTCCAGGTCCAATATATCTTTTTTGAGATGGGGTGACCACATCTGCATGCAGTATTCAAGATATGAGCAATAGTCCCTTCTGGCCTTTGAACCTATATGAAAAAGAATATAGAAAAAGTAGACAACAGTGAACAGTGCAGTTTCAGATCACTACTACGTTAAACTAGCTAACCTAAAAAGAATTTAAACTCTGAAAGCAAAAATCATTTTGAAGATTTCTGTGCCGCTAAACTGAGAAAGATATTTCAGCCTGATCATACCCACTAACACCAAAAATATATCCTGCAATAGAGAAAAGCCAATGTGGCAAATTGAAGTCACAATAGAACAATATGACGAAAAATAATACCCTAAAAATAGAAAAACACATTCAAATTAAAGAAAATATTAATTTAAAAAAATACTTATGAAAAGTAGCTATAGCTTGCTATCTAGGAAAGTAACTAATATAATGCACCTACCCATTACTGTCACTTCTGCTTTGAATGATAAAATAAGACAACAAGTAAAAGTTGTGTTAGCTATCACAAGAGGTAGTGTTAGGCACTCAGAATTGGGAATACATTCAATTTAACGTCACTTCTATTTTCTGCATTGTTCTCAAACTAATTGTCTATTCTTATTCTATAAGACACAAGCTGATTAGTAAAAATAAACACACATAATACTCTTCTAATGCTTCTAGGATCTGTATGATGATTTCTAATTGCCTTAACTTTTTTCCGGTAGTTGGAATATTACCAAGATTTGCAGTACTCTGAAAATAAAGACACTACAAGTATGCAAAAAACAAACCAAACAAAAACTCAGCAACAAAATATAGTAATCAGAGCTGCAATTAAAGTTCAGTTTCATGAAGGACTTGAAATTTTAAAACTTGGCTCTATTTAAACTGGATTGAAAACTGATAATTTAATAATTCTCTGTGAAATAAATTATTTTTTGTTTCAGATTATTTTAAATGCTTTAAATACAATAGTTACAAAGATAATGCATTAAACAAAACATACATTTCTTTCTGAACACATTGGAACTTGTCCCCAAAATAAAATTAACCTAATTTTGCAAAATGTGTAATTTTGACAGAACCACATATTCCAATGGAATACAGTTCCGCAGTTTCTCCAGTCAACCTGAACAGTAACAAAACATTCTGATGCACAATAGGAATCACTGTTTTAGTGTCCTCTTCCTTAAATTTACACATATTTTACACCACTAGGAATAAGGGTGAATGGTTTAGACCAGGGATCAGCAACCTTTGGCACGCGGCTCGCCAGGCCAATGGGGCATGTGGGAAGCGGTGCAGGCCAAAGGATGTTCTGGCTGCCGCTTCCCGCCGCCCCTATTGGCCTGGAACAGCGAACCACGGCCAGTGGGAGCTGTGATTGGCCAAACCTGCAGACAGGGCAGGTAAACAAACCAGCCCGGCCTGCCAGGGTGCTTACCCTGGCGAGCTGTGTGCCAAAATTTGCCGATGCCTGGTTTAGACATTCAGTTTCAGGACATACAAGCCTCAGTTCGCAGTCTAATCTTCTTTCTTCAGCTTGCCATGAGTTCTCACCATCTAGTTCATCTCTCAAGCAAAAACTCAAGCCTGCAAAGACTTACCACCAGATGTCACACTCACTATCACTAGTAGTCCTACAATAGTCTTATTGGGACTACTCTTAGGCCATGTCTAGACTACCCGCCGTATCGGCGGGTTAAAATCGATCCCTGAGCACGCTTATATCGATTCCAGAACTCCACCAACACGAACGGAGTTCCGGAATCGACATGGCGAGCCGCGGACATCGATCCCACGCAGTGAGGACGGGTGAGTAAATCAATTTTAGATATTCGACTTCAGCTATGTTATTCACGTAGCTGAAGTTGCGTATCTAAAGTCGATTTTCCCCCGTAGTGTAGACCAGCCCTTAGTAGTAAACACTATGCTTGAAGATAAGTGTTTGCCTGGTTGAGTCCTATGATGCTGTATCTCAGTGTTCCTTTATTGTTTAAATGTTTCTTTTATTTAACTACTATTCTGCTGGTGAATTTGGTTCTCAGAAAACTGAGGGACTACAGTCCTTGGCTTAGTATATGCTAAACAATGTGACCAAAGAGAAGGCAAGCCTCTTCTTACAACTTTGTCAATGATCTGCCACTTAGACTGACAAGTAGACGTGGCTGAAATTTTTCAACCAAAATGATTTTTCAACAGAAAGTGACACTGAAATGTTTTATAAATTTGTGTCAATTCTACTTAACTGTTTCAGTTTAAAAAAAAAACAAAAAACCTAAAATATATTCCCCAAAAATGAAAAATTCTGTTTCAGTATTTTTTAAACAAAAGGTTTCAAATTTTTTAGTTCCAAATAACCAAATGTTTTTTAAAAAATTCAAAAACATTTTTAAATAGTGAGAACCAAAACAAAATGTTTTGATTGTGTCAAAAGACAAAGCGTTTAATTCAACCTGAAATTAATTTTTTGATTTTTCAGTTTGCTAGAAGTTTTGAAATATTTTGTTTTCAGTTCAACTTGAAAAATGTTTCTTCAATTTTTCAGAAGCGAAAAATCTGTTGTTTCACAGCTTTACTGGCAAAATTGTTCCTATTTTTCTCCTGGTCCCTTCTTGAACAGAGATTTGTGATCAGTTACATTCTGATTTTGTAAGAAGAAAAAAAAAAAAAGAAAGAAAAGTGGTAGGTCATAATGACAGGGTTGGCATAAAACTGTAGATTTTCTAGGCCAGAACAAATAAGGTTATGATTTAATACTTGTTCTTTGCATTACCAATAACTGAAAAATAAAATAATTCCCTGAATATTCCTAACTATCTTTGCCTCTAAACAGAACATGTAATCAATCTGAGCACAGTATTACATACTACTTAGCAAGCTGATGCTCTTGTATAGCAACAACAAAGTAAATGCATGTTGTTTTCAATTACTGTAATGGGAGCCGTTCATCAGAATTCCAGGGATGAATTTGATCTTAACTGTTTTAAAATTATAGTGCTATTTTAAATTAAATTAAATACTTAAGTGGAGAAAGATATATTAATCACTATTCAATCTATTAATCACTGTTGACATATTAAAATGCTAATTTATGATTCCTAACAAAACTGCTTTTTAGTCCACTTCTCAAAAAGGACATAATTAACATTACATGTGATTGCTGATCTTGTCTAATAAACAAGGGTTCATCAATTTTAAAATGATATGGTTGTTCTCTAAATCAAAACATTTTTGGTGAATTATGGAGGTCAAAGAGTTTTTATTTCTGAGGGAATTCTGTGCTACTATGCACATGCATAATTAATAATCACCACATATTTTAAGTTTTTTCCCCCACAGAAAAAGCTTCTGCTGGAAAGTTGCGGCAATTCCACCTTTTGCCCACCAGAGGGCACTATGGTGATAGAACAGAGCAGCAGCTCCCAGCCAGCTAGGGAAGAGAAAAGAGGTTACTCACCTTTGTAATTGTTGTTCTTGGAGATATGTTGCTCATATCCATTCCAATTAGGTGTGCGTGTGCCATGTACACGATCTTCGGAAGATTTTACCCTAGCAACACTCGGTGGGTTGGGTGAGGCGCCCCCTGGAGTGGCACCTTTACGGCACCGGATATATACTCCAGCCGGCCCAGAGCCCCCTCAGTTCCTTCTTGCCGGCTACTCCAACAGAGGGGAAGGAGGGCAGGTTTGGAAAGGATATGAGCAACACATCTCGAAGAACAACAGTTACATAGGTGAGTAACCATCTTTTCTTCTTCGAGTGCTTGCTTGAATCACTTCCAGTTAGGTGGCTCCCAAGCCTTACCTAGCAGCAAAGAGTCCTGTGGCACCTTATAGACTAACAGACGTTTTGGAGCATGAGCTTTCGTGGGTGAATACCCACTTCGTCAGATGCATTACCTAGGCAGTGAGGTCAGAGTGAGATGTTGCAGAGTACAGAACAGCTGAGCCAAATTCTGCTTCACCCCTTGACTGCTGGATGATTGCACAGTGGGAAGCAAAGGTATGCACCGATGACCAAGTTGCTGCCCTACATATCTCCTGTATAGATACATGAGCCAGGAAGGCAGAGGACGAAGCTTGAGCCCGAGTGGAGTGGGCAGTAAGGTGCATAGTTGGGACACCAGCTAAGTCATAGCACACACAGATGCATGATGTGATCCAGGACGAGATGCGCTGAATGGAGACTGGAAGGCCCTTCATCTGGTCTGCCACTACTACGAACAGCTGGGTCATCCTCCTAAAAGGTTTCTTTTGTTTGTTCGATGTAAAAGGCAAGGGCCCTGCAAACATCTAGGGAGTGCAGCTGTTGTTCTCGTCGAGAAGTGTGCAGCTTTGGATAAAAGACCGGGAGGAAGATGTCTTGGTTGATATGGAAGGCAGACACCACCTTAGGAAGGAAGGCAGGGTGTGGTCCCAGTTGTACCTTGTCCTTATGAAACACCGTATACGGTGGGTCCGACCTGAGGGCTCTAAGCTCTGACACATGTCTCGCCAAAGTGATAGCTACGGGGAAGGCTGTCTTCCAGGAAAGGTACAGGAGTGAGCAGGTGGCCATTGGCTCAAACAGGGCACTCATGAGTCTGGATAGGACAAGGTTGATGTCTCACGTAGGGGCCAGATGCCGAATTTGCGGGTACAGGCATTCTAATCCCTTGAAGAACCTGCTGACCATGGGATTGGAGAAGACCGAGCGCCCATTTTCGCCCAGGTGGAAGGTTGAAATCACTGCTAAGTGTACTCTGATGGATGAAACTGTTAGACTCTGCTGTTTCAAGGACAAGAGATGGTCTAAGATGGTAGGTACTGGCATCTCCAGTGGGGCAATATTGCTCAGAGCACACCAGCAGGAGAAACACTCCCAGTTGGCCAAATACATGGACCTGGTAGAGGGCTTTCTGCTACCCAGAAGTACCTGCTGCACCAAGCGGGAGTCGTCCGTGTTCCTGAGCGATCAGGTCCGGCCACAATGGAAGTGGAATTGGAGCGGTCACCAACAGATCAAGGAGAGTGGTATACCAATGCTGCCTGGGCCACGCTGGGGCGATCAAAATTAAGTGGGCCCTGTCTATGCACAACCTGAGAAGGACCCTGTGGACTAATGGGAATGGAGGAAAGGCGTAATACAGGCGGTCTTTCCACAGTATCAGGAAGGCATCTGACAGGGAACCCGAGGAGCGTCCCTGGAGGGAGCAGAACACCTGGCACTTCCAATTCTCGCGCGAGGCGAATAGCTCTATCTGGGGAAACCTCCACTTCTGGAAAACAGAGTGGATGATGTCCAGGCGAATCGACCTCTCGTGAGCCTGGAAGGATCTGCTGAGGCGGTCCACCAAGGTGTTCTGGACTCCTGGGAGAAACGAAGCCATCAGGTCGATCAAGTGAGCTATGCAGAATTCCCACAGATGAATGTCTTCCTGACAGAGGGGGGACGATTGCGTCCCCCTTGTTTGTTGATATAAAACATGGCTGTTGTGTTGCAGTTTTCACAGACAACACAACAGCCCTGAAGGTGCTTGAGGAACACTTGACATGCCAGGTGCACTGCTCTCAGCTCCCGTACATTGATGTGCAGGAAAATCTCGTGTGGACCAAAGGCCCTGTGTACAAAAGTCTGCACAATGAGCACCCCAATCCAAAGATGATGTGTCCATGGTTAGGATCAGGGAGGGCTGCAGGGCATGGAATGGTACCCCTTTGCATACCGAGTTGGGGTTCAGCCACTAGATCAGGGAGGTTAAGACTTCTGGCGGTACCATGACCACTGTACCCATGTTGTCCCAGCATGGGCAGTATACAGTTGAGAGCCAGGCCTGAAGTGGACAGAAGCGCAGTCTGGCATGTCTGGTCACGAAGGTACAAGACGCCATGTGTCCCAGGAGACTGAGGTATGTCCATGCTGTCGAGGTCGGGAAGCTCTGGAGGCCGTGGATAATGCTTGCCATCAACTGAAAGCGGGCGTGCGGTAGGCATGCACAGGCGAGTCTTGAATCCAGGACTGCTCTGATGAAGTCTATTCTTTGGGTCACCTCCAAAGTGGACTTTTTGACACTGAGCAGCAGGCCCAGCTGTCTGAACAAACTCATGATGAACAGAACAGGAGATTGCACCTGGTCCTGAAGTGACCCCGAATAAGCCAGTCGTCGAGGCACGGAAACACTAGAATCCAATGTCGATGGAGGGAGGCAGCTATGATGGCCATACACTTTGTAAAGACCATTGGTGCCATGGATAGGCTGAAGGGAAGGATGGTAAACTGGAAGTGCTGTTGGTTGACCACAAAGCAAAGGAAATGCTTATGCGGTGGGTAAATTGCTATGTGGAAGCATGAGTCTTTCATGTCGAGGGCAGCGTACCAGTCTCCAGGATCCAGGGAAGGAATAGTGGTCCCCAGGGAAACCATGCAGGACTTCAACCTTACCATGAATTTGTTGAGTCCATGCAGGTCCAGGATGGACCATAGCCTGCCCTTTGCCTTGGAAACTAGGAAATAAAGTGAGTAAAATCTCCTGCCCCTCAGTTCCCTTGGAACCTCCTCTACAGCTCCAATAGCTAGGAGCGTCTGCATCTCCTGTAGAAGGAGTTGCTCCTGAGAGGGGTCCCTGGAGCGCGACAGGGAGGGAGGGAAAACAAACTGAAAGCAGTATTTACATTCCACAGTATGTAGGACCCAGCGGTCTGACGTTATATGGGCACACAGGGAGGAAATAGGAGAGGTGGTTGTTGAAAGGCGAGGAAGGATCCTGGAAGAAGACTGGTGCTCTGCCCTCAGGCACACACTTCAAAAATGTTGTTTGGACTCCACCGATGGTTTGTGGGGGGCCTGGTTCTGGCCTGTCTCCGGATCAGAGTGTCTCCACCTACCATCCCGACCGCAACTTCTAGAGAAGTCCTATCTCAGGGATTAGGGTAGGTGCGATGTGGTTGGGGTCGGAAGAGCCGACGCTGTGTCACCGGGCTGCATGCCCAGTGAATGCATGATGGCCCAGTTGTCCTTCAGACTCTGAAGTCCATCTTGTCTGAAAACAGACCATGGCCATCAAAGGGTAGGTCCTGAATAGTCTGCTGGAGTTCTGGTGGGAGACCGGAGACCTGTAGCCACGAGATGCGGTGCATAGCTACGCCTGAGGCTAGAGACCTAGCTGCCAAGTCTGCCACTTCTATTGAGGCTTGCAAAGATGTTCTGGCTACCTTCTTACCCTCCTCTAATAGGGCCCCGAACTCCTCCCTGGCCTCCTGAGGAATAAGCTCTTTGAACTTTTGCACTGAGTTCCAGGTATTATAATTGTAGCTGCTCAAGAGGGCCTGCTGGTTAGTCACTCTGAGCTGCAAGCTGCCAGTAAAGTAAATTTTGCACCCAAATAAATCTAGGCATCTAGTGTCCTTAGATTTAGGAGCAGGAGCTTGTTAGCCACATCTTTCCCTCTCATTAACAGACTGTACAACGAGGGAGCATGGCTGGGGACGAATATACAAGTATTAGTAGTCCTTCGAGGGGACCAAATACATCCTTTCCATCCCTTTGGCAGTAAGAGGAATAGAGGCCGGAGATTGCCAGATCATAGTGGCATTAGCCTGAATAATCTGGATAAAGGGCAAGGCTATTCTGGTCAGGGTGCTGGCAGATAGAATGTCCACTACGGGATCCTCAATCTCCACCACCTCCTCCACCTGGAGGCTCATGTTTTGTGCCTTCCTGCGAAGCAACTCCTGGTGGGCATGGAGGTCTATAGGTGGGGGGCCAGAGGAAGATGTACCCACCACCGCCTCGTTGGATGACGATGAGGAGGATATTCCTAGGATTAATGGGTCCTGGAGAAGGTCTTTCTGGGGAGGGTCCAGCTGCCCTAAGTCCACCATTCTAGGGGCAAGGGCCTGAACTAAGGGCAGGGCCGTCGCCTATGAACCACCCAGGGGAGGGCGAGTGGCCTCCGGTATCAAGGGCTCCGAGTGGGCAGAGCGAGAAGCCCCTGAGGGGACCCCTTGGGCCTGATGTTATGCCCCAGGGATCGAAAAGGACCATTGTGGATGTCCCTGACCAGGATCCTGTCCCTCATTGTGCCATTGGCTAGCACCGTCTGCATCTTGGTCCTGGACATGATAGCCACTTTCTGCCTGGGACAACCTTGAGTTGGGACAGGACGGCCAAGGTGGAGCCAAGCGTGTATGCTGGGTCACCTTGTCATGTGGTACTGCACCACGGAGATGGAGATCAGTGCCATGGTCTCGAGCGGTACCGCGATCCTGATTGGGACTGGCAGTCATATTGGTGCCGAGAGGCAGATCTGGACCTCGACGAACATCTATGGGCAGAACAGTGCCGGGAGTGACTCCGAGTAGATCGGCGCCAGGATCAGTGCTGGGAGCTGGACCGGTACCAACCGTACCGGGAAGATGATCTTTGTGTGGCGGAGCGGCGCCGTGAGTGTGACCGGCTCCGACACGGCGAGCGGTGCCGTGAACAAGACCAGTGTCTGGATCAGGACCATGACCAGGACTGGGACCAGGATCAGTGCCCTCCTATCTCTGCGACAGAGGATGCAGCATGGAGGGCTTTCCTTTTGAGGGACCAGCCCGTACCAGCGGTACCAAAGGTTGCGACGGTCTCAGCTCAGTGAACGCAATCAGGTTGCATGCCGTGGAGAAAGTCTCTGGAGTGGACGGCAGACGGAGCTCGACGATGGTACACACCAGGGAGCTTACATGCACCAGACTCGACGCCCCTTGTGGTGCCGGAGTCAACGGTACTGGGGTTGGTGCCTTTGCGGAACGGTCCAACACAGGACGCAGCTCTGAGGGAGGCACAGGTGGTGCCGGCAACTGCAAGGGAACAGCAAGTTGTTTGAGCTGCTTCTTTGGTCCCGGAGACAGCAAGTGGCGCCGCGCTCGTAGAGGTGCCAGAGATGTCTGGTGCCAGGCGTCTTTGTTGGTGTCCGGACATGGTGCTGACCCTTCCTTTGCCGCAGGGGTGCTGCAAACCGATGAAATCAGCGCCAGGTATTGGCGCAGAGCCGAGGACATCGGGCTAAGTGCCACTTCCATAAAGGAGCTGCTTCAAGCGAAAGTCCCGCTCCTTTTTAGTCTGAGGCTTGAATGCCTTACAAATGCGGCCCTTATTGAATTGATGAGATTCTCACAGACACTTCAAGCAGGAGTCGTGGGGGTCTCCTGCAGGCATCGGCTTAAGGCAGGCCGGGCATGGTTTGAAACCTAGAGACCTAGGCATCAGCCCGGGTACCGGGAGAGAGGGAAGGGGAGAAGCTACTACTTCTCCCAACTACCCGCAACTACTTCTCCCAACTACCCACCAACTACTATTTACACTAAGAACAATAACTATTAACTACTACTAGAGAACTAATACCATCTACTTTTAAAACTATTTACAACTATAAATGAGTGCTACACTAGAAGCTAAGGAAGTGGAGTTCTGCTAAGCTGCGCTCCACAGTTCCAATGACAGTCATGGGAATTAAAAGGAACTGAGGGGGCGCTGGGTTGGCTGGGGTATATATCTGGCACCGTAAAGGCATCACTCCAGGGGGCGCTTCAGCCGACGCACCGAGTGTTGCTAGAGTAAAATCTTCCAATGATCGTGCATGCAGCACTTGCACACCTAATTGGAACTGATATGAGCAAGCACTTGAAGAAAAAATAGGCTATCTTCTTCACAGCACCTGTGGGCCAGGTCAGGAGACAGACAGCATGGGGCTGCTGGGGAGTCACAGAAAGGGTGTCATAAGGGCTAGTCAAGTAGGACAGACTGGGGCAGGGGCTGAATGGGAATGGAGGTGCAGGGACACAGAGAGGAGGGAGATGCAGGGCCACATGGGGACAGGGGACAATGTGTGGGGCCATACAGGGACAGGGGGGTGGC
Source organism: Chelonoidis abingdonii (assembly GCF_003597395.2). Taxonomy (NCBI): domain Eukaryota; kingdom Metazoa; phylum Chordata; order Testudines; family Testudinidae; genus Chelonoidis; species Chelonoidis abingdonii. The sequence continues at coordinate 146,109,979 of NC_133772.1, read as the reverse complement.
TGAGTGGGGGTAGAGGAACACGTGGACAGGGGATGCAAGGACACATAGGGATAGTGGCAGATTTACCTGCCTGAATGCAAGAGGCTGGGGTCAGCCAGGGTCTGCAAGGGAGAAGCTCCCTAACAATCCCTCCCTGCCCCGCCTCACCCTCCCTCCCAAAAAACCCTGTTCCATACTTTTCCTACACATACTCAACAACCCTCCAAGTTCACACCCAGGCTCCTTCCCAGCAATTACTTTCCCCTCCTCAGCTCCTCCATTACCCCTGACTCCCGCAAGCCTTTGCACTGCTTCTGAAGGGTGCAGGAAATACAGTTCTGTACTGTAGTTTAAATGAATTATTACTCAGAGTTCGTATTAATATGCCTAGTAAGGAATCTATTTGTCAAAAAACATTTCCTGAATCTTTTTTGTTGTCTGTATTGTTACAGACATACTTACTGACAGGTACTTTGAAATAAATGACCAAAAATAATTGAAACTGGTGTGATTATATTGTGTGATTTTGACAAATCAAATATACAGAATTCTGCAATATTTTAAAATATTGTGCACAGAATTTTCACTTCTTTTATTGCAGAATTTATAAGTTTTCCTCTACCATTTTAAAAGTATAATCTTAAGGCCTTGAACCTACACATTTATTGCCATGCTGCTTCTACCTCAGAATCTAAACAATGGATTAATATTTATGGTAGAGGTATTTGTACTTAGTACAAAATTTCTATGGAAAAAAATAGTTTTTGAAATTCTTACCAGGAATTTTCTTGGCCCAACCAATCATGTGAACCAATTCTTTGTCTGCAAGTTTTGTCAATGACATCATCATGGAGACTTCTGTAAATGGCTTGTTGGGGCGACTCACCAGCAACACGTTAGGAGGTTCAGCTTCAAGTAATGTTAAAACAAACTGCTCAGGACTGGGTGCACTAAGAAGGATTTCTTTCACTCGGGTTATATTTTCACTATTCTTTTTAGCTTTGCCAGTGCAATGCACTTGATCTTCTGAATTACGATGACGGCGTATGATACGATACCCACAACGTTCTCTTCTTGAACCTGAGACAAACAGAGTTACATAATTACATTTTTTTCTACCACCGTATTAGCTGAATCCAAAAATGAGGAAAGACAACAAGTACATTCCACACTGAAGTTAGGATTTTCAAAAGCACTCAGCATTGGTTTAACTATGCTTCCATTGACCTTAGTGGAGGCTCTCTTTTAATCCAAAAGAATGTGACAAAGTGAGCTGGATCAGATCAAAAATCTGTTTTAAACTCAGTGGAAAGCTCTCATTGACTTTAGTGAGAGATAGATCAGGTCTTTGATTGCAAACAGAATGGATATATACATATACAACAGAAATAAATAGTAAGAATGAGTTCTGAAAGCATGTCAGTTGATCCAAAATAAATGTCTCACATGGAAATACAAGCTGGGCCTTATTAAAGGCCAGAAGTTGTTCGTTTATTGTTCACTATGTCACAGAGCAAGCTGATTTGCTCTGGCTGTGAATACTACTATACTTGAGAACATCATTAATTACACTTTGAAAAAATGCTAAGAAATAGTCTGTTTAAAAGAGGATACTCTTGCTTCTCCCAAAATTTAGCTATGGGATTTTTGAAAGCAGTCAGCCTTGGACTAACTTTCATCCCACTTTGTTGCTGAATATATTATATAACAAAAAGGTTTTGTTATTGTTGTCATTCTAGTTACTGCTGAATGGTTATTTGTAAAATCTAGGATTTTGCTATTTAAAAAACAGAGGCGTATTTAAATAATTTATCAGAAGATGTTCTTAAACTGAAATTCTCTGGTACCATAACACTTATTTTCCTAAAATAAGTATATCTGAAGTAAATAAACAAACAAACAAATAAATTGTTTAGAAGTCAAATTTTTGTTTTAGAGCCATCAAAATGTTTTCTCAGTCTCAGTATCGGTCAAACTACTGATATGTAAGAATAAGCCAGTGCTAGTATCAGATGTATTTTGGGCCATTAATGGTCAACTAACTGCAATACCCTTTATCAAGATCACAACACATGGCAGCAGTGTTTAGCTTTGTTTTTTTCTAGCAGAATTTTCTTCAAATACCTTTCTCAAAATCTGCAGGACTCTCTAACCACTACAAGATAAATTTCATACTAATGTATTCCACAATTTTCTCCTTGTCAGGAGTAATAAGATTCCTTTAAATTATGAGTTGGAACAGAAAGCTCTTGCATCACTTCACTCTCTCCACCCATAGCTATTAGTGATCCCTCTTTAGACAGGACATTAAATGCAAACTAACGTTATCAATAGATCATTGTTTAATTTAGAGTAAAGACAAGGACTTTGACTGGACCTTCACTTCAAATACATATAAAATTAAGCATCAAAGAGTAAACTAGATAAATCTCCCAAAGTACTGGAAACATAATCACAGTAAAAATATTGCTTGACCATAGAATCAAATACAAATATAACTGAGTGGTCACTGGACAAACATGAACAAATAAAATAGATCTGCTATATACATTCGTTTAAAACTGCAGGACAATACTTCAGCTGTTTCTGTTACAATTTTCTCAACTCCTTTTATATTCCAAGAGGTTGTTGCAGAACTCAGTGCAAAAAGTCAATTTTTCATGTAACCTTGGGCTTATAAGGATAATTTTTAGGGGGCAGTAATGGGTGGTTGTTGTTGGTTTCTTTAATAGTTAACCTTTAGCACTGTCAGAAGAGTTGGCAACAGGATTTAACAACCATATAAAGGAGCCTAGGTCACCATTTAAGTATAATAAATGCAAAAGGAAAAGATTAACTACTCTGGTGTGACTTGCAAGTCTTGGAAAGCCTGTATTTATTGAAGAGTTAGAACAATGAAATACAACTAAATATACAGCTCTGTATTCCCATGAGTTAACATTCTGATCAAGTTAAACACTTAATCAAGTGCAGAAGTCAACAGGACTACTCACACACTTAAAGTTACACACACTTTGCATATGCTGGGGCTTCTGTGGGCCAGTCAGGTGCCCCAAAACAAGTTAGAGCAGACTGAGGGATTGCCCTAATTTGTTCCCCAGCTACAATAATTCCTGTGAGCATTTACACCAGCCAGGAACAGCTGTATGTAACACCACACCAACTATATCTCCTGTGCCAAAGTTCCTGTAGAGTGGAGTAGGGTCAGTTATGCACCCAATAACATCTCCCCATTTGTCAGGATATAGTGATTTTGTACTCCCTTCATTTCCAGGCATAACACACTGATGACTCTAATCTCCTAAAGCCTCTTACTCTCTACAGAATTGTATAACCTATATTAAAACATGTTAGTGCTGTTTTAAAAAAACAAGGTCAATTTTTGACCCAATGTAGTCACATTGAGTGAGAACAGAATTTGGCTTCCTGAATTTAGAGTTGAGGTAAGCTTCCAAATTGCCTTTTTACTAAGTACTATTTGAGGGGCTCTGCTTTGTCTGTTCCACAATTAATCACCACAGAGAATCCACCATTGAACTTTCCTCCAGGTACACTACCAAGTCTTTATTCCATGTAAAGCATATAACAATGTAGTTTTGGGTTAAGCCTAATATTTCTTTTCAGTTAGTTGCTATTTGGTATGTTTTCATATATGTGTGTGTGTATTTTTTTCATTTTACACCTTACTCCTATATTATTGCACAAATATTGATATCCACAGGCTGTATTAAGAGTATACAATTGTTAGTTTTTCCTACAAAGCGGCAAGATCTTTTAAATTACTTTAGAATGAAATATTCAACTAATTCAAATTTCATCTCATCATTTCTTGTACTTTAAAAATATAATAATGTTAGCATTTGTGCTCTATTTCAAACATAACAGCAAAACTTGGTCCATCAATGGCTATTAGCCAGGATAGGCAGGAATGGTGTCCCTAGTCTCTGTTTGCCAGAAGCTGGGAATGAGTGACAGGGGATGGATCACTTGATGATTACCTGTTCAGTTCATTCCCTCTGGGTCACCTGGTACCAGCCACTGTCAAAAGACAGGATACTGGGCTAGATGGACCTTTGGTCTGACCCAGAAGGGCCATTCTTATGTTCTTATGTAAAACTTATGTTTAATTTCAATGAAAACTAATCTGTATCCAATGCACAATATCAAAATTCATAGAAAAGTTATGACATTTTTCCTTAAAAGACCTCTTTTGCTCCACAAATATACTTTGTGATAATAGAATAAAACAAAAAAAAAGAAATAGGATACTGAATTATAATTTGTATTTGGTTTAATTAATCTGAAATTGTCATAATAGACAAACAATAATTTACATATCAGCACATCTGGAATGCAGTTCTTCAGTAAATAACAGGATGCAGTTGAATTCAGTAATAAAATTTATTTTGTTTGGATTTGAAAAAAGAATTATAGCAAAACATGGCTCATAACATAACATTTAGATCTGCTAACTTAATTAACAAATCATGATACAGCACCTTTTAAGTTGATCAAATGTTGTTTCAAATTATTAATAAAGCTTTCATGATTTCTTTTGAAACATAGTGCACTCTTAATATTTTATCCTATCTTTTCATCTATAGCTCTTTAAGTACTTGACAAAAAATGTGCAGACATATTAGCCCAACATTATATTTGGCCTAAGTACAGCAATTTGAAGCAATCTGTATGAAAAGCTTGCAGTCTAGAAAATAACACATTGACATACAGAGATCATGGTTTGTTACTCTCCCTGCCACAAACTTCCTATGTAACCTTTGGCAAGTCACTTAAATGCCATTCCTCATTTACGTAATCTAGAAAATGCAGGTAATACCAGAGAAGGTGTTTTGGTAAAGGATGCAGAAGTCAGTCATTTTACCAGATACTTTCATTTTGCAGAATAAAGTTGTAATTAACAACGTACCCTGTCATTTATATGGGACTCCACAATAAGAGCACTATTTTCACACATTGCCTGGGACAGCAGAAAAACTAGTCACCAGAGCAGAACAGATACATCATATTAAATAAGGTACTAAAATTATTCTTTTTTTGTTCATGGACAATTAGTGAACCAAAAAAAATTACAAAATTTTCTAATTCTTTCATTATTTAAAATGAAAAATTCCTTCAATAAATTATTTTTGCTTTAGAGATCATTTGTTTGCTTTTTATTTGCAAGTTGCAAATATTGCCAATTTCTGCTGTGTTAAATAGTTACAGAAGTCAGGAGCATTGCTTTTGCTCCCTAAATGATGGCTTACGTAACTAACAAAATCAGCATGAACTGTGAATTTTACAAATGAATATACAATTCAAAATTCACTTTTGTTTGATATTTGAGCTTAATTTTTACACGTATTTTTGACCCACAGATTCATTCAGCTATACTGATCACAAAGAAGTTGTTGTCTGCGAGACATTGCAGAACAATGGATTAAATTACTATAATTTCTACAATGGCTACAATGAAAGCCAGTGCTGCGAAAGTCATTTTCTTTCATTTCTAATAACATAAGCAAATCTGGAATATTTGAAAATTCCACCTAAAAAAGTGAGTTCAATTTTTTAACATAGGGTAAAGGACATCTAAATCCTGTGCTTGGCAACTCAAACTGGCACATGAAATTTGTTAAAAGCCTGACAAGCCTATTGACTGATGAAAGTACTTAAAGACAAGATTTGGACATTCCATTAATGACCCACACATTTGAAAAATCAGGTTCTGTATTTTCTACACTCCTTTAATACCATTTATTGGCAGTATATGGAGAAACACAAAATTCATGCAAAAAAAGAAACAGTGAAAGCAAAAATAAACCCAGTCAATAGGAAACCCGAACAGTCATTAAGGAAGAGGTCTACTCCAGTCCCAGCAAGTAACAAACAAACAAAAAATACCAACCTAGCCACTCCCAGAGTGGATAGGATAGCAAAAAGATGAGTACCTCCCCTCTTCTTGATTGCCCTGGATAAATGGCTCAATCCATGTCAGGCTCACCAAGGCCAATTATCAGAAAGCTCCAAAAGATATCAGCTGAGGCAGTGGAACTCCAAATCGTCTCAGCTCCTCCAACGCTGCAAAAGGAGCTCCCAGTCCACACTGAAAAAGTAAGACAAGTTGAGGGCAAAGATACCCATACTTGAAGGACAGGTTCAGGTAGAAAGGGTAATCACCATGGTGATGCGCACACATCACCCCAAATTATCCAACTTTTCTGATACACTTTGCCTGAGCCTGCTGGACTGGGTTTATTTTTTTATTTTTTTGCATGAATTCTGTTTCCCCTTGTGCCTGGTGAGGTGTTAAACAGTTACTTTTCCACAGCCGATCATTTTGCAATTTTTTTCTGATGTTGTTGATGTGGCGATGTGTTTTCTCTGATGTGAAATTTACCAGTATACTAGCCTTCTTAATCTGAAGAGTGAGCCAGAAGGATTCCTAAGGAGAAACTTGCAGATGCAGTGTCTGAGGTTCTCATTTTTCTTTTGGCAGTGGTGGTATTTCCCATATTAATCTCCAGTATCACCTTGATACAAAGTTCTAAAAAAATAACCTTCACCACCTGTAGTCTGCTGCTTGGACTTCTTAGACATCACTGCCTTCTTAAATGATGAGAAGAAAAATCAGACCAGGAGACTGCACAGCAATGTTTTCCTAATGTCTTCCACTGTTTCAAAGGGTTTATGTACAAACCAATCATGTTTTTAAATTATTGAAAACTTCTGTCGATGAAATCCCCAATGAGGATTGGTTGTCTTTAAAATCTGAAATTATATTCATGCCAGATTTTGTAAACTCAGTTTGGGTTTTACTTTTTGGAAGCTTTCCATGCTGTGGTGGCTGGTGCTTAATGGACTATGTTGTCCCTCTGCTGGGAAGCAGAGCTCCATACCAGCCCCAGCTTGCCCAAAGTCCACTTTCCCAAGTATCCCTTCCCATCCTGTGTTTTAGAACCAGAAGTGGACCAAACCAAACCATTCAGTAGAAGAGGGGGAAGAAACCTCAATTTAGGAGAAAGTGGAACAAACCTTCCTAGTCCCTAGAGTAAATAGTCCTATTAAAACAAATCTCTAACGAGTGGAAAATTTATCGTTTTGCTCCATGGAAAATAGTATTTTATTATCTATGAAAAAACACATCTTTAATTATGGCAGTTTGTTTTAAATGCATGGGCATATGAAAGTTAATGAGACCTTTACCTAATGAACTGTGGGATTGAGCCTACAATCCATATTACTAAAGGAAGCTTCTGTTGCTCACATCAACCCCAAATCTAAATTTGATAGACATCACCTTTTCTCACAGATGTCTTGTAAGTGACCTGATGAGATGCTTTGAGACAATTCAGTTTTGATTGCAAGATACATAATTTCTGTTTTCATCTTCCAAACAACTGAACTAGACAGAGTTCTCATGGATTTCATTTGAGGAAACTTACCTGATTTCAATGTAACTATTTTAAAAAACACTGATGTTATTTATTTGTCTTTAAAATTCTCATATTTAAGCATTTTTAAGGAGCAGTTTTAGTCTACACTGAATGTTATTAGAACACAAGTATATTTGGGAGAAAACAGTAAAAATTCCAGTTCTATAAATTTAGGAAGATAAATGGGCAGTGTCAATCCAAGTTTTAGATCAGTAGTAGTAGTAATTACTATCAAGCCCAGTCATGTATCAGCACCCCATTGTGCTAGGCACTGTACAAACACAAAACAAAATAGACAGTCTCTGCCCAGAAAAACGTAAAGAAGTGTTTTAGAGATTTCTTTTTTCAGCACACTTAGAACAATTTTTGGTCACTTTTAAAAACCATTCTCCTGCAATTTTTGAAACTCAGATACTACAGCTCATTTAGGTCCCATTCCTGCAAAGACTTACACTTGCTTAACTTTATGGATTGTGACTAGCCCCATCAAAGTCACTGACTACTCAGTGAGTAAAATCTGCAGAAGTGGCTAAGTGACTTAGGACCAGGGGTGAAAATAACTTACTGGACTTACTGGTACTGCTGGAATCTTTAGGGGGCGTGGCCTCATCCGGAAGAGGTGTTGGCCTATCAAGATTTAAAGGCCCTGGGGAACCAGCTGTGGCTGGGAGACCCAGAGCCTTTAAATCAACCAGGGGCTCCCAGCTGCAGAGGTGGCTGGGAGCCCCCCGGGGCTCAGGGGCAAATTAAAGGGCCCGGGGCTCTGGCCACCAGGGGGAACCCTGAGCTTTGCGGGGCTGGGGCAGGGATTTAAAGGGCCCAGAGCTCCTGCCGCTGAGGGAAGCCTGGAACCCTTTAAATCCTAGCCCCAGCCCGGCCACCGGAGCCACGGCCAGGATTTAAAGGGCTCTGGGCTGCCCACAGCAGTGGAGAGCTCTGAGCCCTTTAAATCCCAGCCGTGGCCGGGATTCAAAGAGCTCTGGGCTGCCCGCAGTGGTGGGGAGCTCTGAGCCCTTTAAATTCCGGCCCCAACCTTGCCGCCTGAGCCTCGGCCGGGATTTAAAGGTCTCTGGGCTGCCTGCAGCCACGGGGAGCTCTGAGCCCTTTAAATCTCAGCCGCAGCAGGTATTCAAAGGGCTCAGGGCTGCCCACAGCCGTGGGCAGCCCAGAGCCCTTTCAATCCCTGCCGTGGAAGTCGATGCAGTTCAACACGGTGTACTGGCTCTTGCCAGTACACCGTACCGGACTGCACCTGCTTACTTTCACCTCTGCTTAGGACCCTAAATTGCATTTTCAAACTGAAATTAGGCATTTAGGCACCTAAGACTCAGTGAATGTCAATGGGAATTAGGCTCCTAAAAACCAGAATTTTAAAGTTATTTAAGTCACCTAATGATCTGGACCTAAGAGTGAGATTCATGAGAGAGCTTGTGGCACCTTAGAGACTAACAAATTTATTGGGCATAAGCTTTCGTGGGCTAAAACTCACTTCCCCACTTCATCAGATCCATGGAGTGAAAAATACAGTAGGCAGTTTATATATTACAGCAAAAGAAAAGATGCCTTATCAAGTGGGAGGTGGGGTCAGTGCTAACGAGGCCAATCCAATCAATGTGGATGGTCCCCATTCCCAACAGTTGACAAGAAGGTGTGAGTACCGACAAAGGGAAAATTACTTTTTAGCCAGCCATTCTTCAACAAAAAAACTTCAAAAACACACTTCAACGAGAAACTGCAGAACTGGAATTAATTTGCAAACTTGACACCATCAAATTAGGCCTGAATAAAGACTGGGAGTGGCTGGGTCACTACAAAAAGTAATTTTCCTTCTGTTGATATTCACCCCTTCTTGTCAACTGTTGGGAATAGGCCACTTCCACCTTGATTGAATTGAACAGACGAACATGGCTAATACTCTGAACAGGAGACACCTTGTGACTCTTTAGCCTAGCGGTTAGAATACTTAGCCAGGATGTGGAAGACAAGAGGTCAATTCCCTCCCTTTACCAGATCTGGAGTAAGGATTTGAACTCGGGTCTCCCACCTCCCAAGAGAGTATCCAGTCTACAGGGTATTGTGGGTCAGGTCTGTCTCCATCGTTACTGTTGGAGTTCTTCTACCGAATAAATAATTAAATATTCACTGGTTCCACAAGCGAGTGACTCTATATCCAATGGGATGTGAAAGGTTGTAGTCCCACATATCCTGAGTGAGTGCTCTATCCATTGGGCAAAAGTTCATAAAAAGGACCACCACTCATCCTTCTCCCCCAAGGGAAAGATAGGCTGGGAAAGGTCTAGTTTATGAATCCCAATGGGCTTAGGTTTAAATTAGAGTATGTCTACACTTCAAATTGGGGGTTTGACTGCCAGCTTGAGAAGCCACACTAATGCTAGCTGTCATTGGGCTAGCACTCTCAAAGGAGATTGCAGCCCAGTAGTGTGAGTGGTGGGAGGGCCTAGCTGCCCCAAGTACGTACTTAGCATCTTTGATGGGCTTACACTTGAGGCAGTTAGCCCCTCCCGCCACTTGCACTGCTCATGCGCCTCCTTGAGTTGGGAATCACACCCCTAGTTCAAAGTGCAGACATACCCATCCATAGGTGCCAAGCACTGGTCAGTGACAGGACTTTGGCGGCTGTGCACATGTCCAGCTGATGAAATTTAGATGTCTGGGGACTTAAATGGTAGAAACTTAGGTGCCTAGGGATTTTAAGTGCCTACAGAGTTAGGCAGCAACTGAGCAGGGGTTTGTAAATGTCAGTGGCAGCTAAATATTGACATTCGGCAACTGGACACCTAACTCCCCTTTATGAATCCCACCCTAAGCGTCTAAATCAATTCTGAAAATGGGGCAGACACATCTGAAAATGTTACCCAGTACATAAAGTTAAGATGCGCACACATTTGCAGGATTGGGGGTTTACTTCACAAGAACCAGATTAAAGCAGCTACACTATTATCACTATTTACTTTTTACATTTCACTCAGCTTAAACAATCAGCATTAATTATGAAAATAATAAATAGTAATAAAATATACCTAACTCTTATATAGCACTTTTCATCAGTAGAGCTCAATGCACTTTACAAAGGTCAGCATCATTATTAGATATTTACAATTCTCTCAGTTAAATTTTTAACCTAACAATGACCCTTTAAATACTATCTTTTTTACAACAAAACCATATAAGAACGTAAGAGCAGCTATACTTTGGCCAGATCAATGGTTAATCTAGGCCAGTATCCTGTCTCTAACAGTGGCCATTGCCAGATGCTTCAGAGGGAATTCAGAGGAAATGAACAGACCAGGGTAATTTTGAGTGATCCATCTCCCGTTATCCAGTCCCTGCTTCTGGCAGTTGGAGGGTCAGGGACACCTGGGGCATCATCTTGGCTAACAGCCATTGATGAACATAACGTACTTAATTCTTTTCTGAGACCAGTTATACTTTTGGACTTTGCAACATCCCCGGCCAATGAGTTCCACAGGTTGATTGTGTGCTGTGCGAAGAAGTACTTCCTTATGTTTGTTTTAAACTTATTTATCCCTTCACAAAGGCAGCAACATTTCACTATTCACTTTCTCCAGGCCATTTATGATTTTATAGATCTCTATCATACCCCCCCTTAGTCATCTCTTTTCTAAGATGAACAGTATATCTTTTAATCTCTCCTCATGCGGTTCCATACCCCTCTACTCATTTACATTGCCCTTCTCTGAACCTGTTTCATTACCTCTCCCTTCCTAATGGTTCCTAATATTGTTCACTTTTTTGACGGTCGCTGCACACTGAGCAGACGTTTTCAGAGAACTATCCACAATGACTCCAATATCTTTCTTAACTAGTAACAACTAATTTAGATCCCATTGTTTTGTATGTATAGTTCAGATTATTTTTTCCAATGTGCATTACTTCGCTGACATAACTACTTGTGTGCACAGCGCTGTGTCAGAGGGAGACGCTCTCTTGCCAACATAGATACTATTGCTCATTGAGCTGGTTTTATTATGTTGATGAGACAGCTCTCTCCCATCGGCATAACATGGCTACATGAGCACTCTTACAGCGGCACAGTTCTATTGCCACAGCTGTGTCTCTATAAGCTTTTAAGTGTAGACTTTAACATTGCACTCCATATGATTTTATGAAAATATGCTAATGTAACTGGAATATGCTTCATGCAAAAGGTCTCTTGTAAGGTACCATTACAAAGCTTATAATCTACTAAGTGTGTTCATCCTATTTCTATAAATGTACCACTCTTATCTAAAACTAGAAATATAGCTCTGAGGGCCTATTGTAATTATGCAAAGTGTTAGCAATTAATGGTGGGTTGGAATCTTGATGGCTCCCATCAACCAGGACAATTGATTGTGGATGGCTCTGTTTGCAGGCAAGCCTTCCTGTGAGTCAGGGTGGGAGGAATGAAGGCTTGGGGTCTTACAGTAATATGTGATCATGTCACCTGAAGTGGAATCCATCTTTAACCTGGTGCTTTTCCAGTGAGGAGGCGTGGGAACCCAGAGGGACAAAGGATTCCTGCCTTATGCAAAAGATATATAAAGGGATGGAACAGAACAAAGAGGGAGAGCCATCATGAAGAATCCCCTAGCTACTATCTGAGCTGGAACAAGAGCGGTACCAGGGGAAAGAATTGTGCCCAGGCCTGGAAGGTGTCCAGTCTGAGGGAAAAAGTTACTGAAGCATCTCTAAGGGTGAGATTATCTGTATTCAGTTTGATTAGACATAGATTTGCACGTTTTGTTTTATTTTACTTGGTAATTCACTTTGTTCCATCTGATACTACTGGGAACCACTTAAATTCTACTTTCTGTATTAATTAATAAGTAAAAAATGATTTTATTAAACTCAGAGTATGTGCTAATACCTGGGTGGGCAAACAGCTGTGCATCTCTCTCTATCAGTGTTATAGAGGGCGAACAATTTATGAATTTACCCTGTATAAGCATTATACAAGGCAAAACGGATTTATTTGGGTAGAGACCCCACTGGGAGCTGGGCATCTGAGTGTCAAAGACAAGAACACTTCTGTAAGCTGCTTTCAGGTAAGCCTACAGCTGTTAGGGAATGTGATTCAGACCTGGGTCTGGGTTTGCAGCAGGCTAGCAAGTGTGCCTCAAATCAGGCAGGGCACTGAAGACCTAAGTCGACAGGGCAGGAGAGCAGGGGCAGAAGTAGTTTTGGCACATCAGGTGGCAGCTCCCAAAGGGGGTTCTGTGATCCAACCCGTCACATAGACATTGCCTTAGGACCTAATCCTGCAAGGTGTAACGTCCAGGTGAACTGGCTTCAGGTTGTGTCTGCAAAAGTAAAAGCAGTCTTCCTGCATGCTATACTTTGCACGACTGGAGCCTTAATGCTTCCTATTATTTTTCTTCTCAAAATGAATACTAACTGGAGTGACTTTTTCTCCTGAAAATCAGAGATTTTCTTCTTACATATAAATTTAAGTCTTACTTTAGTTACCTGCCATGCCTTTTTTTAGACTTAAGCATGACTTAGAAGTTGTATAGAAAAGACAAGGGGATAAAAACTCACCGCATTTCATCATTCCTACTTCACAGCATTTCCGTAGTCTACATGCCTGACAGCTTTTACGCCTATTTTTATCTATTGTACATTGATTGGTAGCTGGACAGATGTAATCATTGTGTCCTGCAACAGGATATAAAGGGAAAAAAAATTAAATCTCAAGCAATATGTTAAATTTCTTCTGTTAGGTAACTTGAAAAACATTTTGTAGCTGATATAATGCTGAAGAGAAAGCAGAGTACTACTATTGTTAAAGCAAAAGATATACAAAGCAAAGGTATTCAATTCAATAGCAGAATGCAATAAATATGGCCACTGATTCTGGAAAGCACTTAAGCTTTTATATCAATGAAAATTAAGCATGTGTTTCTACTTAACGTATTAAGAACTTACCTGAATCAGGACCAAAGAGTAATTTTTTCAAAAGTGCCTAAGTCATTTCAGCTCTTAAGTCTTAGAAAAATCAATAGGACGTAGGCTCCTAAGTGTCTAAGTCACTTTTGAAAATTGGATGCAAGTGCTTTTGGAAATTTTACCCAAAGTGCCTAATTTCCATGCTGTATGAAACCTCAAACATTCTGATTCTAGGTATTCTATAAAGCAGATTTTCATTATCAGTGCATGGTCTCCTGGCACAATGCCACTCGTTTCAGTGGAGTTTCAGCAGCAGAGAATTTTGCCTAAGAGGCTTCACTAGTGTACTGGAATAAACTATGATTTTATTAATTAACCACAAGCAAGTCACTTCCCATAAAATACTGTGCATTTCCCTTGCAGAAATTAGCCACAGATGCAATATATTCTCTATCAGTTACTGTTTATCAGTCTTCTCTCATATTTTTTTTGGGGGGGGGGGGATTATATTTTTAATTGCTGTAAAATTAACAGATCTATCAAAAAAATAACAGAAGGTTTTATGTTCTTGGTTTGTGAACAAGCAGTTCAGGAGTTCTTTTCCCAAGGGTAACTATTTTAACTGAGCTACTGTGAACATTTCCTTGTAAAATTAAAATATTTTCCAACCTTGAATTTTTCAACCTGCAGTGCTTAAAAAACCATCAGGTTACAGTTTGTCTAATGTCTTACTAGCAGGTGTGACTGAAAAAAGCAGTTCAACCTGGGCAAAAAGGGTATAAGGTGGCTTTAAGCCACCTTTGTTGCCTCCTGATTTTAGGCTGCACCAGGGTCCAGCGCAAAATGTTTCCTCTAATTTTTTCCATCAATGTGTGGAATAAATTCTGTTATGTGCACCAAGGTATGTGCAGATATGCACCATCAATAAAAACAAAAAACCTAGATATATATTTTTAAAAAGTTGCCATAGGGATAATTACTCCATCCAGGACAGGTTAGGCATTTGCAGACTTACTACTCAGATAATTTAATTTAAGTGTATAAGAGAAATAAAAATTATGACATGCATAGACCAGTCAAAAAACTAAACTGACAGCACTTTGCAAGAATAAAATTACAAAAAATATATGTGCATTCCAGCAGGAAATACCAAGAAGTAACAACAAAAATCATACTTGTATGTGTTGGGAGGTGAGTGTGAAAGTGAGTGAGAGAGCATGTATGTGAGACACAGAAATAGTATGTGTGCTGTCTGCTGGGGAAGTTTCTGAGAGACCCCACGCACTCTCTCTTTAAGGCACTCACTGAAGGCTCTCCTGAGCCCCATTTCTCCCCCTCCCCGCTTTCCTCCCCCCTCTGCAGAGATGGGGTACATGGGCAGGGGGGAGGGGAGAGAGAGCTGGCTGCTGGGGAAGTCTCAGAGACTGTGCACTGTCTCTTTAAGGCACTCACTCATTCACCTGGAAGGCAGCTCTCTCCTGCTCTGAGTCCTGAGCCAGGCTGTTCCCCTTCTCCTGCCCCCACACATCTCCACAGAGCAGGGGAGAGGGGACACCTGACACCCCAGCTCTACCCCAACATGGTATTCATACCTGCTTTGCTAAATGTCTTGAAAAAGGGGTACATGGACAGCATATGGCTGTCTTCTGCAGTGCCCGCACCAGAACAATTCTCTCTTGGTCAGAATCAGAGCTTTTAGAACCACTTTACCTGGCACAAAGGGCCTGAAGCAGAGGCATAAACCTCACCAATAGTATTTAAAGAGAGAAAGTCAACCTGAAATATTGTCTGTTTAAAAATTATTTTAAAGTAGTTTCAATACTGTTTAATTTTATGGTTTTACAAATCACATTTTCTGTTTTAAATTATTTCCTTTTTCCTGTTAAGGTATGATAGAGAGCTTCCCCTGTTATTTATATGAATCTGACTATACAGAGAAAACAGTGAAATTGATTGCATACCAAGTCCTTTCAAATGCAAAATAAACAATCTGAAATTAGAGAGGAAAAAAAAAAACTCTCTCCCTCCTTCAGGAGTCATGCTGCCACTGGAGGCTCACACAGCAAGTGTATGTTAGGAGTCACATAGAGGACTCAGAGGGGGTTATAGCTTCTTTTAGTAACATTAATTCCCACTCGTATTTCTACTTAGAAATTTGCATCAGGATGGAGAAAGCATGCCACAAAGAGTGACTAGTTTGTAGTTTTAACCATTCATATCACTGCTCCACTAAAAAATAAAAATCTTTAAGGAATCACCCACATACTGAATAGGTACGGAGGACTAGCTGCAGGCTTGGGAGTCAGGGGGTTGGGGGTGGGGGTGGCAAGTCTACTGACACTGTGATAAATTCACTCCATCCATTCTGCAGATTTAGAGCATTTTTTGCCTTAATTCCTACTGCTTTCCTCCCCTTTGTATTGTGTAAGGAAGGACAACATAGGCCCCATATTCTTTAATGGAACAACTTCTACCCTCAGTTGCATGCATACATAACTGCCATTGACTCCAATGTAGACAGAATTTAGCCCTAAAACTGGTCAGCTAAAGAGATATTTAGCTGAACTGTAGATATTCCTGAGCACCACTTTTCTAATTAAGGGTCATAGGTGCCAAATAATGTTGAAATTTACCTTTAAAAAACTTCCTCCACATTTTCTATGCAAGCTAAAACCTTAAAATGATTTGCCTTTTGTGGCCTCCACCCTTAATCTACTACAACTGTAAACTCCATATAGACAGAGTTCAACAGGGAAGTACCAGGGGTTTTGTTTTTGTTTTCTTGCCCATAAAGAACATAATTCTCCTATCTGGCATGCTGCTGTGCCAACTAACAATACAAAACTGTATAATTGTAAGGATCTGTGAACACCAGAACAGAAGGCATATTATGAAGAAAAGTGAAAGGCCTCAAGCCAAAGCCACAATACTATCATATGCTCCCAAAGAAAAACAAAATTATGTGGCAAAACTCCCACTGACTTCAGTGGAAGCAGAACTGGACCATAAGATACTACAAATATCTGATAGCAAGCAAGGGATTTCTCAAATTGCTTAGGGCCAAATCAGCTTCCACTGATCTGAGGGAAGGAAAACTCAGGCTTGGTCTACACTGAACAGTTATATCAGCATATATGCATCAATCAGGGTGTGAAGAAACCACATCCCTGACTGTCATAGTTATGCCTACAAAACCTCCCAGTGTAGATGCAGCTATGTTGATGGAAGAGTGCTTCTGTTGGCAAAGCTAATGTTGTCTGAGGAGATGCTGTTCCGACACCAAGAGGGTAGGAACTCCTTTAGGGGGCGATGCCAGCATAGCTATGTACATATAATCTCCAAAGTTTAGACATATTCTTAGCGTGGTGATCAGGGTTTTCCCCATGATTCTTCTCTCGTGTAAGAGGGGTTCATACTTTGTACCAACTGCCATGGTAACAAGTTAAAATTTTTCCTCAAAGCCTCTAAATACTGGGGGATCCATCCTGCTAAGGCATGTTCTGCCTGCCATCTCTGGCTTACTGGCAGCAGAGTTCAAATCAATCCATGGTGCCTGGGACTACCTAACTGCTGATGTCCCTAGAATCCCCTAAGGGGGAAGTTCTACAGTACGCGTTAAGCCATCCTCAGATTGAATGAACTGTAAGGAACTTGCTGTGTTCAGATCCCATTGACCCCAATAAAAATTTTTCTTCGAGTAAGCATTGGGATCCAGGTAGGTAACAAAACCACCTTCTTTCTCTGTGTCTAGTAAAATTATGTTTTCGTTATTTGCTTTGTAAAAACTTGACAATTACTCAAATCATAAAAGGTTCTCATGAAGAAATCAGTTTTAATTTTTGAATTTTTTTTTTTACTTCAAGTTTGAGGTAGTTACAATAAATCAGTGTGTAACTGTACTTCAGAAAATAACTGTAATCCCACAGTATTTTATGCAGTAGGTACAGGCATTTAAATACTAAAAGAAATAATAATAATAAGTACTACAGATAATTTAATTGACATTGGCTATTGCAAATTACTATGGTGATTGTCAAAAGGGATAACTTTTTATTTAATACGGCTCCCACAAAGCCAGCTAGGTAGCCTAAAGGAAACTTCAGGATTTTGGGGTGCAGGAGTTAAGCAACAACCTGAACTAGCTTGGATGCAGAGTGTAAAATATGTTTTGTGTAGTGAAGGCCATTTTTTTATTTATAGAACCTCTGGATTAAGACCAAATGTTATCTGCCAAGGTGAATTAAAATGTTCAATGAACTAAAACATGTATCCTTTTCAATGCTAAAGTATAGGTGAGCAAACCATATAATCAGGTTAACATTTTTCCTGCATATAATACTACAAGACCAATTTACTGAATATGTACATAAAAGTCTCATTTATTATTTTAGGTTTGATTTTACTGATTTCACACTACATGCATATTTGACAGTCATTGTTATGTTGCATGCACAGTACATATGCTATCTTGAAAAGGCAAACCACTTTTGTACAAACTGCTATTCAGTGGGTGAAATTTACCCTGTTACACAGGACTCATGCAAGTACTTTGACGTCACTAAGTACCATTGCAAAAGGGGAAAAGATGTATGAGCAGAGAAACTACAAAGGCCTGCCTTTTCATACCTCAGATATTACAGATTGATGGTCTGGCCTAGATCTAATTAAAAGAGCACAGAGAAGACTGGGAGGAGGCCAAGAGAGAGGTTATTGAAGCTTACTGGTATCCAGTGGGCCAAAGCCCCAACCAAAGGATGCAGAAGCCACTATTTCACCCCACAGATTGTAACAGTAGGCAAGGAGAGACTACATTATGTACCTACCATCAGTGGGTTTGCACTGAATTCCAGTATTTGAGAACTAAAACTTTGCAGTAAGGCTTTCAAAGATTAGAAGGTGAGGTTTATCTTGATCCTAGTTAAGAAGAGCTGCAACGTGACCCCATTAAAATAATTTATGGATTTCACCTAGTATGAGTGAGGTTCTTCAGAGTTAAATTATTTATATCAGTGAAACTTTTAGTTATTTTTATCCTCCCCACCCTATTCCCACTATCTCTAGCTTTTATCAGCCACAATTATTACACCAACTTTGCATTTCTGAAGGCAAAGTAATCTGTAAGAGTCTGAGGTGCCATTTCTCTAATATCTCTGCTCCAGGGTTTTAAATGGCAACATATTTTGTATCCTTCCCTAAAGAGATCAAGTGTCCATTCCCTTCCCGACGCCAACAAACAAAGGACCATAAGATAAAGTATTCAAATCATGTTATACTACTGTACACTAATTGCAACTTATGTATATGATCATATAAGACACCATCTTTTTAAGCAAAGGCTTCCAAAACTACTTTTCCTACCTTGGATACTTCTTTTAAAGAATGCTTTACATCCTTCACAAGACCAAACGCCATAGTGATATCCTGAAGCATAATCACTGCAGACTGCACAGAAATGTGCATCTCTTTTTGAACCAGGACTATTCACAGCAGGACTTGTACAATCACTGCCATTAGATTTTCTTTTTAATGTCTCTCTGAAGGAAAAGTAAACAATCAGTTATAAAAGAATAAAAAATTAGGATATATTTCAAATTCTCATGTTTCGTTGTTTTCACTTTAGCCTTTTTAAAGGCTCATTACTACTGAGCATGTTGCAATCTGAAACACTGTGGTAAGTGTTTGTTTCACAATGTAATTAAAACAAATGCTGTAACTCTAATGTTGTTGAAACAGATTGTCTGGAAAGATTTGGAGCACCCAGGAGAATAGATTGTACTGTTAAAGTGATAATTATACAAACTCACAGAAATTTAAATACACAGGATCTAGTGAATGGTAAGTGAGCAGCAAATGATTGGATGTTGTATTTAGAAAACTTGCCATGGGAACTGGAGTTCTCAGATACCACTATGACTGATGCAGTATAAAAACTAAATAAAATAGCCAATAGACTTTAATCTGCTACATACTGGCAGTCACTGGCAATGGACAATTCTAACTGGAGCAATTGCCTGGTAAATTTCTATTTAGAGTCCATCTTAAGTCAGGAAACTTCCCCTCCTTCATTATTCCAAAAATGAGTCTCATAAGCAGCAAAAGAGCGTCCGAAGGTTCACCAAAAGAACCCATTTCTAAATTGTCTGAGAGTACTAATATCAAGAGACAAGAGTTTTAATCACACAGGATTTTTTTGTTTGTTTGTTTGTTTTGGGTAGTGGGGGTTGGCTAGTGTTTTAATTGCTGGTGAGAAAGTGGTCTTGGTTTCATTTTAGTGACAACAGAATGCAGGTTGTGCTACACACCTTGCTTCAGATGTATTCATTCCCTAATGAGGAGCTTCATTCATTCATTCCAGCTGGCTGAATCTCAAATGACTGATAGAACTGAATTTGAAATCTCAAGGGCCAGCTCAGTAGACTGAGGGTGAGACTTATCAATAAGTCCTTTACTGAGGTTACCATGTTGAAATGTCCTAATGGCAAGATTCTTGGACAAAAGGATGCCTGGATACAAGTAGGAAGGGGAAGGAAAGAGAGAGGGGCAAGGTCACTAAGAGCAAAACATTTCTTGTTTCTGAGGTATAACAACCAGTTCCAAATACAATACTTATTGATCTGATGAAGGATGGAGTAATGTAAAGGGGAATTGTGATAAGAATAGGGAATCAGTTGATTCATGTCACTGGATGCTATAAGGAAGCAATAAGAAATTAGAGCGATTTAGAAAGAGGTAGTGGTGCTAGGGAATTATTTCATAATGTATACCCAGAGAACAAAGTGTGTTGTAAGCAAACTGAGAAAAAAACACAGCATCTTGTCTTTTGGATGACTGTAGCAGATCTTAAGTCCTTGGCAAATAGAGTTTGTAGCTAGAACTGGAGAGAATATAGTGTTCTGTGTGCATGTAGGCAACAACAGTATGCAAAAAAACCCAGAAACTACATAATCATTTATGTGCCTACATATAAGTAAAGTAGCAGGGCCTTCAGACTTACTCTCAGATTCTACCCTTGCTACATTCTAGTAAGAATAGACAGGAGATCAGGTATATCAATCAGTGAAGGCAGTAGGGTTTTAAGCTCTTAGGGAGGTAGCATATATTTCTGAAGCAGGAAAAACCTATTTACCAAAGACTCTATGTGGAAGTTTAGAAAAGCACTTAAATATACTCCAGCCATACTGAAAGGATGAATAAGAATGCTGATTGTAAAGGAAAATATAGCAGCATGCTTTAACATAGTCAATATTGTTTTAACTATCACTAAAGCAGATTTATCCCAGTTTTAAAGAAAGGACGAAGGGACAAAAATAATTAGCCTACTTTAGAGATTGCAAGTATTACAGCAGAAAAGGCGCTTACAAAACCTGGAAAAGCTGGAGAGAGGAAGAAGTGGTTATCTAGCACATATAAGAGATTATTCTGAATAGATTTTGACACAAAAAATATGAAAAGGGAGTGTGGCAGCTGAAAATGTTTACTGGCTAAATTCAGTTTACTAGGATTTAAGAAAAATGAATAATTATTGGGCACGAATAGACTGCAGAGTATAAATAAGATTTAGATGATTAAGTAGCATGATTCTGGCTCACACATGATTTAACTGATTGCCTAATCCCAAATGGGAAATTTATATTCTCTCAAGGCAATTGGCAAGGACCAATCTCATGGGGGGGAGGGGGGGGGAATTGAGTGGAGATAATTAATTAGAATCAACTTGGTGCACCCCACATGATCAATTTCCTGCTATTTCAAGGAATGAAAACTGGTGGACATATTCCTTCCTGTCATCTATTTCACTGTTTCTGTAGGAAAGCAAGTCATTTGGGGTTTAGAGTTAGAAGCATAGCTGCATTTTTATGTTGTAAATGAGAACAAATGTTCATTAGCCTAATTTTAGATTTACAATGAGGGTTAAGATCAATTAAGAATACCTTAATTCTATTCATTGATAAACTGTAAAAAGTTATGTTTCAGAATATTGAAATCTCTATTATTAAACTTTAGAAATGTTAAAACTGGAAGAAAAAGAAAATTACACACTATAATACATAACTAAAAAATGTTACAAGGCAGAAGGCAAACACTATACATTGTTAAAAACTATTGGAGGGGGAAAGACTAGAACTGGTTGTGAAAGGAGACTCCTGCGCCTCTCAAACAGCATCATAAAAATGCCCATAAGAATTAATAATTCTGTCTTTGTAACAGGGTATAAATAGTGTGCAGCAAGGCAGGCCTGAAGCCACACATTGAACAATGAGGCAAAAAACAAGATATTGAACGGCTGCTCATTAAAAGAGTATACTCCATATTGTGCAATGAATGAAACAGGGGTCTTGTGAAAAAAGTAATACGTAATCATGTAATTAAAGACTGTATCATCATCATAATGCGCTCAACTGGCCAATTTGAGGTTACACAATCAACCTTAATTTTGGCATTCTCTAATTTTTCACTGTCCAACCTTAATAATGTTCTTTTAACATAATTTGTGTGTGCCCGCATGTGTAATATATCCTCATTTTATGCCATAATTCCTCTGTTCACAGTACTCCCAACTTTTTACATTAAAAAATAACTTTTAGTTAAGGGAGAAGGAGTTAAGCAGGGAACAATTTTAGGTTCCTATTTTTGAATATCTTGACTGGTACTCCTTTTTGTACTTTAAGATATTAGAATTCTGTTACTAAATTCATTTTTTTTCTGTATAAGGTTTGTGTGTCTAAGGGCTGTGTGAACTATTATTGAGCACATCGGATCTGATTCTAATGAAATTCAATAAAGACAAGTGCAAATAATTTCACTTAGGAAGGAAAAATCAAATGCACAACTGCAAAATGGGGAATAATTGGCTAGTTGGTAGTACTGCTGAAAAAAGTCTGGGGGTTATAGTGGATCACAGATTGAATATGAGCCAACAATGTGATATAGTTTCAAAAAAAAAAAAAGGCCAATATCATTCTGGGATGCATTAACAGGAGCGTCATACGTAAAACATGGGAGGTAATTGTCCCACTCTACTTGGCACTAGCACAACTTCAAGCTGGAATACTGTGCCACACTTTAGGAAAGATGTGGGCAAATTGGAGAAAGAATCCAGAGAAGAGCAACAAAAATGATAAAAGGTTTAGAAAACCTGTCATATGAGGAAAGGTTAAAGAAGTAGGCATGTTTAGTCTTGGGAAAAGAAGACTGGGGGCGGGGAGGAGTAACCTGATAATCTTCAAATATGTTAATAGCCATTATAAAGAGGGTGGTGATCAATTGTTCTTCATGTCCAATGACGTTAGAACAAGAACTAATGGGCTTAATCTGCAGCAAGAGAGATTTAGGTTAAATATTAGGAAAAACTTTCTAACTATGAGGTTGGTTCAGCTATGGAATAGGCTTCCAAAGGAGGTTGTGGAATCCCTATCATGTGAGATTTTTAAAAACAGGTGGGACAAACATCTGTCAGGGTGTGGTCTAGGTTTACTTAGTCATGCCATAGCACAGAGGGCTCGATCTGATGACTTCTCAAGGTCCCTTTCAACCCTACATTTCTATGATTTTATGCATTTTCAACTCAAGGAAAGTTTTGTATCTCATATTTAAACAAATATCTTACTTTATTATGGGTTTTAAAAATTACTTAGAACTTCTGCTTATGATCAATGGAACAGGGGGCTGGTTCCTCAGAGTTCATACTCTCCTCCTCATTTCATTTCAGTTATTATTTGTAAGTGTTCAGCATCATAATAAATGGCAATAAATTAATATAATAAACACTGTATTAAGACTTCACCACAGGATGAAGCAAAAAGGAGAAGCAGGACTGTGTAGGAAAATGTTCTTATTCAAGTCTAGATATCTACAATAAGGCAAATTGCTTCTGTTGTATCTTTGCGGTCTAAATTTATAATGAATCCCCATTCTTAGAACTGTGCTCCCCCCCATGAATGGGATCAAAATATGCTATAGCATAACATTTAAAAAAAATCAACTGTCTCACTAGTAAGCAGTATAGGAGCTACCTACTGACGAAAAACAATGGTTACCCACTTCTTCAAATTTCAGCTACTTATGACACATTAGTATGAAAAAATAATCAGCCAACTAGTAGAAAAGAAATATTGGATGTGTGGACTCTATTATAACTGCTATGCTTAGCAAACAAGTATAAGATAGCACCATTCATACAAAAAGGAACTAAAATACAGGCTGAGATACTATACTGTGCCTCCCAGAGGCACAGTGCAGAAGGCACTGCCCAGAGGAGGCAGGGCTGTCCCAGAGAACACCCCAGTGTCCTGTATACGATGAAGTGGGTTTTAGCTCATGAAAGCTTATACTCAAATAAATTTGTTAGTCTCTAAGGTGCCACAATTACTCCTCATTCTTTTTGTTAATACCTGAAGTTACAACAGCCTCCACACAGCTGCCTCTGGCTTGCAGCATCAGCCAGCATGGCCATAGTGGGTGGTATCCACTGCAGTCCTATTCTTGGCATGCCATGCTATGACTTCCCAATGCAGAGCTGTGCTAGAATTCTCTCTTGGCCCTCTGCAGGCTGTGTATGGCACTTACACAAATACAAGGCCTGAGATGGGGGCCAGGGGAATAATGTAGGCCAAGTGTTCTCAAACTTCTGACCACAACCATTACTACACAACCCCAGGAAGGGGGAGGGGGGGGGAACCAAAGCCTGAACGTGCTCGAGTCCCGCTGCCCCAGGTGTAGGGGGCAAAGCCAAAGCTTGATCCCCACCACTCTGGGTCGGGGGCTCAAAGCTGAAGCACCAGGGCTTCAGCCTCAGGCAGGAGACTTGTAACCTGAGCCACATTGCCTCATGCTGAAGGCAGCCCTGGTGACTCCATTAAAACAGTTTGAGAACCGTTGATGTAGGTAATAGGAGAAATAAGCTAACTTTTCTGATATTTAACATTAATAGATCAAATCTGGATTCTTTACACAATACTGAATACAAGCAGTAATGCCTGTAATAAGTAAAGAACCTTGTGACTGAACATTTAGTTGCTGAAGGAACAACTGTGTTTGTAATGACCACATTTGTAAATAGATTTTATGCACAAACTGAGTAACTGCATCCTCTAATTGATGCTTACATTGACTCCCACCTATATATTCAAGTGTGCAGTATGTGTAGAAAAAGTGTGGCTGTATTTTTACAGACACACCCAGTTGCCCACGACTGAAAATTTTGACCAAAGAATCTGCTGTGCAAATCTCAACTGTCTGTACTGATCTTTGACTGGCTATAGCCTCCAAAGAAGCTTTTTAACACAATCTTGTTGAGTGAGACAGTCCTGTTAATGAATAGCAACCACTAAGTGCTGTTAGCAAGCCATACAATAATATGGTTCTCTTGGACACAGTTTAACCTATTGCATCAATGTAAAACCCAAAGAGAATTTTTAAAGTATGCCACAGCACTGAAGTCCTTCGAGATACCAAATTTTTACACAGTGCTGTAAAGTATAGTAATAAGTAACCCACTCCAGCAGCTGTAGATAATATTTCCAGATAGAGCCATCTTAAAAAGTAATAAACTTCTGAAATTTAGATATAAACACAATAGCACTTATGGAGCTCATTTTCTCATGGACCAGTGCATAAAAATCATATGTACAAAAAATACAATCTTAAAATGACTGATAAAATATCAAGTAATAACGTGCAAAAATGCTGAAAGAATAAAATATTTACCTGTTCATAGGCAGTGCATGGTCCGCTGGTCTTGCATCACACCATGGGCTCTTTGGTTGCTCTGCATATAAAAGTGATGACTGGCAATGTAATGTCAAAGGTGAAATATGGCCAGGAGCAGACCATAAAACATTTGGGCTTGATGTCTGCCTTACAGATGCACTTTCTGAATCACTGAAATTGCTAGGAATGTTGTAATTCATCATGGCAGGACTATAGAAAGCCATTGCAGAATATTCGTGTCTGTTTTCCATATAAGATGAAGGAATATAAATTGGACTTTGTTGCATTGTCAGAGGAGACTGACTGCAGCTATAAACAGGAGAGCTGATGCCAGAAGGTGAGCTTTTAATTTCTATTTTACTATGTCCAGTATCCTGAATTGGCAGTAACTGAGAAAACTCCTTGTGAGAAGATGCACAAACGGACATTCTGAAGCAAGACTGAAGCAGAGTATCTGTTGTTCAAATATTCATCCTCAGATATATAAGCTAGAAAAATAAAAAATGTTAAAAGTTGCTTAATTTTCTAAACTAAAGAGAATACAGATAATAAAACTGCATGTCTTGAGGCTTTTTATATAGTGGTAAAGATGCAGTCAAAATTAAAAATAAAAATGACAGTGAAAATAATTCACACATTGCATTTAAGCTTCAAATTTGCTCTCTAAAGTGTCTAAATTGTGTGTGTAAATTCTAATACAAGTTTTTGAAGTGTGCTATTCAGAACTTTGATCTCAGAAAATCTACTTAAACATTCAAATGCTTCAAATTAAAAAAAGAAATCCCATAAGTCTGCAAGCTTTTATAGTTATCTGTGAATTTCTCCCCGCCATTTCCCCAACAGACTTTTTTCTGTGACCTAGATTGGCAACAGGAAACAATCTCTCTATCTACCCTCAGCAGACACATTGAAACAAATTCAGCCCTAGTTCAATTTAGTCCAGTAAAAACAACTAAACTACCCTCCTAAAGATCTTTCCCTGAGCTGGAGGAATTACCCTGTATTAGCATGCAAAATATGACCCCAAAACCTGAACTTCATCCCAACTTTTACATCAGGGTAGGCAACCTATAGCATGCGTGCCAAAGGCAGCATGTGAGCTGATTTTCAGTGGCACTCGCACTGCCCGGGTCCTGGTCACTGGTCCAGGGGGGTCTGCATTTTAATTTATTTTTAAATGAAGCTTCTTAAACATTTTAAAAACCTTATTTATTTTACATACAATAGTTTAGTTATGGTATATTATAGACTTATAGAAAGAGACATTCTAAAAAAGTTTAAAATGTATTACTGGCATGCAAAACCTTAAATTAGAGTGAATAAATGAAGACTGGGCACACCACTTCTGAAAGGTTGCTGATCCCTGTTTTACATATTAGTAAAGTCTTAAATATTTAACAAAATCTCAAATCTAGCAATCCAAGACATTAAAATGTTATGTGACACATATTGCAACTGGATGCAGTACCTTTGGGGACCATATTTTTTGAGTTTATATGTCATTGTGGGCCAGGGATTGTATGCAATTCTGGGGATGGGAGGAGAAGGGTTACCACAGATCCTCCAGGTATTAAAGGCAGTAAGGAGTAATTAAGACAAGTCACTCAGACTATAAATACCTCTATAGAGATACCACCCTTCTGGAGAGGCTTACATATACTACTTCAAACTGGGTTTTCAGAGACCACCAAAGAAAACTCCTGGGGGAATTCTATGTCACTGCGCGTGTGCAGAATACATGGCCCTAACAGATCTCTTTGCTGATCCACAGAAAAATGACTTCTAACATGGAAGCAAAACGAAGCGGCAACAGCGGTCTTTTGCCCACTCCCTGGCAGTGCAGACTGGTCGGTCTGGGCACTCAAAGCAGCCGGTAGAGATGTAAATCATCACTTGGGGGAGTGAGGGCTTGGTAGTAGCGCACGTGGGTGTGTGAGAGACTCTGTCCCTCTCACTCACTACTGCAGCATGCTCAGCCTGGAGGTGCAGGGCTTTGGGGTATTTCTGAAGAGGTAGGGCAGGCTCTGTTCCCTCAGGCAGAGGACAATATAGCAGCCTGCCTGCTTAGTGATTTGTTCCCATTGTTCTTAGTAAATTCCCCCAGGAGTATAAAACAGGTGTAAAAATTTTAAGGCTTCTTTACATTGCCAGAGTGGGTTAAAGGAGCCTTATTGTAAAGGACAGTATGGCCTTATAAAGGCTTATGGTGCTTCAGTGATTAGAAGTGGTCTAAATTTTTGGACTGAAAAAAATTTCTATCAAAACATGCTCCATGAACTGTTTGCGACTGACCTTTTTGGAGATGGTCAGTAGCCAGAATAAATTGTGATTTGAGTCCCCAGTGCTCACTTGCTCTTCAGTTACCTATGATGTAACACTGAGCACATGGCTGCATATATTTGTTGACTAATAATTAGAAGCAAAGGGTAAATGCTAGCTACATTACTATTAGACAGATGGGGTTTGGTGATTTCCTACAATACTCCCATTCTCCATCCATTTTATTGTAGTTTAAATCAATTACCAAAATAATTGAATTTAGCTAGATTATATTGCATTATTTTGACAAAAAATATGCAGAATTTTAAAATAATGTGTGCAGAATTATTTATTTTTTGGCACAGAATTCCCCCAGGAGTAAAAGAAAGGGCTTTTGGTCTTAAAAGGCTGACTTCAATGAGGGGCAGGGAGATGGCAAGCCTTGTGGAAGAGTTGGAAAAACTTCAGCTTATTAGGGGACCGTAAGACTGATGGACTTCTGGTAAGTTTTTAGCATGCACATAAGAATTTTGTTTTTAAAAAAGTGTTTGATCTGTAATGCATAAATGTATTTTGCTTTGTGAAGGCTGGATGGTAACTGGTCTACACTGTTGTAGCCCCGGGGAAGAAAGATTAACCACAGGTGGTAGATCTCAATCAGACCTGTTGGGAAAATCACAGTGGGGTGCAGAGGGACTGCAAGCCTAAATTCCTGGACTGGAAGGGGAGAGACAACTCTCCACCCAAGAGAGGTGACAACAAAGAAGCCTGAAACCTTTAAGTGGGTGCCATTGAGAAAGGCCAGGTGAGGGGAGGGGTGGTCAAAAGTGCAGTTAACCCTGAAACTATGACCCACTAGATCAGTGTTTCCACAATTGTGTTGCGACTCCCAGTAGGAACATTGTATTACAATCTGCATGGACGGTACCAAGGCCAGACAGGTAAGACCTGCTGCCTTGTCACATGCCCCTAAAGACCTATGACTTCACTATTTAATACACTGTCAAGCTCTTGATGCTAAGAAAATGTCTGAAAATCTATACCATGTATATCAGGAAGCTGTTAATGAGCTCCCTTAAAGGTTGTCCTGTATATACTCAGTTTTTTGCATTGCTCTGTGATAACATGGATTCCCTTCACCAGCAACTTGTTTTACAATGAAGTGAGGTGATTCAAGTGTTAAATTGACTCTGAATTAAGAGCAGAAGTGCATGTTTCTAGAAGGATTAGCAATATTTTCTTGCCAAAGCCTTCAACAGTTCAACTGGGTGTCATACACAGTCTACCTTGCTACTTACTGCCTCTGAGCAATTATCCTAATGAACTTATGTCTATACTGCAATAAAACACTCACAGCTGGACCACGTCAGCTGACTTGGGCTCATGGGGCTCAAGCTGCAGGGTTCTAAAACTGCAGTGCAGACATACAGGCTCAAGCTGGAGCCCAGGCTCTGGGACCCCGCGAGAGGGCAGTTGTTTAGGATTCCATTAAAGAAACTGGAAAGACAAGCAGAAACCATCAGAGAGTCATAATTTATCATTTCAGGGAACTTCAGACTCAGCTGCGGGATTTATTTTTTTTTGGATGACCCACAAAGGGAAAGAGATGGATCACCTGCAACATTACCCAAGGTGTTGATTTGGGCCACCGCAAGAGAAACAGATGTATCCTATGACAAGAGCCTGCACTTGACTTTCCCTGTGCACAAATTTAGCAGATTTTAGCTGACTTTGAAAGAGGAAAGTACCCAGCTTTAGTTGCAAAAGCAATGAAACTTCCAAACCCATTTTCACTCTCTCTCTACAAGACACATTTCTCATCTATGGTTGCAATACTTCATTTTTCTTTCTATTACCTGTCACTCAAAAATGACTTAAGAATATGTTTTCACCAATTCCTCCTTTGTCTTTCATCAACAAGATGGATGAGTATCACATTGAATGGGAAGTGGATTAAAAAAGTTGTACTTGCTTTAGAATTAAATTTCATTTATTTGAAACTTCATAATTAGTTATTTCTGATAAGGTTACAGTTACACAGTTTTGTCTGCTCATAGCCAGGATTAGAGGTCTTGAAGGATGGGGCTGTAAAGCATCTCTTAGGCTACGTCTACACTGCACGATTATTTCGAAGTAGTTTAAACCGATATTACGAAACCGATGTTATAAAATCGGTTTTGCGCGTCCACAATGCGATCACAAAATCGATTGCTTGTGTCCATGGTCCAAGGCTACCATCGATTTCAGGAGCGGTGCACTGTGGGTAGCTGTTCCTCAGCTATCCCATAGTTCCCTCCCACTTTCCGTTGTTGAAGACACAGTGCCTGATGGCCAGAAAACATTGCCCGGGTGGTGTGGGTACAGCCTCACCCTCCCTTTGTGAGGCAGCAGACAACCCTTTGGCGCGTTTTTCGCGAAGTGCATTGAGCAAAACGCCATAGCACAGCAATCATGGACCCTGAGATCACAAACGGTATCCTGACCGTGTCAACCTCGCGTACTCTCGTGCTGACTATACTGAACAATGAACTGCAAAGGCAGGAGAGAGGAGGAGGCAGCTATTGCTGAGCGGCGAGGAAAGCGATGAGAGATGGAGCAGAATTCTCCATAACCGCTGGCCCCAGCGTTTTGGAGCTACTGCTATTAACGGGGCATCTACTACCATTGAACGCCGATTGGGCACGGGAAACAAGCACAGACTGGTGGGACGCATTGTTTGACGGTGTGGGACGACCGCATGGCTGCGAAACTTTCGCATGCTAAGAGCACTTTCTTAGAACTTTGTGACATGCTTTCCCTGCCCTGAAACGCCGTAATAACAACATGAGAGCGCCCTCACAGTGGGAGAAGCGAGTGGCAATAGCCCTCTGAAGCTTGCAACGCAACAGCTACGGTCAGTCGGGAATCAATTTGGAGGTGGGCAAATCTACTGTGGGGGCTGCAGTGATGGCAAGTAGCCAAAGCAATCGTTAAGTCTGCTGCTCCGAAAGGTTGTGACTCTGGGAACAGTGCAGGTGATAGTGGATGCTTTGCTGCAATGGTTTTCCGAACTGTGGTGGGGCCATAGATGGAACCCATCTCCTATCTTGGCCCAGAACACCAGGGTACCAAGTACGTGAACCGCAAGGGGTACTTTTCAATGGTGCTGCAAGCACTGGTGGACCACAGGGACGTTTCACCACCATCCACGTGGGATGGCCAGGAAGGGTTCATGACGCTCGCGTCTTCAGGAGCACTAGTCTGTTTAAACGGCTGCAGCAAGGGAATTACTTCCCAGACCAGAAAATAACCGTTGGAATGTTCAAATGCCTATAGTTATCCTGGGGACGCCAGCCTACCCTTGATGCCATGGCTCATGAAGCCATACACTGGCACGCTGGACGTGGTCAGGAGCTGTTAATACAGGCTGAGCAAGTGCCGGATGGTGTAGATGTGCATTTTGGCGTTTAAGGGTCGCTGGCGATCATTACTTACCTCGCTCAGACCTCAGCCAAACCAATGTCCCGCTTGCTATTGCTGCTTGCTGTGTGCTCCACAATTCTTTGTGAGACTAAGGGAAAACATTTATGGCTGGGTGGGAGGCTGAGGCAAATCACCTGGCCGCTGAGTACGAGCAGCCAGAGACCAGGGCGATTAGAAGAGCACACCTGGGCGCTGCGCATCAGAGAAGCCTTGAAAACGAGTTTCAGCACGGCCCAGGGTACGGTGTGACTGTTTTGCTTCCCTTGATGAACCCTCGCACTTGATGGACTTATTCGTGTAAGCAACACCCTCCTCCCTTTTCATTACAGGTGGCGAAGGAAATAAATTCGTGTCGTTTAAAAATCATTTATTATTCATTAAAGTAATTATGCATCTGTTAAAAATCATGAGTTTTTCCTTACTAGATTTCCCTGTAAGCAACCCACCTCCCCTTTCGATGTATTCTGTTATTACAAAGGAATATAAAAAAAGGCAGAGAATTAGGAAGGTTCCTGACTGCTGTGCTTTGGAAGGAGGGGGAAGGGAAAGGCTACTAGCACCATTGTAGCGTAATTACAGCCTTTTCCTTGAACTCTGCAGGGGTGTGGAGAGTAGGCGGGTGCAGAAAGCCTCCACACAGCGTTCTTACACGTCTGGGTAGGGAGATATGGGACGTGGCTTGCAGGGAGGTTTAACAGGGCTTGCAGTGGCACTTCTGCTACTGGCTGCTCTTCCTGAAGCTCCACCATGCGTTGGAGGATTTCAGTTTGAGAACGCAGCAGATCCAGCGTTTCTTCTTCCAACGCTGGTCTTTCCTGCCTAGTCGCCCTCTAAGATCGTTCACTGGCATCTTTCTGTACTTTGCTACCACATCCTTCCAATCATTCTGTTTATCCTCTCATTGTGTGTACTTCAATAATTTCTGGTGAACATTTCAATCTCGCGTCTTCTTCTTCCTCGCCGTATCACAGCACACCTCGTGATGGCATAGGGACTTCTGAGAAATGTGCAGCTGCATGGGGAAGGCAAACCAGGGTGATAAGTATGTGGAAGATACTTTTTACAGAGCAATGATAGTACTCTTCACATAGAACACTATCCACCTTACAGAGACATGTGATCTCTATACACGGTCGCAATTTTGGTAGCGTTAAATTATTCAGTTCTGTGTGACTGTGTGGCACACACACAGACGCAGGTACAGCCAACTACGTCCACGCGCGATGGTAAGTGAGGCTTTAAAATTTTTGACTTCTCGCCGTTCATATACACAGTGATCTATATGATGCCTTGCTCCCTGTTAAAGGAGCTGCAACCCAAACCCCCTCTTTCACATCACTCAACAGCGCATGGCTCCTATCATATACGATCACTGCTAGTGATCCCCTAATCACCCCACGCATCGCGGTGCTTGGTAGCAGGGAGACATCCTGCTTGCAGACGCTGAGAAACTCGTCGCTATCCCTCTCCCATCCCCCCCTGCTGGCCAGTAGCAAATCGCCATGTTCTGCCCCCGTGTTTACTTCCTGATGTTCTCAAGGTAACAAGTGGATGATAAAATCCTCTCTCGAGACACAATAGCACCGCAGAGCAGATTCGTTTGTTTATGCATGCCTTCAGTGCATGCACTTCAATGCCTGCCAGTACAAATGTCTTGCAAAATGCAAGGCGTTTGAAAGTACGCTTACTATGGGGGAACGTGAAGTAAGGCTGTCTTGCCAGAAATGTTCTCATAGAGCATAAGTTTTTGAGTTCCTCCACGATCGATTCATGGACATTATTTGGAGGATTTCACTCCATCCCCAGACATGTTAACGAAATTTTCTTAACAGTAAATGGCTGCGACTGCACGCAAAAAGCCCGTGTGTCAAATGCGATCTACAAAACCGTCTTGTTTTAATTCCGTGTTGTACAGAATGAAGGGAATCTTACCGGAGGCGCTTTCCGGATGGCTTCAAATGTCT
The DNA here is from genome assembly GCF_003597395.2 of Chelonoidis abingdonii. NCBI lineage: Eukaryota > Metazoa > Chordata > Testudines > Testudinidae > Chelonoidis > Chelonoidis abingdonii. Next base: position 146,077,260 of record NC_133772.1, on the reverse strand, counting down.
TGGGCTTTCTCGCTTGGAGCGCAGGGACCTGTGATTCTTGGGTCTCAAAAAAATCCTGGCTGTTGGGGTTTACGGACTGCTGTGTGCTATCACACGGTCATCTCATCCTCAGAATTCGTCTCCATCTTCCCCTCGGCTACATCCTCAGAAACACTTGTATATTTCAATCCCAAAGTCTGAATCCACGGACAGGGGTTGGGGCACTGTAGCGCTGAACGCCCAAAATTGCATTGTAGTTCAGCAAGAAGCGGCATGTTTTCGGCTCAGAGCCTGACCTTCCGTTTGCTCTTCTGGCTTTCTGGTAACCCTGATCTAAGTTCCTTCAGTTCACTCGGCACTGAAGGGAGTCTCTTGCTGTGACTTATCCAGCCATAGGACTTTGAAATTCTTTCAAAAACTTTTTCATTTCGCTCTTTTGGAACGCAGTTGCTGTGAGCACTGAGTCCTCACCCAAAAGCTGATTCGATCCAGAACTCCTGTGTGGTCCAAGCTGCGCTAGCTTCTCTGGCGAAATCAGGGGAGACTGCATTGTGACGAGTCAATGACTCTGGTGTGTCACCTGTGTGTGTGCTGACACCCCTCCGGTGGACAATCAGAAATGGAATGTGTCAACAAATTCGCGGGGAGTTCAGGTTTTTCACCTGTTTACCGCCTGGGCCAGTGCATAACAGTTTAGTGTCCGATGCTATCATGTGCCCCGTGTGTGCAATGGGTTCTGAAACCCAAATGGGAGTGGCTACTTTGGGGCAGAGTCAATCGCTTCCTTCGGTTTCTAAAAATTGAGTATTCTGCCTGGACTGTCATGCCCAACTCCTCCTCCAAGTGACACCGCCCCCCGTTTTAGTTCAGCAAATAGTCTGTTTGTTTTCTTTGTTTCCTCACGACTGCATGACAGAATGGGGGTGGGCCCTGCCACGGATAGCGTGCAGAGGGTTGGGAGAGGAAGTAACAATGAGTCGGTGTTGCGGGAGAACCACCGTTATACATGCCATGGAGTAGCTTGCGCTCTTCTAATACACTTGACTCTTCCTTCAGAGAGTAGCCGTGTTAGTCTGGATCTGTAAAACAGCAGAGAATCCTGTGGCACTTACTAGACTAATAGACATCTGTTAGTCTGTAAGGTGCCACGGATTCTCTGCTGCTTTGACTCTCTTGTAGTCAGGATGACTCATCTTTTAGACAGCATAAGGGAGGATTGACTCAGTGGCCAGTGAGTCAATCCAAAGTTGGCTTGTTGCGTTGCACCCCCGGTGATTTTAGCCAGGGGCACTCATGATAGCACGGACAAGTTTACGAGAACGGAGAATAAACCGTCCATGTCATGCGCAGTTTTCTCTGGTAGTAGACGGTACAGAACGACTGGGTAACCACTCTCTACTATCATGCAAAAGCAATTGAATGCTGGTGTGTAGCGCTCGAGTGTCGCCTCTGTCTCCAGCGGATCTAGTACAACAAATGGTGACGGGAAAAACCAAAAAGCGAACGGTCTCTAGTGCGTGGCCGTGCTATTGTTTCTGCAAGGGCAATCCAGGAGAAAAATGTGCGAAAGACGTTGTCTGCTATTGTTTTCCCGGAGCAAGGAAGTGACTGACGACGTTTACCCAGACACCCCGTGACATTAACATTTGCATCAGGGGCCGGGGGATCATGGAGACCGAAGGGGTGCTGAGGACCTCCCGCTATCCACAGTCCTCAGCCAGTCTCTTAAAACTAATTTGGGCATTCTTTGGCTTAGCGCCCAGTGTCTTAAGCTTACAACACGGTGTCTTTTATGGTTCACGGAACAGCTTATTCCAGTTTCCTTCCCTACCCAAGAAACGAGAAATGAAAGTTAAATAAAGCATCCCTGAGTCTTACAATCACCTCTGTTTTTAACTGAATTGCTCTGACCCAGCGGCGAATCTGCAGCACTGAGGACATTAGAGCTTTTGCACAGTGGCAGTATCCATACCAATGAAAGTTAATTCTGAGTGGGGATTATTTGCTACTGAAAAATCTGCTCCTTTCCTGGGTGGTAGAATGGTACACGTGACTACTGGAAACAGCAGAACTGTTAATTCTCCGCTCTTTTTTGTTACACTCCCGTAAGATGGACAGAACGGAATAATGAACCCTGTGTAATTTTGGAAATGGAAAATGGGGATTAACTCACTTGGACTCGGTCAATCCTGCCTTTACCGTTAATGAAAATAGAGTAAGTCCAGATCAAGAATAGGATACAATGTATAAATCAGTGTAGCCAGCGCAGCTGTCGCATCAGTATTTCACAGAAGGAAGCTCACCGCAAGTAACGCAACCGTTTGCTTCCACCTACTGGGCACCAAGCAGTGCCCCCACTCATTGTTTGCCTGATGTTATG
>NC_133772.1:146054471-146069586 GCF_003597395.2 Chelonoidis abingdonii | reverse complement strand
GAACCCTAATCCGAGTTATCACTATCGATTTTAGCGCTACTCCTCTCGTTTGGGAGAAGTTCCGAAATCGATTTAAGGAGGCGGTAAAATCGATATTAATGACGACGTCATGTGAACGGATACAGCGTTAAATCGGTATATCGGCCATTAAACCGATTTAAAGTCGCAGTGTAGACCTGGCCTTAGTCTGGAAGGGCATCACCAACTCAAATAATTTGGGAAGCCATAAACTAAATAAACTAAAATAATACCGATTTTAAGACTGTGAGAGAGTGGGGATAGGTCTGTATCAAATTATGACCTCTGTGTTCTACTGTGTGTGGGAAAATTAGCTCTGTGATTGCACAAGCCTAGAGATGCCCAATGGTAGGCATGTGTACTGCAGCCCTACCCAGGAAAACTGTATGAAACCTCATTGAAGGACTATGCTGCACTGCAGCACGGAATGAGGGTGAACTGCAGAGTGCACCAACATGTTGCACTCTGCAGCCCATGTAGACGCAGCTGTTCCTAGTTTGTCCTACCTATTTCACATTAATGTAGTTCTCCTTCAGACAGGACTACATTCACATGAGCTAGGTACCTTTCGGTTCATGCCAGTAGCATCCACACTGGGCAGTTAGAGCGTAACACTTTGATGTGCTCTGCCATCAACTTTGAGTGCCTCCCAACTACTACCCTACTCTTCACCCCCTCCCTCCCCAGCAGGGCTTTCAGAACTACCTGAGGAGGCACAAGCATGACTAGGGTAGTGCCGGAGCATCCCAGTGGAGTACATGGCAAGGAGACACAGACTCTACTTAAGAATGGGATGCTGCTCTGTGCAGGGCAGCCAACCATCACCACATGTAAGAAGGACTTGCAGGAGAGATTCTGCTCAGCCTGGAACACTAACAAACATTGGTCCCACCCCTTCAGAATAGGAGTAGTTGCATCTCCGGACTTCTGTTATTTTAAAAGAACTTTTAAAAAAAAAAAAAAAAAAGTAATGTTACTGTGGTTGATAAAAACCTGTGTTCCTTGTTTTCCTACTGTGTTGTCCCCAAAAGGCTTAAACTAGAAGCCAGAGTGCCTACAGCCTTGGTATAACTCTGTGGGAGTGTGTATAAGGAGCGGGGGAGGAGGGACTTGGGAGGTCAGAAGAATGTGTTTCAGGGTTTAGGGAAGCTGGACTGCCAAGCCCGACATCCCACAGAAGAGAGAGTCAGGCCAGAGATCTGAGCATGGGAGCATACCATAGGGCTCCAAAACTAGAAACTAATGGACTAGAGATCCTCTACCCAAACTCAGTTGGATTTGGAAGCTCATGGGACCCAGTGGCTGGGTCTACTCACAGGTTGTAATGAAAACAAACTGATTCTGTCTTGATATAGTTTCCTCAGAGACTATGGCTGTCTCACTTTATTTTTATATATCAACACTAATCACATTAATGATGCATAAGATGCATTCCTTAACTCCTGACCAACCTTTTTCCTCCCCAGAGAAACAGATTATAAAAATTAATAAATAGCCCCAAAAATTCTACAGAGATTCAACTTGCATGTGGATAGTTTAAATCCAATTTAAATACACAGTAGGGCTGTTGATTAGTTGCAGTTAACTCACACAATTAATCCAAAAAAATTAACCACGATTTTAAAAATTTTTGATTAATCGCACTTTTAATCCTACTGTTAAACAATAGAATACCAATTGGAATTTATTAAATAATTTTGGATGTTTTTCTATATTTTCAAATATATTGATTGCAATTACAACACAGAATACGAAGTGCACACTGCTCACTCTATATTATTTTTTATTACATATATTTGTACTGTAAAAATAACAAAACAGTATTTTCAATTCACCTCATACAAGTACTGTAGTGCAATCTCTTTATCGTGAAATGCAACTTTAAAATGTAGATTTTGTGTGTTACATAATTGCACTCAAAAGCAGAAAAATGCAAAACTTTAGAGCCTACAAGTCCACTCAGTCCTACCTCTTGTTCAGTCAATTGCTAAGACAAACAAGTTTGTTTACATTGCAAGAGATAATGCTGCCCGCTTCTTATTTATAATATCACCAGAAAGTGATAACAGGCATTCGCATTGGACTTTGGTAGCCAGCATTGCAAGGTATCTACATGCCAGATATGCTAAATATTTGTATGGCCCTTCATGCTTCAGCCACCATTCCAGAGGACATGGTTCCATGCTGATGATGCTTGTTTAAAAAAAAAAATTGTGACTGAAATCCCTGGAGAATTATATGTCTCCTGCTCTATTTTACCCACATTCTGCCATATATTTCATGTTTAATAGTCTCATCACGTTGTTCATTTTAAGAACACTTTCACAGTAGATTTGACAAAATGCTAAGAAGGTACCAATGTGTGATTTCTAAAGATAGCTACAGCATTCAACCCAAGGTTTAAGAATCTGAAGTGCCTTCCAAAATCTGAGAGGGACGAGGTGTGGAGCATACTTTCAGAAGTCTTAAAAGAGCAACACTCCGATGCGGGAACTACAGAACCCGAACCACCAAAAAAAAAAAATCAACGCTGGTGGCATTTGACTCAGATGATGAAAATGAACATGCATCGGTCTGCACTGCTTTGGACTGTTATCGAGCACAACCCGTTATCAGCATGGACCCATGTCCTCTTTGGAATGGTGTTTGAAGCATCAAGGGACATATGAATCTTTAGTGCATCTGGCAACACCGGCTACAACAGTGCCATGGCCACGCAAACACCTGCTCTCACTTTCAGGTGACATTGTGAACAAGAAGCAGGCAGCATTATCTCCTGCAAATGTAAACAAACTTGTTTGTCCGAACAATTGGCTGAACAAGAAGTAGGACTGAGTGGACTTGTAATCTCTAAGGGTTTCATTGTTTTATTTTTGAATGCAATTATTTTTCGTACATAATTCTACATTGGTAAGTTCAACTTTCATGATAAAGAGATTGCATTAAAATATTTGTATTAAGCTAATTGAAAAATACCATTTCTTTTGTTTTTTACAGTCCAAATATTTGTAATAAAAAATAAAGTGAGCACTGTACACTTGGTATTCTGTGTTAAACTGAAATAAAAATATTTGAAAGTGTGGAAAACATTCAAAAATATTTAAATAAATGGTATTCTATTATAACTTAACAGTGTGATTAATCACACAATTTTTTTAATCACTTCACAGCCCTAATTCAGAGTACTGGACTATACCAGATACAAAGAAAAACAAACAGGAATTGGGGTTTGGGATATGTTGCTTGGGGGACTGCTAAGGAATGCTTCTATCCACTGAAGCCAATTAAATACCTCTATATTTTCAATCATCTGTATCTTGGATATTCACTGTCCAATATATTGCAGAGCAAGCAGAGAACTGATTCAAATGTTATGGTCAAATAGGTACACAAGTAAATAATTAAACTAACTAAACAAACTACATGCAACTGAAAATTGCTGCTTATGCAAATTACCTGTCTCAAGAGTTTTTAAAAATGTTTTGTACTAGGCAGCTAATTTGAACAGTGAACTTCTGCAATTTTGGAATTATCAGAGAGAAAATACTAGGTTTTCTTTATTACCTGGAGCCTGAAACAGAAACAATGACTATACAGCTTTTCCTAGAATATGCAACAACTTTGTAACCAAACAGTGGAGTTTCAGCCATTAAGGTTAAGTCACAAGATGCTCATTATGTTCTTAAGAAGTCAGACACTTTGAATGAAGAATTTGTCAGCCACATAGGACTAAGATGACCTCCCTTCCCCCACCTCAAATTTAACTTCCTTCCAACTATAGTAAAATAGTCACTTTTTTCCCTTGCTGATTCAGTAAATGTATATTCCACTATCACACAGCTTAAGCCATTCAAAAAATTTTCTTTCAATAAATCCTACATGTATTATTTTGTTGAACTAAAATGTGCTGTATCATGCAGTGATAAGATAAACAATCCTCCGAAAACATGAGCATCAGTAGAGGAACATCAGACTTATCCCCTTTTCGGGTAACAAATCTAAAAGTATTCTCCCATGTTGACTTGTCAACAAAAGAGGTTTTAGAACAAATTGATAATTATACAGTAGTAAGTCACCAGAACCAGATAGTAATTCACCCAAGAGTTCTGAAGGAACTCAAATATAAAACTGCAGAACTAACTGTGGTAAAGTAACTCATTGCTGAAACAAGCCTCTGTACCAAATGACTGGAAGATAGTAATGTAATGTCAATTTTTAAAAAGGACTCCAGAGATGATCCTGGCAATTACAGGCCAGTGAGCCCAACCCAGTAATGGGCAAATTGGTAGAAACCAGAGTCAAGAATAGAACACGATAGGAATAAATGTTCAGTTTCCACAATGGAGATGTGTAAATAGCAGCATCTCCCAAGGATCAGCACTTGAACTTGTACTGTTCAACATATTCATTAATGATCTAGAAAAGGGAATGAACAGTGAAATGACAGATGTTTGCAGATGATACAAAATTACTCAAGATAGTTATGTTCAAAGCTGACTGAGAAGAGGTACAAAGGGTTCTCACAAAACTGAGTAACTGGGCAACAAAATGGTAGACGAAATTCAACCCTGACAAATGCAAAGTAATGCACATTGGAAAAAATAATCCCAGCTACACATATAAAATGACGGGTTCTAATTTAGCTATTGCCACTCACAAGAGAGATCTTGGAGTCACTGTGCATGGTTCTCTGAAAATTTCAGATCACTGTGCAGCAGTGGTCACAAAGGCTAACAGAATGATCAGAACTATCAGGAAAGGGATAGAATATAAATCAGCAAATATCATAATGCCACTATGTAAACCTATGGTGTGGCCACACCTTGAATACTGTGTCCAGTTCTGATCTCCATCTCAAAAAGGATACAGTGGAACTGGAAAAGGTTCAGAGAAGGGCAACAAAGATGATCAAGGGTATGGAATGTCTTCCATATGAGGAGACTACAAAGATTAGGACTGTACATCTTAGAAAAGAGAAGACTAATGGGGGATATGATAGAGGTCTATAAAATCATGACTTGTGTGGGGGGGGGTGGAGGGGAAATGTGATTTATCCTTTCCCACAATACAAAAATTCTGGGTCACCTGATGAAATTAATAGGAAACAGGTTTAATACAAAAAAGACAAAGTACTTTTTCACACAATGCACAATTAACTTGTGGAACTCATTGGCATGGGATATTGTGAAGGCCAAGAGCATACCTGGGCTCAAAAAAGAACTAGATAAGTTTATGAAAGATGGATCCATCAATGGGTATTAGCCAAGATGGTCAGGGATGCAATACCATGGCCAAGGCGACCCTAAATCTTTGACTACCAGAAGCCAGGATGGGAAGACAGGGTGGATGTCTTGTTGTGTACACTCTCCAGCACTCCACTGATCTGAGACAGTGCGTCAGTTCTTATGAAAATCACTCTTTATGCATAGTATGGAACCCCTACTCACTGGTTGTTTTATAACATATCACTCATTAAGAAAGCAACATTACATGCCTCATTCTCTTGGTTTGTTACACCTACTCTTCCTTGGGTATCTAATGACAAAACTAATTGTCAAGGATTTTTTTTTTTCAGAAAGTGAAAAGCAAGAATGAAGATAACCTTTTCAGACTTCAGATCCAATCCTGTAAGAGGCTGAGCACCCTAATATCTGAAAGGGTCAGGACCATAATGAAGAAAATATTTAGCCAAATGGAAAAGCTAGTTTGCAATTTGATGTAAGGGAATAAAAGCATTTTGATGTAAATATGTCTGGCCTTGGAGTTACAGGGGGCATTGGCAACTTCAGTGAGATCTCTGTACAAGATCGTAACAGTATGTAAATGTCCAGTGGATGAACAGTTGTGGCAAAACCAACTTCACTCCCTGCTGGGATCAGCTGAAGCAAGATTGGCAGTGGGTAGCCACAAACTGGCACAGGGGCTGGATTTTGTTGATTATATCCATTTCCTTTGTTTAGCCATATAAAAATATAAAGTTGTATAGCATTAGTATAGTTGTAAGCTATACAATATTTGTAAAATGAGGAAAAAACAGATCAGGAACAGAGAATCATTCCCCATGTACAAAGCTATCTAGTAAATCAAGTGTACAAAATTGTATTCACATAAAACCAACATTAGCAATGTTGTTAGTCAAACCAGACAGACATTATTAAAGTGCTGTAGAGGAAAAATATATTTCAAACACATGAAGAAAAAACATAAGATCCCAGGGAGGGAAAAGATACGGCACTGTAGCCTCTGCTGTCCCCTCTCTCAAAGTTTAAGACCACCAGAGCCTGAGCGACCTGGCAAGACTGGAGAGAGACTCCCCTGTCCTCCGCTTCTGACCAGGTGCCATCAGCAAGTAGAGTTTAAGATCTAGTTCAAAACCTATTGAAGCCAATGGAAAGATCCTCCATTGACTTCAATGGACAATGAACCAGGCCCTAAACACAGGTGAAAACCTACATACTTTGGTGACTAACAGCCTATAAACAACTTGACTGGTTAGATACCATGGGACTCATTCTCAGCTAACCTAAGTTTCCATAATTCTATTAACTTCAATAGAGATATGCCAATTTATAGCAGCTCAGGATCTGGCACAATAGCTCCAAAATATCCTAATATTAAATTCTAGCCCCACTGAAGTCAAATGGGAATTTTTCCATTGACTTTGATGGGCGCAGAATTGCTCCCCTGAATGGCTAACTAGACGTGGGATACTCTTAGACATCAAGAGTATACAGCAACTTTTTATCATGGGCTTGGATCATATTGACCTTAAACCCAGGAATCATTCTTCTCTTACCTCTGTTTCATGCTCCACCAGGAATCCTAGTATAAAATTTCTTTTAATTTTAGGAAAAAAAGCCTTACCCTTTCAAATGAATATTTTTCCAATTTAAAATTGGAATAGTGTGTGTATGTCCAGAGTCTATCTTTCCCCCCAGATGTACTGCCTTAAAGATCTTTGGACATCTACCACCATTCAGACTCAGATTACTGTAACTGCTTGAGGCATTTTTTACAAGTTAGTTAATTTAAAACATGCCCTTATGATTCTACAGTTGTAGCAGTCTTCCCTAGTTACAGGATGAACTGGCTTCTATGCCCGATTTATATTTCCTTGTTTCAGGATGGCGAATTAAGAACAGCACTGTAACCTCTTTCTCTCTCCAGACCATCAAGGAATACTCTCCTAAAAAACAAAACAAAAAAACCCACAACCTCACACTCACACACTTTGAGAAGGGTTTGTATTATTGTCTGTCTTCACTGCTACAAATAAAAGTAACAAACCATTTCAGATTATGCTGCGAATAATCTTAAAACATTTCTACTAATTTCATTACTGTACTTATTTTATTAAGCAATTAACACCTAGAGCCTTGGCCTCTTAAAATATATTCAACATTGTTGTATTAGACTAGTTCAAATCATTCGTCTGTGCGAGACAAAAATATTAAAGGCAAGATGCCCTGATCCATCACTATCAGTCTTTCTGCAATACCGCTGCACCTTTTGGAAGCTGTGCACCAACCTCATGCCTTTTCATGTGACTGCCAAGCTTTTCAAGGTGCACCGTCCTTCTGGAAGGAAGCATACCCAGCGTGTGTAAATTACATACTAGAAGTACACAACGCACTTTAGGTTTTATGTAAAATGTTGGCAAAATGGGGCTTTTAAAATACAAAGGGTTGCTTTAGCCCTAACTGCAAAAGGAATATCAAGGTGTTATAATAAAAACATAAAACACTTACATTTCATGTCAATTGGAAAAATTTGTGTAGTTTTATTTCATATTTTAAATGTAATGTAATTTATTTCAACGTACTAGTCTACTGCAAATACTGTAACACTTTCATAGCAAAATATATACAACTCAAACACTAAAAAATTCAAGACTTAATAAACTTTGCCAAAATTTTGTTTTAATTTCACTCAAATTACTTTTAAAGTAAAGCTATGTAATGGTAACTTAAAATACATCCATTTTGCAATTATCTTGATTTATTTACATCACTGTTCTCAGCAAGACACAAAAAATACTATTTTAATACATATTTTTGAAACCTTGTATCATCTTTTTCAGAACCATTTAGTTACATGAAAATCTAAGTATTGCTCGTTCTTGACTACACAAAGAAATTACGAAGTAGCTATGTTTTACATATATGTAACACATAGTATCATATATAATTTTAAATTAAATATAGTGTCTAATATCGCCCATATTTAATGGATAGAATAAAAACTTGGCAGACTTTTAAACAGTTATTGGACAGCCGTGTGCTGTAACAAATCCACAGCACTAACAAACCCTACCAGGAAAACAAATCTAACAAAATAATGGGTAAAATCCTGACCAGATTGAAGTCAATGGGAATTGTGTCACTGAAGCCTGGTCTACACTATGGGTTTAAACAGAATTTAGCAGTGTCAAACCGAATTAACCCTGCACCTGCCCACACAACGAAGCCCTTTATATCAATATATTGGCTTCCAGGCGGTATCCCACAGTGCACCATTGTGACCGCTCTGGAAAGCAATCTGAACTCAGATGCACTGGTCAGGTTGACAGGAAAAGCCCTGCGAACTTTTGAATTTCATTTCCTGTTTGCCCAGCGTGGAGCTCTAATCAGCACGGGTGGCGATGCAGTCGCAAATCCAAAAAGAGCTCCAGCATGAACTGTACAGGAGATACTGGATCAGTGGGATTTCACTCCACAGATTAGCCAATTTGCCAAGAAGTTAAACTACAGACTAGAACAGGAGTGGGCAAACTTTTTGGCCTGAAGGCCATATCAGGTTTCCAAAATTGTAGGGAGTGCCTCCCCAAAAAGCCAGGCGTGGCCCAGACCCTGCCCCATCTGACCCCCCCTGCTTCTCACCTCCTAACTGGAAATCCAATCTCTCTCTGCTCCCTGACAGCCCACCCCCCCCCAGGACCCCTGTCCCCTGACTGCCCACGGCCCACCCCCCCCCCTCCCCCCCCCCCCAACGCCCACTCCCCCCCAGGACCCCCTTGTCCCCTGACTGCCCCCAGACCCCCCACCCCCTTGGGCCTTGCCCTGCCTGCACCCCATCCAACTCCTTCCTCTCATTCCTGACTGCCTCCTGGCCCCCCTGCCCTTAATCCAACCCTCCCTTCTCCCTGTCCCCTGACTGCCCTGCCGCCTTAAATAAATGAACTGCCCGCACCCACCCAATCCACCCCCCCTCCTCCTTTCCTGGACTGCCCCACACGACCCCTCCCCCATTCGAACCTGCCTGTTCCCCACCCCCATCCCCATGACCCAGCACCACTGAACTTCCCCTACTACATCCCGGAATCCCCCCACCCCCGCTCCCTGCCACCTTACCGCACTGCCTGGAGCACCGATGACTGGCGGCACTACAGTCGCACCTCCCAGGGCACCAGGACAGGCAGTTGCACTGCCTGGCTGGAGCCAGCCATGCCACCATGCAGCACAGAGCACTGGGTCAGGCCCTGGCTCTGCAGCTGTGCTGCCTGGCAAGAGCTAGCAGCCCCACAGCCTAGAGCATTGCACCGGGGTGAGCTGAGACTGCGAGGGAGGGGAGATAGCAGGGGAGGAGTTGGGGCTAGCCTCCTGGGCCAGCTCAGGACATTCCCGTGGGCCATAGTTTGCCCACCTCTGGACTAGAACAACGGCTCAGTCTTAACATAACATGAGCTAAAGAAAAAACAAGGAGTTCTTGTGGCACCTTAGAGACTAGCAAATGTATTTGGGCATAAGCTGTCATGGGCTAGAACCCACTTCATCAGATGCAAATACAGTAGTAGATAGATACACACACACACTCACTACATGAAAAGATGAAAAGATGGGAGTTGCCTTACCAAGTGGGGGGCCAATTCAATTCTAATGAGACAATTCAATTAACAGTAGAATACCAAGGGAGGAAAAATCACTTTTGTAGTGGTAATGTGGGTGGCCCATTTCAAACAGTTGACAAGAAGTTGTGAGAACGGGGAAATAGTATGGTATTCAACTGTTAATTGAATTGTCGTTAGACTGACTCCCCACGTGGTAAGGCAACTCCCATCTTTTCATGTACAATGTGTGTGTATACAATCTATATCTATACACACACACACACACACACACACACACACACACACACACCCCTACTACTGTATTTTCCACTCCATGCATATGATGAAGCGGGTTCTAGCACACGAAAGCTTATGTCCAAATAAATTTGTTAGTCTCTAAGGTGCCACAAGGTCTCCTCGTTGTTTTTGCTGATACAGACTAACAGGGCTACCACTCTGAAACCTGTCACCATGATCGAAAGAGTTACTTTGGGATTTCTGTTTTTTGGGCCTGATGATTTCTCTCTCTGTAGGAACAGATTAGCAGACTTTTCTCTGTGGACACTTCCTGCCGGTAACAGAAGCGTGCTGCAGACAAAGATGTGTAACATGGAAGAGGAACACAGGGAAACTGAGGTAATATCAAATCTCTGCATGCTTGGGGATCATCGTCCCCCTCTGTGGTAAGCCCCTCTTACTTGTACATACATGGGAAGAGAGAATAAGGGTATTCCAAAGCTAGAGTTAAAAACAAAACAGAGCTGAAATTTAAACTTACGTGGTGTAGAGGTGAATATTATTTCTTTTAAACCACCCACCGTAAAATTGCTTTTCAATAGTTTAAATGTATATTTTCAAATACCATTAATATATTATAAGAATATTATCACTTAAAAATGCATACAGAAGCTCACATTTGTAGATGGGAATAATGCCACCCAGATAAGTAAAAATTTTTAGGGCTGCTCTGCTGAAGACGTCAGTTATTTCCTCGGGAAAATTGAAAATCAATTTTCATCTTCAAAATTATGAAATTATTGGTAAACAAATGAATTAAGATACTCATGGCAACAATTTTAAAATCAATCTTCTCCATAACTGCTTGGAATTTCAAGTATTAACATTGATCTTGAAATTCAAACTGGTTAAGAGAGACTGCTTGTTAGTAGTAGCTGCCACCTGAATGCCTCCTTGTGGCCAGAAGTGCTTTTGCAGTGCCCTGCCTCTAGCCACCCGTCTTATGGGCCCCTTAAGCACTGCAGAGTCTTTGTTATGGCTTACAGCACCGCTTTCTGGGGATGGGGTAACACTAAATGCAGTCAGAGTCCTTAATCACAAAATAATCAAACAAAGTCCACAATCATAAACTCCACCTGAAGCCACCAGCCCTCCCATCCTACTTACTTACTCTTATTCAATCAAACACATCCCTGCAACTTCCTGCTGTCTTATATTAAATCACCTAATTCCCCTCAGGTCTAGTTTAGCCCCCAGGCTCTCCAGCCCAGGGCAAGCCAACCTGTTTCTACAACAAAATTGTAAACAAAAGTCAGGGATTTTTAAACCCCATACTGATTACCAATTTTTTTTTTTCTCCTTTGAAGATCTCTAAGGAAGTTTTTAAGGGTCCAAGTACATGTAATGTTATTAGAGGTTTAATGATGCTGACAATACAGTCACCAAGAACAGATCCATGCCCTATTCCAAAAATTAAAGGAAAAAGTATGTTGTAATCTTGCATAGACAGAGTAACTATAAATTACATTTTTTCTTCAAATTGGAGAAGGGATAGAAAAGATGGAGGTTACATGCACAGGTAATATATATAAATAATATAGATGAAATGCAGTTTAGAGGAACTTTTGTGTAAGCCTCTAAAACAGTGACTAAATATTGTGGGTTTAAAATCGGTGTATTGGACATTCAGAAATGTATTTGTTGGTCCAGTAAAAAATGCCTTACTTCCACATTATCCATTTTTTCCTGAGAAACTATATGTAACTATATGGTTACAACCTCAGTGATTTGGAGAGGGAGAAGAATGATAACCATACTCAACAATTCCAAATCTGATTCTGTATAATTTCATACTCAAATATAACTTACTTCTAAGTGTATTCACAACCATGCTTAACATTTTTCTTAATAATATGAACAACTATTTGCTCTTTAGGCTATTGTCTAGTATTTACGCAACTTTTTTCCCAAACCCCAATACTGTATCTACAAGACTTTTAAAAGTCCAAAGTTAAATTATTGTAAAGTTGCTTTATCCCCCTCAGAAACTTGGGATTTTATTAAATGTGTCTAGGAATGAGAGACCAGATGATTCCATTGCCTTTTTTTTTTCTTTAAGGTAGAATCATTATTTGATTTGAATGAGGCCCTGTTTAAGAATGATGGCTTTAGTGTATTTCCCATTACAATACCAACACCTTACATTTTAAAAAGCATCCTTAATAAATAAAATTTCCCTCTTATCTAATTGGGAAACATTTGCAAACTACAAAATTCTTTATATTACAAAAATAAATTCAATATTTGATGGTGAAATCTTAATCATATTAAAGTATGAGGTAATCAGGTATATAAACACAGGTTTGTAGGAACAAAGCTTGAAAAGAAGGTTCAATACATTTTCTGGAATCTGATTTCCACACAATTCGGTAAGGGCCTGATCCAAAACCAACTGAAATTTGTTTCTCAAATCAGGAATGTCTGTTTTCCCATAATTTGTGTGAAAACATTCACCTTAGTTTCACTGCAGTAGTGCCATTGTAAAAAACTTTTGTTTAAAAAAAAAATCAATCTTAAGTAATAGGTATAGAAAACTATTGCAAATGTTCCATGAAATCCTCAAAGAATTTCTGAAGAGATAATGCATTAAAGGATCATTTATCTGCACAAACCGATGATATTTTTAAGAGCATAATCTTGTAATGCAATTAAACCTGTTAAAACTAACCCAAAAGGAAATGATATCACAGCACAAAAATTTAAAGATATTTTACTGTTCACATACCTAGTGGTTATCACAGAGCTTTTACAACATTTAAAAAAAAAATACACATTTGAGCTAATTCAGCACCTACCTGATATACACTTTTAAGGAGGAGAAAACCTGCTGTGCATCAGATAGCAATAAATGTAACTAGGGTTTTCATACAGCATTTCTGGATTTGTTTTCCTTCCTTATTTCAGAGAATTTTTAGCAGCAATGCCCATCACCACTTGTCTTAGACCACAGAGCAGAGGACTCAAATGCCAATCCTTACAAAGCAATATGATGCCAGCTCATCAGTACACAGATTACAGATACTCTCAATGTTTCCTTTCCCAGTGAAGGCAAGAGTTCAAAATAAGTTCCTCCTCCTCCCTTCTGACATGACAAATTCAAAGGCTTGCTGTTCACTGTAATTAGAATTCCCAGACTGCATAAACCAAATATTCTCATATATACCAATGTAATTTGAATTATCAATAATCTAGCAGCATAAATCTTGACACTGATGTACAAATTAAACTTTAAAAGCTAACATTAGCTGCTTTTTTTTTTAAATGAATGGAAACAAGCCCAACATAACTAATCTTTAGTTTGAACTTGCTCTTTTAATCACCTCACACCTTTCTGGTAATCCATATACTTGAAAAACCTCATTAGACAATATTGCAGCAGATGCTTTTAACCATGAAAGGAAAATAAAGAACCTGGACTTATTTTAGCAAAGTCCAGTTACAGGTCTTTTCAAACAGCAAGATTTGCTGATGGTAATTAAGCCAAAAGCCCCATAGTAGATAGCTTCATAATACTAAGTACTCATTTAGCACTTTTCATTTTTAAAGCACTTTATGAACATTAAAACAAGGGCCAGATTCTTATTTATACAATATTTATACTGTTCTGGCAGCATGAAGGGACCTGTAAGTAAAGTGATGTAAAGCAGCCTTTGGGCCAGATTTTTAAAGGTATTCAGGCACCTATAAGATGCAGATAGGCACCTACTGGGATTTTCAAACACTCCTCTACAGGTTAGGTGCTAGCCACCTAAGCTGATTAGGTGTTTTTGGAAATCCTGTTAGGTGCCTATCTGTATCTTTAGGTGTACCTACCTTTGAAAATAAGGTTCTTACTCTAAATGAGAACCAGGCCCTCACTCTTTATAATGTCTTTGGTTTTCAAAGGTTATCAGTAATAATACTTTTAGCATTAACACAAACTGAAAGTATTCCAGATAGGGAAGTCTTTCATGGCTCACATATTCTTTATATAAGAGTGAAAGTGGGCTACATTTACCCAAAATGGCACAGGGAACAGCAGCATTTCCCTTCGGGTTTCTGTTTGTATTAGAGCCTAAGAGCCCGAGTCACAGACCAGGACCTCATTTGTTAGGCACTATACAAACAGAACAAAAAGACAATTCCTGCTTCTGAACTTACAATCTAAATATAAAAAGAGAAAACAGATTAAGACAGAGACAAAATTGAGTACAATATACAAAATAGTGAGGTCTTTAGGGGCCTCATAGGAACCCTGCCAGTAGATGCAGTTGATGTGCTGAATCCCCTATCTTTCCTGGTCAGTTTTTTAGTGGTGCTAACCGCTGATAGATCCTTCAAATTATTTTTAGCTGAACCCAGCATGGGGGGAAAAAGGGGGTGAATTTGGAACAGTGGTACAATAAATACTAAGGAATTTCTAAACAATGTCCATTTTTCCATCTGCAGTAAATTATGAAGATACTTCTGGGAAGGCTAAGGAGGACTATAAATCCTTCTGCCAACTATGGCACAGAAAACTGTTGTTACTCTTAAGTCCTATTTTACAACTGTTCTGTTGCACATCTTTATATGCTGACTCTTGGCGCTCAGCATTAACACCATTCCTGCTGGCGAGACTGACATATTGACCCATACTTGGGTTCACACAAATCCTGTTACTCTACAGTCCCACTTCATGGATCCAGCTTTATCCTCATTCCACACCATCCTGTGTCTGGTCCAAACTAGGAAAATTCCCACATTGCAGACAGCAGGTGTTAACATGGGCAGCTGAAATGGTGCTGAAAACAGCTTGCCTGCAAGTGCAGACAGGACCAAACCAAGGCAAACAATTAGCCTTGCTCTGAGCAGTTTTTCCTGCTACTGAGGCCTTGGCTACACTGGAGAGTTGCAGCGCTGGTGAAGGGATTACAGCGCTGCAACTCACTCTGTGTACACACTTGGAAAGCCCAGCCAGCGCTGCAACTCCCTGGCTGCAGCGCTGGCTGTACA
>NC_133772.1:145952195-146050726 GCF_003597395.2 Chelonoidis abingdonii | reverse complement strand
TGCTGCAAATGTGGCCACACTGCAGCGCTGGTAGCTGTGAGTGTGGCCACACTGCAGCGCTGTTCCTACACAGCTGTACGACCACAGCTGTAACTCCCAGCGCTGCACATTTCCAAGTGTAGCCAAGCCCTGAGATTCTCTCACAGCACTGTGGTGGCCTGCTTATATACTGTTCCTCTGGGGTCACCACACCATCCTCAGCTGATGTGCAAGTCCAAACAGCCCCCACAAAAGCCAGTATAAGGTCTAAGCCCTGGACCCGTCCCTGCTTTCTGAAGAGGGCACATAACCACCTGCCCCCATTTTCCAAGAGGGGGCCACTCACCGGCTTCCCTGCCCCCCGTTGGGCTTTCTGAGGGGGCCCTCGGCTTTCAGGGAGTCTGAAGGCGGGGGCACTCACCGGATTCCCTTCAGGGCTTCCCACCCTTCCCGGCTCTCCGAGGAGCTGGGATCTCTAAGGGCAGCCGGGGGCGGGGGGGCTCCTCAGCTTACCCCCATCCCGGCTCTCCGAGGAGCTGATGAAGGGGGCTCACTACCTTCCCCACCCCCAGACTCGCTGAGGAACTGAGGGTGAGGTTCACAAGCTTCCCCCCACTGGGCTCGCCAAGGGGCAGCGGGGGGAAGCGGGGGGGGAGGTGGTCGCCGGTGTCCGCTTCCCGCCACCCAGCTCTCTGAGAGGCTGAAGGAGGGAGAGGGCCCTCACTGGTTTCCCTCCCCAGGACGGGCGCAGAGCCTGCTGGTGCTGAGGAACTTCTACTGCCCCCGCGGTGTCTGAGGAGCGGGTCGGGGTCAGGCCACCCAATCTCCCGTCCCCAGCGTGCAGACCCTGCACAGAACGGAGGCTCGACTCAGCGCCACCCTCCCTTTCTCCTGGCCGGCCTGCTCCCGGGAGAGAGAGAGAGAGCGCAGCCATCGCCACCTCCCTCCCCCGCGGCGCGCGTCTCATTTGCTCCTGGCAGGCCCCTCAGTCGCTCGCTCGCTCCCTAAGGGTCCTAATCAGTTAGCCGAGATGATTCAAATCCCAACCCCAGCTGCTGGAGCCAGTGCTCTAAGCTGATTGGCCGCAGGGAGAAAGTGGATTGGCCAATGGGAGACAGGGTCACATTTAGGGGCGGGGCTGTGGGTACCACACTGCTACCCCAGCGTAGCCCTTAGGGATATGGCCGTTTGCTCGTGAATCCCGCGCCATTAGGACGTGTCCGAGGCCGCTCTCTTTCCCTGAGGGCCGGTTTCGCCGCGCTTGTCTTGCTCTTAGTAGCCCTCGCGCCACTGGGGGACCCTGCCAGCAGCACAGACCCTGCTGCCAGAGCCCCCTGGTGGCATAGCAGCGCGTATCCTCCACAGCAGCCAGCCTCAGAAGCAGGGCTGAGGCACAGTTCTCCTTTCAGCCCGTTGCTAGGCTCGGGAACCACCCCCAGCCCCACGGACTAAGATCAGGTCTGGTGAGATGATGAGCCCCCTTCATCACTCCCTGAAGCTGCCCAACCTCCCTCTGGGGCACACCTGGGGGAAGCCACAGGTGTGAATCTGGCCCCTGAGGGGCAGCTAGTAGTGTGCGTCAGATTGCTGCAAAAGAAAACTGCTGTAATCAATTCATATTTGACAATGAACATCCGGCAGGAAATGGTGTGATATGTATGCATTTCTGTAGGAGCCGTTTACAAAAATATAAATCTAAGGGGGCACCATCAATCCTAAACAACTATTAAGAGCTGCATTAAAATGCATCTCTGTAATCTGCATTTGAAAAGATCAGCATCTGTAATCTCAGCTAGGAGCCAAACATATAATTCTAGGGATAAGTATCAGGGGGTAGCCATGTTAGTCTGCATCCATAAAAACAACTAGAGTGACCACATGTCCCAATTTTATAGGGTCAGTCCCGATTTTTGGAGCTTCTTCTTGCATAGGTACCTATTACCCCCACCCCCTGTCCTGATTTTTCACACTTGCTGTCTGGTCATCCTAAAAATAAGCAGTCCTGTGGCACCTTAAAGACTAACATTTATTTGGGCATAAGCTTTCATGGGTAAAAAAATCTCACCGAAGAAGTTTTTTACCCACGAAAGCTTATGCCCAAATAATTCTGAGGATAGTAACTAAAAACCTTGAATCCATATGACTTCAGTTTGCATTAAGGACTTACTGTACCAGATAATTGGCTGGAATAAAGGCACACCAGGTAAGCAACCAGAAACATAAGGTTACATGAGGTCAGAGGGCAGGCCTCTACTATAAAGATTTTTTTAAAATATAAATTAGAAGAATGTCTTGAAGTGAATATATTTTACATGTAGTTATTAAGAAGATTTAAAATAGAAGTTATATATGCATGGAAAGGCATAATTCAAGTCTGAACTACAGCATTTACAGCTGTTGAACTCAACATTTACCAGCTCTCACTGAGAAAGTGAGATGAAAATAAACTGAGATGAGATGTAACACAGGACTCTATGTTCCCCTTATGCACAAAGTACATGAAGGGGAATATATTATAAATTAATGTCAATGAAGCCACAATGCAAGCAAGTCCCAGAACCGTTCAGAACAGTGTAATTGCTGGGGGTACAGATGCAGTGACCTGACATTATGTCCTCAGTTATAAAAAGGAACCCCTATCTAATGCTTCTCAGTTCCTCACCAACTCTTCTAAACAACTACAGTAAAAGAAACTCAAAAGGAAGGACGAAGAAGAGGTCAGTGTGGATCTGCAGAAGCAATATATTTTGAGAACTCTAATTAACTGTAAGTACTCTTCCATTCTCCATTATGAAATTTCTTCTGCAGTTCTCCATGCAAGGCCATCACCTATCAGTAGTCTTGCTTAGCTATACCTTAACCAATCATTTTGCTAAAATATTACTAACCAATCCTAACATATTGTAACAAAATTCTCTAATCAATCATACCCCAGCACCTTAATTAATTTACACTTAGCAAAATTGTTTCTGTCTGTTACATAATTAATCAAAGAACCAGACAGATTATACAAACAATAGAGAAATGGGGACCATGATAAAACAATAAAGAAATGAGGATTTCACAGCCACAATTATTGATAAATGATTTCTTCCCAGACAGAATGCTATCAAACTAAGTTTTCTTTAGTCATCTTAAGATCTGGTGATAGTGGGTGATATTAGGACAGGATCTCCCCCTTAACAGCCTGATATGACATTGTTTTAATGTAATTTAGATGGAATGTGAGGATGTGACTTCCTGCTTCTTAATTCATGGCTGCTGCTCTCTTAATACGGCTGCAGACAAAGGCCTTAAGCCTTACAGTATGGCTACAGGAAAAGGCCTTATCCTTACATAGACTCTCTTGACTTCCACAGACTGGATACCCAAGAAGACGTTAGAGTACTCCCTGATCTAAATTGAATGTAACTGCACCTATCACGGGAATTGGTGAAGGCTGAAAGAAACATTTTTCCTTGAAAATATTCCGGAGGAGGAATTGCCTATTCAGTATTTTACTGAGTCTGGATTATACAGTGTCACACTGAGGCTGTGAAGTCCAGGATGGGCCTGAGAATTTAAACAAATTGAAGAGGCCTCATACCTAAGTTTGTAAAGACGTTATGACAGTATTCTTGAGCCAGAGCAGACAGCTGATTCCTTTCTTCATGGACCATTTTCTGCAACCTCAAAGTATGGTGCTGAAGTAGAAAGGTAAGTCCCATCCAAGAATTCAGGGTAGTCCCAATAAAAGTAAATCCTGACTAGGTGGGAAAACAAATATAATTTCATTTATGTTTGTCGTTAGATGCTTGGCTGTGTGTGTGTTTTTTGTGTTCTGTCCCAGCTCTGCGCAGATAGTTGACACAGCAGACCTCGATTGAACTACCCAATAACCACAGACTTGGTTCACAGTGAAGGTACTTGGTCAGGTTTATTGTCAAAACAGCACAGTCCTAATGTCCTGGCTCAGTGGTTATAAGTACATTAACACTTGTATGCCCATTGCAATGGATTAGCTCAGTTAATGGCGGGACTTTCCATTATCCCCTAGGCCAGCCAAAGACATTCCCTCTGAGATACCTCTTTATACATCACGTATTGCCCTATCTGACATGTCTAGGTACCACCCTCTGACCTATCTAGGTGCCACCCATTACCTTGTACATGTTGGTTTGATCAAAACATCTCTATCCATCACAAAGTCATCCTGACCTTATATTTAAGATGGGTCAACATCTTCCTGTTATCTTTGGAAAATGTGTTGGTATTGAGGTGTTCTGGTACCATCCTTCTGAAATGTGTTTGCCAGAATGTTCTTGTGCCTAGCACTACTTAGGAATGTGCGTTTTGCAATATTAGCCCTGTTTTTGCCAGGTTCTGTGAGCAGGGCCTGCCTCTAGTTCACAGCCTGACAAAGCTTTGACCACTACGTAGCCCAGGCTTCAGGCCTCATACCAGGCCACTGATACAAGAGCTTATGTTTCAAGCCTCTTCCTACTACAATGCTTAAATCCAGAGCCCGAATGAGATAACAGGTGCCCTAGAGCACTGGTTTTCAAACTTTTTTTCGGCGACCCAGTTGAAGAAAATTGTTGATACCCGTGACCCAATGGAGCTGAGGATGAGGAGCTTGGGGTGTGGGAGGGGCTCAGGGCTGGTGCAGAGGGTTGAGGTGTGGGGTGGGGTCAGGAATGAGGGGTTCAGGGTGTGGGAGGGGGCACTGGGGCAGGGGGTGCAGGCTCTGGGGTGGGGTTGGGGATGAGGAGTTTGGGGTGAGGAGGGGGCTCTGGGTTTGAGGGGGAGCTCAGCACTGGGGCAGGTAATTGGGGCATGGGCTTACTTTTGGTGGTTCCCAGTCAGCAGTGCAGCTGGGGTGCAAAGGCAGGCTTCCTCCCTGTCCTGGCACCAAGGACCACGCTGCACCCCAGAAGCAGCCAGCAGCAGGTCTTGTTACTAGGCGGAGGCGCACAAGCAGCTCTGCGCAGCTCTCACCTGCAGGCTCTGCCCCCCCAGATCCTGTTGGCTGAGAACCAGCCAATGGGAGTGTGGAGCCAGTGCTCGGGGTGGGGGCAGCGTGCAGAGCCCTGTGCCCCCCCTTCCCCCCCCCAGGACCCAGACCTGCTGCTAGCCAATTCCAGGCCACAGCACGGTGTTGGAACAGGTAGGAACTAGCCTGCCTTAGCCAGGCAGCACCACCGACAGAACTTTTAACATCCCAATCCGCTGTGCTGACCAGAGCCGCCATGACCCACTGCCTTCCATTCCACAAACCAATACTGGGTCACGAGCCATAGCTTGAAAACCACTGCCCTAGAGGTCCCGAGTAACTGCTTGATAAAAATTTCCCTCCAAGAGCCAGTCATCTAGGAAATGAAAAACCTGAAACTCCTGATGTCAAAGATGGGCCTGATGCCACCACTGCTAAACATTTAGTAAAACTTGTGGCACCAAAGCACAAGACCTTCTATTGAAAATGCTTGTCAATGGTCAATACTGTTTTAAATGCAGGGCCCTCAAGTCTGAACATGTGACTCACTGAGTGTGGATAGAATCATAGAATATCAGGGTTATATAGAGATAGTTTTATGGTTGTTGCAAAATATGTCCTTCCCTGCTCACCTCAAACAGATCTTGAATATTTTCTTTCGTTGGAGCCATGGAAGATATGTTTTGTTAATTTATATTATTAAGTATTCTTTACAGAGCAACAAAAACATTCTAACTTTATTATGTTTTTCTTAAGTATCCAGACAAGGGAGTTTGGGGGGAAAGGGAACAGAGAGTGGAGGTATGAAGTCACTGCCTACTTGCATTAGTAATGGATAAAGTAATTTGGTGTGGGAATGGGTGTGACCAATTAAATTTGTCTTCATCAATAACATTTCTATAAATGTCAATAATTGTATTCAATTCAAGGTTGACAAATAGGTCTATTTTTTACTGTACAACTAATGTATTTAAGTAAAATTGTCCCACTGAGCAAGAAGGTATGTTTCAGTCATATTCAGACTAGAGACAGAAAGGTGAAGATACAGATAATACTGCTATTGTGAGAACAAGAGGAAAGAGAAGTGAGTTACAAAGCAGCCTGAAGTGGCTGAATGATTTCCAAAGTATCTATAACAATTGAAGCAATTGGGTTTTGTTCTTTGATCAATATAAACACTTAGAAAAACTTGGCCTTTAAGTGGTCTGTTTTTAAAAATGTTGGATTAAAAAGAGAAACAACTGCCTTCTCTACTGTAATTGGTAAGAAGTTGAGTTACAAAAGAGAACTCTTGCACTCTTATTAATTTTCTGCCTTCACTGTCCACATGAAATTGCATTTACCTGCAAGCAGGGGTGGCAGGTTATATGGGTTCGAGGTTCTCGAACACCAGGAATATTCAAGGCTGGGGGCTCTGCTCCACCAATATTTGGAGCTGGGTTTCTCCCCTGACCCTCCCTGGAGCAGGCCCTGGCCCCCTCTCCTCGGAGTGTCCTCCCCCGCCCAACCTGGAAGCTTCCCTGCCTGAAAAAAATCAGCTGGTGCCTCTCTCCCTTGCTTGTGCTGCTGGCTGCCTGCTGCAGCTTCTGCCTAAGACTGTAGAGAGCAGCAGCCAGCAGACTATTGGAGCACCTCAGGAGGGGGAGAGGGAGAGAGGAGGGGGGAGGAGGAGGCACGCACGTGCTTGGAGCCCTCTCTCCCATCCCTGGCACCCACCTGGAAGAAACCCCAAGGGGACTTCCGGCCAGGAGATGGACATCTGGAGTGGACCTCACTCACCTGAGCAGCTGCTGGGGCTTCAGTGAGTTTGACCCTGTGATCCACTCCCTCCCCCCGCAGCCCCTACTCCTGCCCAATGCTGGGCAAGAGGCAGCCCCATCCCCAGTGAGACAAGGGTGAGGGGCAGCAGGCTGCAACAGGAGAGGAAGGAAGCCACATGTGCTGGCAGTCCTTCCACCTCACAGCACCCACCCACCTACCACAGGGGAGATGGGGGAGGGGGGCTTCCTAGACCCGAGCAGCTGGGGCTTGGGTGAATTTTGTGACACCCTATGCCCCCCCCAGCCACCACCCTGCAGTCCCCACTCCTGCTGCATGCTGGGCAAGGGGCAGCCCCATCCCCAGTGAGGCTATGGTGAGGGGCAGCAGCAGCAGGGGAGGCCACACGTGATGGCAAACCCCTGCCCCCGGTACCCACCATAGGGGAGATGAGTGGGCTTTCTGGACCTGAGAGAGTCCCTAGGAGCATGTGCAGTGACCGTGGTGCAGAGTGAGTGTGCTGCTGGGGGGTAGGCTGTGCAGGGGGAGAGGAGGGGTCCCTCCCCTGGAGCTTGCTGCTGCCACTAAGGGGGGGTAGTCCTCTCTGGCCCTAGCCCTGGGGCAGCCTGTCTGCACCTCAAGTTCCTTATCCCCAGCCCTGCCCCACCCCAGAGCCTGCACACCCAGCACCCCAACCCTGAGCACCCTCCTGCATTGTGAACCCCTCATCCCCAGCCCCATCCCAGAGCCCTCACCTGAGGGGGAAAATGTGCAACTTAAATTTGGTGGTCAGTTTGGAGTATCATTGTGTTTAGCACAATACTTGATTATTTTACATCCTTTAAAGTATATAACTAGTCATATACAGGTGTTAGAAAGTGGGAATGTTCTTAATGTTTTCTCTGAATACTGTGTGGGTGCCTCAGTTTCCCCTATGCATTTCTCAAGGATCTAGATGCTGAGATAAGGGGGTGTGATTGTTGTAGAGCGCTAGATTGCCAGTGTGATGCTATCTGCACTGAGAATGGATGAAACCCTGTCTCCGGGCAACTGATGACCTGGGCCGTTCTCCTGCAAGATGCCAACTGAAGGTGTTGGAGAACAAAGAGATCAGGTGGCCTCCTAATGCCTGGAAAAGAGACAAAGGCCAGAGGAGGGAGTGTCAGTGCCTGTGCAGACTTCTGGGAAGCGCATGGTGTGGAAGGGGATGCTTTGGAACTACTCCATACAAAGCCAGTCAGGACTCTGGGGGAGCCTCCTCTCTCTGAGCATACATCTTCCTGGGTCTGACCTTGGAGCATTCAGCATACCCTTCCACACTGTGCGCTTTCCGTGGCAAGTCTGCCCAGGCAGGTCCTGGGGCAACCAGAGGTCCCTGCACCCCAACTCTGCAGTCAGACATGACTCTCAGCCAGTCGGTAAAACAGAAGGTTTATTAGACAACAGGATCACAGTCTAAAACAAAGCTTGTAGGTACAGAAAACAGGACCCCTCAGTCAGGTCCATCTTGGGGGGTGAGGAGTCCAGACCCAAGTTCTGGGCCTCTACCCATTTCCCCAGCCAGCTCCAAACTGACACCCCCTCCTCTAGCCTTTGTGTCTCTTCTGGACAAGGAGGCCACCTGATCTCTTTGTCCCTAGCACCTTCAGTTGGCACCTTGCAGGGGAAACTGAGGCACCCATACAGTATTCAGAGAAAACATTAAGAACATTCTCACTTTGTTACAACAGATGCAACAGAATATAATACCGTATAGTGAAGCAGGCAAGTGCTCCTTCTGACTTTCCACTTTTAATTGACCCTTGTAATTTTGTGGTGCCGACGTGTTGTAGTTTCATTTTATATCGGCTTACAGGGCGGGGAGGATTCACCATTTTGGGCACCACCAAAAATTATACAAATCTGCCGCCTGTGCCTGCAAGTTTGTCCAGAAAACCCATCTTAAACATGATCACAAATCAGAGCCAAGCCAGTAGGACCATCTGCAGAAGGATCTTAAACAAGACTGCTGCATTAAGAGTGGAGGCAGCGGCACCACTGGGGGGAGGCAATTGCCCCTCTCTGTGTTTCATACTACCTGTTAATTTTAGTTGCTAACAATAGCAGCACTCAGTATCTTGTCAGGTGCTTCACTGAATGAGCCAAGCACCACCACATACACAAAACAGACCCTGCTTCCTGCCTCCTGTTTTCTTCCTCTCTTCCCACTTCTTTCCATCTCTGCTGCTTTGTGTTTCCCTGTCCCTTCACTCTCCATCATGTGATGATGGCCATAGAGTAAAACTAACTGAAACCTTGAGCTTGGTGGCTCTTGTCTGTGTGGCAGGTGCTTACTTCATAGATCCCAATTCTAATCACTTTACTCTACTGCTGCTAGCAGCACAGAGGGAGAAAGAGAGCTGAGCTACAGGGAAACATTACCCAGAGGGTAAGAGACATAAGATGAAAGGGGAGAGTTTATAGAGATATAAAGAGAGTAAGAAAGATCCTGGAGGGTGAGGGAATTGAAGGAGAGTTGAGAGCAGCATGAATGCCAGGGAGAACTCCAGGTTCAGCAAAGTTTAGAAATTGATTATACGCGCCTCCTCATCTTGTGAGGGTGACTGGTTGCATGGTAGTGGCTGCAGATTTAAACTGCCCTTGGGGCTTCAGCCAGACCCACAGCACAATGCTGTCAGAAGGTAGTATGGGTAGGGTTACTATATGTCCGGGCTTTGCTGGACATGATCTCTTTTTTGGTCTGCCAATCTCCATCTGAATGGATTTTTTAAATAATCACCAAATAAGCAGCATTTCCCCTCCTCTGCCCTCTCCCCTCCCCCCCACTGTTAGAGAGCTTATTCCTTCACTCTCACCCTTCCCTGGTCCTTCTCGCATGAACAGAGAGCAACAATACCTGAAGTCCGAAGGTGCAAACAATTCGAGGTTTATTGGGGTGAACTTCCAGAAAGCTTAAATTCAAGTTCCTTTTCCTTATTTTTCAAATCCCAACTTACTTCCTGTTTGCCCCTAATTTATATAGTAATATTTTCAGCTATACCTTAACCAATCATTCTACTAAAATTTACCTAACCAATCCTAATATATTTAACATGATTAGCTAACCAATTATATCCCACCACTTAATTAGTTTACACCTAGCGAAATTAATTATACAGCAGACAGAAACAATCACAGAACCAGCAGAGACCATGCAAATAAACATACAAACAAGACAGAGTAAGGATTCACAACTACATTCTTACAGACATAAGGGTCTCCAGCTGTTGCTATTGAAAGTGAGTTCTTGCCTGTCAAGGTCTTATTCCCACTTTGAACTTTAGTGTCCCAGAAGTGGGACTGCATGTACCCCTCAACTTAATTCTAGCTTAGATTTGATAATGCTGCACCAGCCAAATATAGTGTTTGGTACAATTTCTGTTCCCAAAAAACTTCCCTGGGGAACCCAAGACCCAATTCTTGGGTCTTAAAACAAAGAGGAGTAAACCATTCCCCTCCTTCCTTTCCCGCACCTAGCCCTGGTGAGTTTAGACCCATTCCTCCTTGGGTCTTACACAAGGGAAATCAATCAGGTTCTTAAAAGCAAAGCTTTTAATTAAAGAAGAAAAGTAAAAAATTATCTCTGTAAATCAAGAATGGAAATGTTTACAGTGGTCTCAGCTTTACATAGCAGAGGGACTCCCTCCCCCTAGCCTAAGTATAAGGCCTTGTCTACACTACGCGTTTAAACCTGATTTAGCAGCATTAAACCGATTTAATGCTGTACCTGTCCACCACTATGAGGCCCTTTCATTGATATAAGGGCTCTTTAATCGGTTTCTGTCTCCTCCCCAATGAGAGGAGTAGCACTAAAATGGGTATTACCATATCGGATTAGGGTTAGTGTGGCTGCAAATCGATGGTATTGGCCTCCCGGCAGTATCCACAGTGCTCCACTGTGACCGCTCTGGACAGCAATCTGAAGTTGGATGCAGTGGCCAGGTAACAGGAAAAGCCCCACAAATTTTGATTTTCATTTCCTGTTTGCCCAGCGTGGAGCTCTGATCAGCACGGGTGGCAATGCAGTCCCAAATCCAAAAGAGCTCTAGCATGGACCATACGGGAGATACTGGATCTGATCGCTGTATGGGGAGACAAATCTGTTCTATCAAGCTCCATTACAGAAGACGAAATGCAAAGTGTTTGAAAAAACAATCTCCAGGCTACACAGTGCTGTGTGACAAGTGTAACTGGAGCCAGAGACTCAAATGGACGCTCATGGAGGAGGGAGGGAGAGGGTACTGAGGACTCCAGCTATCCCACAGTCCACAGCGTCTCCAAAAAAGTATTTGCATTCTTGACTGAGCTCCCAATGCCTGTAGGGTCAAACACATTGTCCGGCGTGGTTCAGGGAATAGCTCATCAATTTACTCCCCTGCCCCCTGCCCGTGAAAGGAAATGGAAAGAAATAGTTTCTTGACTTCTTTCAATGTCACCCTGTGTCTACTGAATGCTGCTTGGTAGACGCGATGCTGCAGCAGTGAAAAGCAGTATCCAGCTCCTCTCCCCTCCCGGTGGCAGATGGTGCAATATGACTGATATCCATCATCAACATCAGCCTGTGAGTTGTTCCTGGCTGGCCTCAGGTGAGGCTGGCAGGGGCGCCTGGGTAAAATAGGAATGACTCCCAGTCATTCCCAGTAGATGGTACAGAATGGCTGGTAACTGTCTCATCATAGCAACTGGGGGATGAGCTCCATCAGCCCCTCCCTTTCCTGTGTAAAGAAAAGATTCTGTACTGCCTGGACTATCATAGCAGCAGCATGCTGGGCTCCTCTCTCCTGCCACGCTTAATGTTCTGCCTGGACTGTCATAGCCCGGGAGGCTGCCTCCCCCTCATTTTATCTCACAAGTCTCTGTTTCTTACTTCTGCATTCTGTATAACTTCATGAACAAATGGGGGGACACTGCCATGTAGCCCAGGAAGGTTGGGGAGGAGGGAAGCAATAGGTGGGGTTGTTTGCAGGGGTACCCCCCATGAATGGCATGTAGCTCATCATTTCTGTGGGATCTGACACAGAGCACCTGTGCTCTCTGATACACTGATTCTCTAGTACACTTGCCCCATATTCTAGGCAGGACTGACTATTTTTAGAAACCATAAAGGAGGCATTGACTCAGGGAGTCATTCCCAGTTTTTGCTTTTGCGCCCCCAGCTGATCTCAGCCAGGGGCACCCATGATAGCAGCAGACAGTACAGAGGGACAGATAACCGTCATCTCATTGCCAATTTACCGCCAGCAGCAGATGGTACAGAACAACTGATAACCGTCTCTGCTTTCATGCAAAAGCAAATGAATGCTGCTGTGTAGCGCTGGAGTATCGCCTCTGTCCGTGGCATCCAGGACACATAACGGGTGACTGCAAAAAAAAAAAAAGCTGAAGCGAGCTCCATTGGTTCGCCGTGCTTATGGCGTCTGCCAGGGCAGTCCGGGGAAAAAGGCCATGAAAATGATTGTCTGCCATTGCTTTCCCGGAGGAAGGAATGACTGACGACATTACCCAGAACCACCCGCAACAATGATTTTTGCCCCATCAGCCACTGGGCCTTCAACCTAGAATTTCTATAGGGGCGGAGAGACTGCAGGAACTATGGGATAGCTACGGAATAGCTACCCACAGTTGCAACGCTCCGGAAATCGATGCTAGCCTCGGACCATGGATGCACATCGCCGAATTAATGTGCTTAGTGTGGCGCGCATGCACTCGACTTTATACAATCTGTTTTTATAAAAGGTTTATGTAAAATCGAATATCCTGTGTGTAGACCGTACCCTTAGTTACAGCAAACAGAGGTAAAATATTCTTCAGCAAAATACACATTTGAAATAAAGAAAAACAACAAAAAGACTATTCCGCCTTCTAACTATTACTTACTATGTTGAAACATGAGAGACGTTTAGAAAGATGTGAGAAAACTGTGTGCACGTCTGGCTCCTCTTAATCCATAGAGAGACAACGCAAACCCAAAAAAGCACAAACAAAGACTTCCTCCACCAAGATTTGAAAGTATCTTGTCCCCCGATTGTCCTTTGGTCAGGTGTCACCAGGTTCACTGAGCTTGTTAACTCTTTACAGGTAAAAGAGACAAACCCTTAACTATCTGTTTTTATGACGGTTGCCAGACAGGATGCGATCAAGCTAAGTTTCCTTTACATCCTCTAGGCTCTCCCTTTCTCTGGAGGTGATAGATCGAATCACCTTCCTAACGCCCATATTGCCTTATTTAATATGACTAGTTTGGAAGGTGAGGACGTGAACCATACATTTCCCAGTTTAATGACTGCTAAAGAACCAGGCTTCAGACTGTCACAATAAGAGAGGCCACTACACAGATGGTGATTTTGATTCTTTCTTTATCACTCTCATAACTAGCTAATGGTAAGAATACACCTAAAGTCTTAAAGTATAGGCCTTTGCGAACAGGCCTGAGTATCTATATTCCTAACACCACCATGCAGCTGGAGCTGCAGCCAGGCACTTGGGGGGGCTTACAACTGAAACCACAGGCACTCAGCCTACCAGAGCCACTCTGGCAGCAGATCTGAAAGCAGCACCTGCCAGCAGCAGCGTAGAAGCAAGGGTGGCATGGTGTGCTTTGCCACCCTTACTTATACGCTGCCTTCAGAGCTGGGCAGCTGGAGAGTTCTGATCCTCCTGTGCCATGGAAGAAAGGATAGCACTGTGCTTTGGCTTTAACTCTCTGCTATGTCCTTCAAACCAAGGGCAGGGGGTTCTGGGGAGCCCGGCAGCCCTGGGTGGGCACGTGCCTGGGCCATGTGCCCGGTAGGGTTTATGGGTTGATAGTGCAATGCAACCGGTCCCGGGGCGCTCTCCCGTATCCGAACGCTCAGCCAAGGATCATAGATGAAAAGTATCGAGCAAGTGTGATTGGAAGGAGCGGAAGGAGAGTCTTGCGGAAATATGTGCTCCGGCGTGGGTGGGAAAACAGGCGGGAGCATCTCAAACGCATAGCGAGATAGCGAGAAAGTGCGCCCGGGGATGTCTGTCTTGCACCGGACTCGACAGCTCTTGCCTGGCGGAGTCGGTGCGGAATCACCGGTGCCGCCGGCATGCTGGCGGTGCCAGGACTGCTCGTGTCTTCCATGCTCAGACTGCGGGGTGCCGAAGATGCAGCCGCAGGAGCCTTTGGGTTCTTTGCCTTCGGGGACAGGAGCGTGTGCCAGGTTGACTTCTGCGCCAGAGACGTTGTGTGCGAGGTGTTTTGCGCGTACCGGCTGTCTCCGGTGCCGATGAGCACTCTCTGGCCGGTGCGGACTGCGGCGCACTCGGTGGCCGAAGCTGCAGGGTTCAGGGCCGCCTCCATCAGGAGCTGCTTCAAGCGAGAGTCCCGCTCCTTTTTTAGTCCGTGGTTTGAAGGACTTACAAATTACGGCACTTGTCCGTAAGTGGGATTCCCCCAGGCACTTCAGGCAGTGATCATGGGGTCTTCCCGTAGGCATCGGCCAGGCGACAGCGACAGGCCAGATGCAGTGTTTGAACCGGGGAGCCAGGCATGAGCCCGGGCCCCAGGAGGGTGAGGAGGATTGAACCTCAGCCCTCTATCTTATTTTGTGCAAATTGCCGGTATTGTTCTCTGGGTCTCGCGCTTTCTCTTCTTGGGGTAGGTTCAGGGCGATATTTGCTTGCCTCTGAACCAGTTCTTATCACTCCCCTGGTGTCCTTGGAGAGGGGGAGTGGAGAGGGAGGGACCTGGGCCCGCCCTCTACTCCAGGTCCCAACCCAGAGGGCCCTGGGGTTGTGGTGAACCACTTGTACTAGCGGTTTCTTCCCCTGGGTTACTTCCCTCTCATACCCGTCAGCTTGTGAAGGGCTTCTCGCCTCTCTCTCTATACAAGCCTGGTGCACCTTACCTAGGGTTTCTGTTGGGCTTCCCAATCCACCGCAGCACTCCTCCCAAACCTTCTTATTCTCTCTGGACAAACTCTTCTCTTCTGCAATCTGCACTCTGCTCCAATCCAACCTTTCTCCTTCAACTACCACACCCTGTCTGACTGAAGCAGGGGTTATTATCCCATTTCAGAGTGCTCTAAGTGGAGTCAGGTGTTCTAACTGAAGTCAGGTGCTCTAACTGAAGTCAGGTGCTCTAATTGGAGTCAGGTGCTCTAGTTAATCTAAAGCAAACCCTCCTCCCTTGGCAGGGAATAAGGCCCCCTGCTAACACTCTTATGCTGCCCTCTGCCTGCTGTATCACAATTATACGTATACTAACAACTATAAAACTACTACAACTAACAGTCTACAAACTAGAACTATGACTTAAAAAGATAAAACGAGTGAAGAGCTAGGAAGGGGAGGTCAGCTAAGCCGCACTCCACAGTTCCAACGACCGACACGGCGGTAAGAAGGAACTGAGGAGCGGGCGGGTCGGCAGGGGTATATATGCGGTGTGCCGCAATGGCGCCACGCCAGGGGGTGCCTGCCGACCCACGGGTGTTCTAGGGGAAAATTCTTCCGAAATGCTGCACGCGGCACGCGCACACCTACTTGGAATGGATATGAGCAAGCACTCGAAGAAGAATGGCAAACATTTGCTGGTCCTGCCCGACAGCTGCTCAACCCCCAAGTCGAGGTCCCGGCACCGCTCCGCTTCGTACCGCCGATTCAGCATCCAGACGCCGCTCGCAGTCCGGTACCAGATCCCCTCTCGGCGCCGGTCCGTACTCCGCGGCATCCGGTCCATGGTCGCGTTCTCCGGACCGGTACTCATCAAGGCGGTCAGGCTCCAGGGCACCGTTCCCGGTGGAATCCGATCCCACCGTCGTTACTCTCGGTCCCGGTCGACCTCCCGGGCACCATGCGCTGGTCGAGAGGTCCCGGTCCGATCTTGGCACCGGTATGACTCCCGGTACTTGCTCTCCGGCACGCGCATGACGTCCAGTACCCACCACACGGACTATCCCGCTCCACCCGGCCGTCGAGACACCCCTCGGGTTTGTTCCCCCAGACAGCACTCTGTATGGGGATTTGGACCCCCACGCCCGTGCCCTCCCTGAATCCCAGGGATTGGAACAACCAACGCAGTGGTCCTTCTGACGCCCTGGGCCTACCACCAAGCCCAGGGCGATCCCACGACAACGTCGTGGTCAGCGGCTTCAGTCCGTCGGTACCAGAGGCCACATCTGTCGTCCTCCTCCCAGCAGATGACAACTTTTCAGCTGTAACCCAGGGACCCTGAGGGCGCAGCAGAAGCTGACCCCCTTCTGGAACAGGAGTCACAGCCATGAGCCAGTGGTCCCGGGTCTCTCGTCCCCTCCTCGCCGGATGAGGCGGTATCGGGTACATCAACCTCGGGTCCCCCCCGTCGACCTTCGAGCCCACCAGGACTTATGCTCCGCCGTGTTTGCGCTGAGCATCAAAACCTCAGGTGGAGGAGGTATCCTAAGGTGTGGAGGACCTGGTCGTGGTACATTCTATCTCTTCCGATGCCCCGACGGTGTGTAGCCCTGCCGTTTTTATTCCGCTCCATCCAGGCTAAGCTGACTCGATCTGGCAATCTCCGGCGTCCATCCCCCCAACGGCCAGAGCATTGGAGAGGAAGTATATGGTACCATCTAAGGGGATATGAATACCTTACACCCATCCTCCTCCATGCTCTCCTGGTCGTGCAGTCTCGTGAACGAGAGGAGCGCCATGGCCAGCAAGCCCCCGCCCAAAATTGTGGGAGGCTAAGCGATTATGGCTTCTACTGGGATGCAAAAAGGTATACTCTGCAGCGGGGTCTACACGTTGCGTGTCGCTAATCAGCAGGCGCTTCTCAGTAGATACAACTTTAATGCCTGGCAATCCATGGGGGCAAATTCACAGAACTGGTCCCCTGCTTGACTCCCGCCCAGAGTTCCAGAGCCTGGCTCGAGGAGGGGAAAAGATCTCCCGGACCTCCCCTACAGGCCTCCCTCGATGCTGCGGATTCGTGCGGCTAGAACTGTTGCATCAGGAGTCCACAATGCGGAGAATATCTTGGTTGCAGGTTTCCGGCCTTAACCTCCCGAACGTGCAAACACAATTTCAAGACCTTCCATTTGAAAGGCCAGGGTCTTTTCTCTGAAAAAACGGACCCCTAGGCTCCAAAGCCTCAAGGACAACCTGCTAGTTTTAAATGCGTTGCCCTCAGGGATGCATACTCCGCAGACCCAACGGGCGGTTCTTTTCGGGCCCAACCTTTTCAACGCCCCTACCCCCCACCACGCGCCCTCGACAGGACTTTAATAGAAAGACGTGGCTGGGTGAACCGTGAGACGCCAGTCTGTGTTCTCAAGGGGGGAACCAGAATAATGGTTTCTGCCAAACACACACCGCCGAGGACCAAAGCAAAACTTGTTGAAAGGTGCGGTCGAGAGCAGCGCACCAGTTCCTTCCCCGGGACTCATAGACTCAATAGACTCATAAAGGTCAGAAGGGACCAAATATGATTCATCTAGTCTGACCTCCCGCACAAGGCAGGCCACAGAAACCGCTACCCAGTTCCACTTTTTATACAACCCGACAACCCATGACTGAGTTATATGAAAGTCCTCAAAAATTGTGGTTTGAAGACCTCAAGCTGTAGAGAACCATCCACCAGCAAGCGACCCATGCCCCACGCTGCGAGGAAGGCGAAAAACCTCCAGGGCCTCTGCCAATCCCGCCTGGAGGAAAAATTCCTCCCGATCCCAAAATATGGCGATCAGCTAAACCCTGAGCATGTGGGCAAGACTCACCAGCGCAGCACCCAGAAAAGAATTCTCTGCAGTAACTCAGTCCCATCCCATCCAACATCCCCTCACAGACCATGAGCAGACTTATCTGCTGATAATCCAAGATCAATTGCCCAAATTAAACTATCCCATCATATCATCCCCTCCATAACTTATCAAGCCTTAGTCTTAAAGCCAGATAAGTCTTTCGCCCCCACTACTTTTCCCTTGGAAGGCTGTTCCAGAACTTCACTCCCCTAATGGTTAGAAACCTTCGCCTAATTTCAATCTAAACTTCCTAATATCCAGTTTTGTACCCATCGTCCTTGTGCCTACATTAGTACTAAACTAAATAATTCCTCTCCCTCCCTAACATTAATCCCCCTGATATATTATATAGAGCAAGC
The DNA here is from genome assembly GCF_003597395.2 of Chelonoidis abingdonii. Taxonomy (NCBI): domain Eukaryota; kingdom Metazoa; phylum Chordata; order Testudines; family Testudinidae; genus Chelonoidis; species Chelonoidis abingdonii. The sequence goes on along the minus strand of NC_133772.1, from coordinate 146,032,874 downwards.
ATATCCCCCGGAGCCTTCTTTGGCCAGGCTATAAACAAACAAGCCAAGCTCTTTGAGTCTCCTTTCATAAGGCAGGTTTTCCATTCCTCGGATCATTCTAGTAGCCCGTCTCTGAACCTGTTCCAGTTTGAATTCATCCTTCTTAAACATGGGACACCAGAACTGCTGCTCACAGTATTCCAGGTGGGTCGATCTCACCAGCGCCTCCCTATAATTAACGGTACTAACACCTCCTTATCTTGCTGGAGGAAATAACTCGCCTGATGCATTCTAAAACGCATTTCTATTTTTTTAATGGCCATATCACATAGGCGGCTCATAGTCATCCTGCTATCAACCAACCAATACGCAAGTCCTATCTCCTCTCTGTCGCTTCCAACTGATGCGGTCCCACGTATATCTAAAATTTCTTATGTATTAATCCCTCGTGCATGACTTGCACTTTTCACTATTTATTCATCCATTACATTACGCCCAGTTACAAGGTGGTCCAAGAATCTTCCTGAATTAGTTCCGTCCTTTCCGTGTTATTCAATACCCTCAGCTTTGTCATCCGCAACTTTGTAGCACATTTCCCGCTCTTTGTGCCAAGGTCCAGTAATATTAAAGGTTAAATAGATCGGTCCAAAACAATCTATGGGACTCCACTAGTACACCTCCTTCCGCCTGACAGATTCACCCCCTTCAGTACGACGCTGGAGTCTCCCTTTAACCGTTCCTATCCCCTTACAACTTCATCTTCATCCCCATGCTTTTCCAATTTAGCTAACAGGTCCCTGCGGACCCGTGTCAACGCGCTTAGTGAGATTGAGGTAAATTAGATTCTACCGCATTTCCCTTTGTCTAAGTAATCATCACTCTACAAGAAGGAGATCAGGTTGTTTGGCAGATCTACCTTTAATAAGGTCATGTTGATTCGTTCCAATTCCATTGACCTCAATGTCCTTAACTAACTTTCTCCTTAAAAACTCCAGCACATTTCCCGTCTTTCTCCTTCCGCTCCGGGTGTGGGCCCGCTAACTTCTGATCCTTGGGTCTTACGCGATGTGGAGTTTGTTACCATCTCCAGTTTTATTCCCCCTCCCTCGCCACCCACCCTCTCAGCGGACCCCTTCACGAGCATCTCCTTTGGGCAGGAGATCGCGACGCTCTTCTCCGAAATCGGCAGCCATAGAGGAGGTACCTCAGAACTCAGGCAGGGGTTTACTCCGTATTTTTTAATTCCCCAAGTCGCAGGAGCCGTCGGCCATTCCTAGAACCTCGCGGCTCAACGCCTTCTTAAAAAAGTTGAGTTCCGCATGGTTTCCTCGGGGATATTATCCGTCCCTGGATCTGGGAGACTGGTCGCTGCTCTCGACATTGGAAGACGCTTACTTTCATGTCCTCGATTTCCCCCCACACAGCGCTCTATGCTGCCTTTATGGTGCAAGATCGTCATTCCAATTCACGGTCCTTCCCTTCGGGCCTTTCACTGCCACGTGTTTCACAACAATGTATGGCAGTGGTGCTGCTTTCGTCCGTCGTCAGCACATATGCGTCTTCCCTACCTGGGCGACTGGCTTGTTCGCGGGACCTCGAGGACCCAGGTCGCCGCACACGTAGCGTCATCATGGAGCTGTTCGAGTGTTGGGCCTCATGATCCATTTCGACAAGTTCATCCTCGTCCCGCTAGAGGATCAGATTTCATTTGGGCTGTCCGGACTCCACAATCGCAACAGTTTCGCTCCCCCTGAGCCGGTTCCAGGCAATAGTCACCGCCATAGAGAGCTACAAACATTCCCGACGACCTCGGACCGGGTCTGTCTCAGCCTTCTCGGTCCACCATGGCGTCCTGCACTTTGTCACCAAGCACGCCAGCTCGCCTTCGCCCCCTTCAAATCTGGCTCGCCTCCGTTACCGCCTCGCAGAGACAGCAATGGACGTTGTCGTCACAATCCCACCGCAGGTCTTACACTCCCTCCGCTGGTGGCAAAACCCCTTCCCTGGTGGTGTGCGGAGCATGCCATTCCACCCCAGGCAAACGCGTCCATTGGCCTGACAACGGACGCATCATCTCGGGCTGGGGGCTCACATGGGGCTCGTCGACACAAGGCCTTTGGTCGCCCAGGAGCTATCCTTGCAAATAAAACATCGAGAGTACGGGGCAGTCCGCCTGCGCTGTCAGCCTTGCTTCACCCACTTGAGGCCGTGTGTCTTAGTGCTCACGGACAATCCACCGCGATGCACTATATAAACAGCGGAGGGACCACTTCTTCCCTTTGTCAGGAGGCGATAGGTTATGGAATTCTGTATAGCCCACTCCTATGGATCGTGGCTTCCTTCCTCTCCAGGGTCCAGAACATGTAGCGGACCGCCTCAGCGTCATTTCTAGCCCACGAGTGGTCACTTCGACCGGATGTAGCGTCATTTCTCTTTCCAGAAGTGGGGCTTTCCCACATCGACCTTTTACCTCCGCGCAGCAACGGAAATGTCCCAGGTTCTGCTCTTTTGCGGTTCGCCCAGAGCTCGTTCGGACGCTCCTCGTCTCTGGTCGACCCACCTACTGTATGCTTCACCCTTTCGTTAGTGCACAAGGTCCTGGTGCAAGCTTTCAGGGCAGGGTTGAGTTTTGATCGCCCCAGCGCTGCCTCTCCAACACTGTACACCACGTTGCTGGACCTCTAGTAGCCAGCCCCGTTCCCCTGCCTCTTCATCAGGGACCCTGAGTATCAGGACCACGGCAGTCTTTCTCCATCCCGACCTGCAATCCCTCCACCTGACGCGGCGTGTTCCTGAGTCGTTGAGTCTCGGACTGCACTGCTCCACCCAGGTGCAGCAAGTCCTCCTGCAGTGCAGACCATCCACTAGAAGCTACCTACATGGTCAAGTGGAAGAGGTTCTCCTGCGGTTGTCAGGCGCACCATGCGACACCTGCACAGCTCCCATCCATGTAATATTGGAATACCTCTAGTACCTCAAGCAGCAGGGCCTCGCACTCTCATCTTGCGCGTTACACCTGGCTGCCATTTCGACGTTCCATCTCGGGAAGAGCTTCCTCTGTTTTTCTTCACCGATGGTCTCGAAGTTCTCAAAGGCTGGTCGCGCTTTTTCCTCAGGCTCGCGCCCGCCCCTTCCTGGACCTCAATTTGGTTCTGTCGAGATAATGGCCCCTCCGTTCGGCCCTTGGCAACCTGCTCTCTCCTGTACTTATCGTGGAAGGTGGCGTTCCTTGTAGCCATTACATCGGCTAGGAGAGTTCGGAGCTTCGCGCTCTCATGGTGGATCCACCTTACACGCTATTCCACAAGGATAAGGTGCAGCTGCGCCTGCATCCGGCCTTCCTTCCAAGTGGTTTCATCCTTTCACCTCAACCAAGACTATTCCTCCCGGTCTTTTTTCCTAACCTCACGCTCCTGTAGAGAGCAGCATTACACTCCGCTGGACGCTACGTAGAGCACAAGCATTCTACATTGACCGCACCAGACCTTTCCGTAAGACGCCCAACTTTTTTGCCGCCCCTGGGCAGACAGGATGAAGGTCAACCCGTCTCATCTCAGAGAATATCGTCTGGGTCATGGCGTGCATTCGAGCGTGCCATGATTTAGCTCACGCCTTTCCAGGCCGAGGACTGCACATTCCACAGGCTCAGCGCTCATCGATTGCCTTTTAGCTCATGTGCCGATCCACTGAGGATATGCCATGCAGCTACGTGGTTTTCGGTGCACACCTTCTCTGCCCATTACGCCTTGGTAACAAATCCAGGGGCGATGCAGCTCTGGGCTTGGCGTTTTTGCATTCGCAGTGCCCAACTCCGACCCACCGCCGAGTAAGGACCTTGGGATTCACTACTTGGAATGGATATGAGCAAGCACTCGAAGAGAAAGATGGTGTACTCATCTTTGTAACCGTTGTTTCTTCGGATGTGTTGCTCATATCCTTTCACACCCGCCCTCCTTCCCCACTGTCGGAGAGCGGCAAGACAGGAACTGAGGAGAGGGCGGGTCGGCAGGGTATAGTGCGGTGCCGCACGGCCCAGCCAGGAGCGCCTGCCGACCCACCGGGTGTTGCTAGGGGAAAATTCTTCTGACGAACGTGCACGCAGCGCACGCACACCTACTTGGAATGGATATGAGCAACACATCTTGAAGAACAACAGTTACAAAGGTGAGTAACCGTCTTTTCACTGAACTGGCTAGCCACTGGGAGGCATTTCCAAAGCATGTGGCAATGTGTGCTGCTCTGACTGGTGTCAGCCACCCAGGAAACCCAAAAGTGGAGCAAGTGCCCAGTGTGCAGCCCAGCTGCAGTGTGGGGTCCATCCTTGTAATGGGTCCTCAGAACACACTGCTCAACCTGCCCCTCTGCCATCCCCATTGGAGGAGAGATCTCATGTCCTCCCCCGGGCATGCATCACAGAGGAGAGAGAGCACGGGGGTGGGGCCTCACAGGGCATGCTGCACAGCCCATATGGTCAGCCAGGCCCAGGGGGGCAGGAACTTATTGCCTGGCTGTTTGGTTCGGAGGGAGCTGCTGGTTTTATGTTGTATTTTAATGATACTTAGAATCATGGAATGGGGAATTTCTGGGGGTGCTACACATCTAATTCCCCTTGAGTTTGATTAATTTTGTTAAATTTGATTTGTTGTAAACACCTTTGAGTGGGAAGTGAAGTGACCTACCACTGAACATAATGCCAAAACAAAAATGTAAATTTACTGAAGAACTAAAGACAAAATTTCCATGTTTTCGTAGTAGTCAAGTAGAATGGGAGGCAGAGAGCTTGATATGCAGAGCTGGTGTGTATATCTCTGTTGCAAAAAAAGGTGCTCTTGATTAACAAGCTCATGTGGATTCTGAGAAACAAGAAATTCATTTGAGAAAAAAAGCTCATCAGCAAAGTTAACAGATTATTTTGTTAAACTAGGCAGCAAATCAGAGGATCCTGTTAGTGCAGCAGAAGGCATTCTAGTGTTTCATGCTGTCATGCATCATGATAGTTTCAATGGATTGCACATCTGTCTTACTGACAAAGACATTCCCTGATTTTGAGGTAGTCCAAACATTTTCAACTGCTTGCACCAAGACAGAAGAGATTATTAATTCTGTGCTTGCACCACATTCTTTTGATGCTGCTTGCAAAGCACTTGAGGACAATGATATTCCTTACTGTAGTGTTGCTGCAGATGGAAGCAATCATGGTGCTATGAAAACACACATAATGAGACTACAATTGCACAATACATCAAGGAAACTCTGGGAAAAAAAGGTTTGTTTGAGAAGTGTATTGCATTTGCAGGTAACAACTGCAATACAACGTTTGGAAGACTGTGGCAAGAAGGCAAGAACGTGTGTACAAATTTAAAGAGGCTATTGCAGAGGGGAACTTTAATCAATGTGGGCTGCCCAGCACACATTTTGAACAATTGTGTCCATCACAGGGCAGACACATTTGATGTTGACAGAGATTTTAAAATAATGCTCAATTTTCATATCTACACTGTCTGAGCTGAGCTTCTGAAGGAATACTCTGAGTTTGTTGACATTGAATACAGAAAGCTGCTTTACCACAAGACGACACAATGGCTGTTGTCAGTGCCGTAACAAGGGCAAGGCAAGTGAGTCATTTGCCTCAGGCACCTAAAGTTGAGGGGCACAGAAAGCCCCCAGAGCATCCCTGCCAGAATGAAAGCTGCTGTTCCGGCTGAGGCAGCTGCTGCATGTCAGGAGGGGGTGGGGGAGGAGGGAGTCACACACGTGCTTTGCAGTCTTCCCCTGCCCCCAGCACCCACCTGGAGGAGATGCCGAGGGGGCTTCTGGTGGGAGACAGGATCATCTGCAGTCAGTGGATCTCACTCACCTGAGCAGCTTCTGGGACTTCGGTGAGTGTTTCACCGTGTGATCTGCCCCACCCCATTCCCAGCCACCACTCCTGGCAACTGGGCAAGGGGCAGCCCCATCCCCCACTCCTAGAGAGGGGCAGCAGGGGAAGAAGGAAGCCACATGTAATGGTAGACCCATCCCCCCCCCCCAGCACCCACCAGCCCCTCCCAGAGGCACACCCCCTCGCCACCCTCACTCTGTGCAGGGCTGCCCCCAGCCCTCGCAGCTCCTTCCCAGAGAGCCTGCCCCCATCACTGCACCCATTACCCCAGCCTGGGCTGTGCCCCCAGACTCCCTCACTCCATTCCCAGAGCCCTGCCACCCCTCCCCCCCACCCTGTGCCCCAGGCTGGAGCCTGCACCCAAAGCTCCATCCAGAGCCCAGCATCTCAGAGCCCCAACCTTCAACCATCCTACCACCCTAATCCCCTGCCCTAACCCAGGGCCTGCATCGCAGACCTCCTCCCCCCCATCTAAACTCCCTCGCAGAGCCTTAGGTAGGTGTGGGGCAGAGTTGGGGGGGGGGGCTCTGAGCATTCTGGGTACCACCAAAATTTCTACAAACCTGCCACCCCTGATACTTTGAAGGGGGGTGAGAAGGCAAGCGGCAAGTCAGTGGATGGAGGGGGACCCTCCATTTTCTGTATTTTAATTGTTGGTACTTGTAGAAGTGCAGACTCACCTCCTGCTGGTCTGTTCTGGGAATTAGCTCATTGCTGCTCTGGAGCACGCTCTGCAGGCTGGTGATCTGCCTGTCCTCTGGCCCCCAAGTCCCTCCCTTGACCCAGTGCCCTTTTACCTGGGGTGCTGCCCCCAACACTAACCCCTTAGTCATAGGATGTCCTCTCCCCAGGGAACCCCCACCCACTAGTCCCACCTCATCTCAGTATCAGGCTACCGCCAGTCATTGTCTAGCCCCATGGCCTAGGGCAGACTGCAGTACCAGCCTACTCATCACTGGCAAGGAGGGTTTGGACCTGCTGCCTTAGCCTACCCCTAGGCTGCCCTCTGCAACCCCCAGTACCCATTGGCCTTATGCTAGGCCACAACCTGGGGCTTTCCAGACTGGAGCCTTTCCCCAGCCCTGCTTCACTCAGGTACCCTGTCACTAGCTCCCTGCAACCAGGACTATCTCCCTCTACAAGCAGAGGAACACTTTATCTGCCCCGGCTTCTCTGCCTTTATAGGGCCAGCTGAGTCTGTTTGGAGCGTGGCCCCAGCTGCAGCCACTTCCCCCAATCAGCCCAGCCTAAAAGCTGCCCCAGCCACAGCCTTCTCCTGGGCTGTTTTAAGCCCTTCCGGGCAGGAGCAGGGGATCACCCTGGTACTGTACTGCATTGATTGACTGCTCTGTGCATTAATATAGCAACCCCCTGGGTCTCTGAATGAGGTTTTATACTGGGGTAGGAGGAGGTGAGTAGCGAGTAGGTGGCTGGAGGGGGGCGAATTTCCCAGGTTCAAAATCTGGGACTGTGTCAGTTGGTCCTTTTTGCTGCTTTTCTCTGGGCTGGGAGTTGTCCCAATGCTGCAAAGAGGGTATTCCCAAAGGAAGGTGCTTACTTCTAACCCCCTAGGCCGTCAGTATGTCTGCTCTTCTCTAGTCAGACTACTTGACAAGTTTGATTGTCCTTGGTCTGGCTCCCAGTCCCTCTCCAAGGGTTACAGCTGTCTGGAGGTGCCTGCCTTCCATGCTTTCCTCATTCATGCCTCATTCATTCAACAGGGCAATTGATTACAAAGTCGGGGGAAGATCTTATTCTACTTCTAGCAAAAAGACATTTTTCTTTTACCTTAATTATACTATCTTATACAAAAATGCATAATGCAGAGATTTATCTACAACTGCATTGATTGACTGCTGTGTGCAGTAATATAGTGACCCTTGGGTCTTTGAATGAGGCTTTATACTTGGGGAGGGGTGAGGGGGTGAGCGGCGAGTTGGGGGTGAGCAGGTGGGCAAGTGGTGGGTGGGCAAAGAGGCGAGCAGGGAGCCAGCAGGGGTTCTAGAGGCGGGCATGGGGATTTCTGATTGGGGAGAGAGAAGGTGAAAGGAGGCAAGTGGTGGGTGGGGGACCGACTAGGAGGGATACAGCAAGCCAGCTGGGGGATAGCGGGTGAAGAGGGGTGCGATGTTGAGGCTGAGTGGGGAGTGGGGCGGGTCCTATTTTACTGCTGTGATCTGGTCACCCTATGGGTGCCGTTTCTTCCCCCCACACACACCTTCCTTTTCGGCCCACAGCTGTTTCGGCAGGGTGGTGCTGGGGAAGGGAGGGTTTGTTTCCGCGGGCCGGGTGGTGTGTTTCCATGGGGCCGGGTGGTGCTGTGGGGGGTGTTCCGGGGGGGTGGGCGGCACTGGGGGTGAGCGCAATTTTATATTCTTGCCTCGGGCACAAAAATAGCTAGTTACAGCTCTGGCTATTGTTATTTCTAGGTATTATAAGGCTGCTTCAGATATTTCCGACCTTGAAGTCATTCTTCCTGTCACGGGACAGACCACCCACTCTGATTAAGAAATTTTGAAAAGATGAGTTCAGTGGGATTTACTTCTGGCACATGCACTCACTCATGAGTGCTTTCCAGTCACACATTCAAGAAATAGAAATGGAACAACACTGTCGTAGAAGTGGTGAAAAGCTTGAACTCAGTGCACACTGTCCTTGAATGCAAGACACAGAACTTTGTGTCGCTGAAAGTTAAGGGACTACTGGCACAAAAGTGCAAGGAGGGACTTGATGAAGAGTATAACATGTTCTGTGCTAAAATAGAATGTCTGTACAGCACATGCTTAGAATATTTGAAGATGTGGAAGGCACCCCTGGAAGACTTCTCTTGTTCCGTGTGGATTGCTCTGAATGAGACACCAAATTGGAATGATATAGAATTTTATGTGAAATACCTGACAGAGAACAGGGTGCAAATTGATGACATTAAGTGCTTTGATCAGTTCAGCAATCTCAAGAAATGTATGGAAGGTTACAAAAGTGATGAAGAGTTCAATAATTTGGTAGCACACCAAAGATGGACCAAATATTTGGAGAAGTCCAAAAACATTGAATGTCACTCAGAACTGTTAAGGACCATTCTTCTTTGCTGTTCCCTTTCACAATGCAAATGTAGAGTGAGGTTTTTTCAGTAAGGCAAAGCCAGTCAACAAAGGAAAGGAACAACTTGACTGCTGAGTTGCTGAAAGGGATCCTGCTTGTACAGTACAACTTCAGATTCACATCTTGCAAACACTTTCATGGCTATTTGATGAGCAATCACCCATTCTTGACAAAGATGTGCCCATGCATATTCCTCTGTAGAGCACAACAGGAAGAAGCACAGTAGGAAAGGACTGACTGCATGCCAAAAGTTACATTTAAATTTGATTTACATTTATTTTGAGGCCATACGCTAAATGTTAGATATTCAAAGTAGAAAGAAACTGTACAGTAGAAATTGCACCCCTCTCCCTTCCACCCTTCCTGCCCCCAGCAGCATCCTCTTTTGGGGAACCTGAAATATCGTAACCTAAATGTGGGTGAACGGGTATTTTTTCTTCCTGGCTGTAAACCAAATACAGCCTTTACTTCCTTCTATGGAGAATTTTTCTCTTCCTGGCCTATTTCCAACTGATGTTCAGGACAGAAACATAGCAATTAAGTAGGAGTTGTGACTTGCATAGTATTTCCTAATGCATTAGTTCAATTTTTAGACCATGTTTAATACAGATATTAAAAATCAATATATCAAGGTTATTAATGAAATGCAACAGTTAGTGTTTGTCCTCAGATAGACTATTGCAGGGAAAGTGTCTAATTTAGCAAAGCTGAGTATAATGTTAGATTTTAATTATTCTCTTATAACAAAGGATAAAGTTATGCATCAAAATCAAAAGCTATTGGTATGTTCCTACGGCAGAACAGATATCTGAATAACTTCACATATCCTTGCATAGGAAAATGAACCTGAATGAATTATTGACATCAGAACAGAAATCAGAATACATTTTGAAAAACCAAAATGCTGTTCTGGATCACAACACAGGGATTAGACTGCATTTACATAATTTTACTATAATTTTTTTTCTCATCCCTGCCTCTCAAACCAAAGATGTGCTCACATCCCATTGTTTAGCATAGGCTGTGCAGGTTGAAGCAAGTGTATAAAGCACAAAACTAACTGAATCTAAAGTCTGTATGTCTGAGTCTTAACTATGCCACAAAATTACCCAGAACCTCCAGTACCCTTATCTCCCAAGTCAACAAAAATTATGGGAGGGAGGGAGGAAGGGAGGGGAGGCTGTCATAAATGGATAGGTAGGTAAGGGTTAAGTTTCTTTTACCTGAAAAGGGTAACCGAACACCTGACCAGAGGACCAATCAGAGAACTGGATTGTTTAAATCAGGCGAATTCTGTATTACCGGGTCTTTTGTTTTCTTAGCTATGAGAACAAGTCTTTTCTATTCTCTCCTATACTTCTTCTAAACATCTGAAGTACCCAGGAACGCAAAGTAATTCAGCTATGATGGTCTTTTGGGTGTATTTACCTGTATGTTAATTTGGTTGTGCTGTTTAATTGGGCTTCTTTTAAATCAGGACTGTTTCTTTATATTTTCTTTAGCAAGAGCCTGTATTGAGTTTTAATGCAAGATTGATTGTTTTTATTTTCTTTCTTTTTTTCTATAAGCGTTTCTTGTTAAACCTTGTGAAAGTCTCTTTCCTAGGGAGGCAAAGGAAAGCCAGGCTGATGGGTATTTTCCTATTGGGTCCAGGGAAATGAGCAGGCACTACGGGGAAAGACGACATTCTCTCGTTCTCTGGTGGTTACAGTTTTTCCCTCGTTCTGGAGAGGGGGTGGCAGAGCCAGCTGTGGGTATTTTGCATCTCCATTGTCCGAGGAAGCAAGAACAAGCTGTTTCTTTGGTCACACAGGTTAGCCGCGAGGCAAGCCTGAGAAGGAGGGGAGTGGGGTTATTTTCCCTAGCTTTTAGCATCCAGATTGGGAATCTGGGTGTCCCCCAAGGGAGGGTGGGGACACCAGAGGGAGGAGGGGGGATCAGGGCCCATAGATTTTAATTCTCTGATCTCGGTGGCAGCGGAATATCCAAGCTGGTAGTGAGCTTGGGGGAGTTTCAGGTAAGCCCCCAAACTTTGGACGCAAAAGTCCAGGTTTGGGACAGGACCAGACTGGTGGACACTAAAGTCCAGGTCTGGGACTGGACGGCTAGATTACCACAGAGGCCTGCAAGGAAGAGAAGGATTCTTGGTTGGAAAAGCTGCATTGAACACATGGGAAGGGCCAGGGTGTGTGTGTGTGTGGTGCTGCTTCAGTAAAATGCAGTGTATCTAAAATCGCAAATGCTCTTGAAATAGATCTTTTGAAGAATAAAATGTAAAAATTAGTCTAAGTGCTTCCAGGGGCCAAAGTGGCCTCAGAGCCACTGCTGCAAGTTGCTCCCCCTTCCCAGAGTTGAAATCTGAACTCATGCCACTGGGTGAAGGAGGTTACATGCTGCCTACCATTACCCTCCAGACCCAGAACTGTGCAGGGGAGATCCTTCCAGGGTGGGCAGTCCATGTAGTAATCATAGAATGTCAGGGTTGGAAGGGACCTCAAGAGGTCATCTAGTCCAACCCACTGCTCAAAGCAGGACCAATCCCCTGACAGATTTTGGCACCAGATCCCTAAATGGCACCGCCAAAGATTGAACTCACAACTCTGCGTTTAGCAGGCCAATGTAAAACCACTGAGCTATCCTGCTTGATAACAGCTCCCTGTTTACAATTACATTTTTAGACCTATTGGTTAGCCAGCTTTTCATCAATTTAATGTGCCTCAGTAGAGCCACACTCAAAGTATTTTTCTTGGCAGGGGCAGTTCCAAGCACCAGCACGCCAAGTGCATGCTTGGGGCGGCAAGCCATGGGGGGCACTCTGTCGGTCGCCGCAAGGGTGGCAGGCAGGCTGCCTTCGGTGGCTTGCCTGTAGAGGGTCCGCTGGTCCCGCGGCTTCGGCGGACCTCGAGAGGGTCCACTGGTCCCGCAGTTTTGGTGGACCTCAGGAGGTCCGCCAAAGCCGTGGGACCAGCAGACAGTCCGCAGGAAAGCCGCCAAAGGGCCTATGTCCTGGGCCTATGTCCTGGGCTGGACGTTTGTAAATAGGGTTATTTAGAGGGTACCTGTTTGGGGTAGATTTGGCCTTGCATCCTTCTTCCTGTGAACAGATCTGAGACCTCCTTTTACAGTGTGTAGTTCCCTTTGGGGCTTTTTTTCAATATCCATTCTGGCCTGAACGTGCTAATCAGCAGCCTGAGCAGCTACCTTCACTGTGTCAGGACACTTTTCTTATATGGTAGCTCTGATTTCATCAGAGCAAGCATTAAAGAAATATTCTTGGATGAATAAATCAAACAATTTCTCATAATGCCCTTCTGCCCCTTAACTTTTTACCCAATTTTCCTATAATCAGATATTTTATGCATAAATTTTTCATGACTGATATTGTCATGCTCCTTTAGATTTGTAAACTTTATGCAATATGATTCTATCATAATTTGAAACCTTAGCAATACAGCTTCTGTATATTTATCATGGTTTATAGCTTCCTCCTGGTCCAGACCAGAAAAATACTGGAAAGCTTTTCCCTAAGGCCTGGTCTACACTATGCGTTTAAACCGAATTTAGCAACATTAAACCGATTTAACCCTGCACCCATCCACACAACGAGGCACTTTATATCGATATAAAGGGCTCTTTAAACCGGTTTCTATACTCCTCCCCGACAAGACGAGTAGCATTGAAATCGGTATTGCCATGTCAGATTAGGGTTAGTGTGGCCGCAAATCGACGGTATTGGCCTCCAGGCAGTATCCCACAGTGCACCATCGTGACCGCTCTGGAAAGCAATCTGAACTTGGATGCACTGGCCAGGTAGACAGGAAAAAGCACCGAACAATTTGAATTTCATTTTCCTGTGTTTCTCAGCATGGAGCCTGAAGCAACAGGTGGCAAACCAGTCCCAAATCCAAAATAAGCTCCAAATTGACGCGGTCGAATACTGATCTATCACTTTAGGAGACTAATTGGTTCTATCAAGCTCCGTTAAGAAGATGAAGACAAAGCCATTTAAAAAATGCGCACATGAATACAATCCACAGCCAGTGCTGGTTGATAAGCGAACGAAACAGAAATAAATGGACGCTCATGGAGGGAGGGAGGGGACGAAGACATCCAGCTATCCACAGCCACAGTCTCCCAATAAAGCATTTGCCATCTGTGGACTGACTTCCACTGCCTGTTAGGTCAAACAACATTGGTCGAGTGATTCAAGGTAAATCTCGTCAATTTACCCGCCCTGCCCCGTGAAAGAAAAGGAAAATAATCGTTTCTTTACTTTCAATGTCACCTGTTATGTCAACTGCAGCTGGTGAGACGCGGTGTGCGGCACTGAACAGCAGCATCCTCTCCTTTCCCTCCTCTCCTGGTGGCATAACAGTGCAAATATACTGGTGCGTCCCATCATCATCCCGGTGCTCGGCTGGCTCAGGAGTTGGCCGGGGGCACCTGGGTAGAATAAGGAATGACTCCGGTCATCCCAGCAATGGTACAAATGGCTGTAACCACTTCATCAATAGCAACTGGGGCTGGCTCCCATCAGCCCCCTCTCCATGGTAAAGAAACGTTCTGTTAACTGCTGATCGATTAGCAGAGAGGCGGGTCCTCCTTCCCCCAACGTTTAATGTCTGCCTGGATCCTATCTAGCATCTGAGGCTGCTCCTCCCATTATCCTCAAAACAAAAAAGTCAGGTCTTATCCTGCATTCTTACACTTCATGACACAAAAGGAACACTGGGCAAGGTACCCAGGAGGTGGGGAAGGAGAACAAGGCTGGGTTGTGCCAGGGCACCCTAGAATGCAGCAGCTCACATCTCTGGACACACGAACATCGTCCTCTGGTACACCTGATCTGTAGTACACTGCCCCATAATTAGCAGACTGACCTCAAAGTTTAGATACAAACAAAAGGAATGAAACCAGGATCATCCATTTTTACTTTGTGCCCCGCCGACCATCATCAAAGCCACCAGAGCACCCATATAGCAAGCAGACAGTTACAGAGGGACAGATAACCTCACTCAAAGGCAAATTACAAAGCAGCAGACGGCAGAACGACGATAAACCTGCATCTCATTGCCAATTTACAAGGCAGCAAACGACAATGGGAATAGCAACGCTCTCTTAACGCAAGGCATTGAATCGGCGGTACACGCATACGCCTCTCCACAGCACCAGTAACACATACGGTGACAATGACAAAAGCAAAACGTGGCTGCAAGTGCCAGTCTGAGCGCGCGAGCGAAGCCGAGGAAAAAGAGCACAAAATGATTGCTGCCGTGGCTATCACGGAGGAAGGAAAGATGACGACATTTAACCCAGAAATCACCTCGACACCCGTTTGCAACCATCATGCACTGATCTCACCAGTAATTCCAATGGCGTAGGGAAACTGCAACCAACTAATGGATAGCACGGGATAGCTAAAACCCACAATGCAACGCCCAGAAATCGACACTACCCTCGGACACACACCACCGAATTATTGTGCTTTGTGTGGCCGCGTGCACTCGACTTTATACAATCTGTTTTACAAAACCGATTTATGTAAAATTGGAATAATCTTGTAGTGTAGACATACCCTAAGTTTCAGTGATCAGTACAGTCATTCATTTGTCCTTAGGGATGCCATTGGCCTGGCATATTCTTTTAAAAGCAGTTAAGTACTCTTCTATACATTCTCAGTCTTCAAAAGGTGGACACAGTCTGTCCCAGCTTGGTGAATACGGGGTGGGGGGATTGCCCACAGGCTGGGGAATACCTTTCTGTTTCTCCAGCTCTATGAGCTCTATTTCTTGTGCCTCCATCTGATACATATATGCTCTCTCCTCTGCTTTGATCACCTCTAGTTGTCGCTGGTGGGCCCATTCCTCTGCCTTTTTGTTGGCATGGGCTGTCTGGATCACCTCCATTCATCTGTGGTAGTCCTGCTTCTTTGGTGACTTTCTTTTGCATTCTGAGCTCAGCCATCTGCAGCTAATGCTTGTTTTTACCAATCTGCAGTTTGGTCAGCTCTACCTGAGGAGCCATATCTTGCAGGGAAGTAATGCTTGGCTGGTTTCCCAACCCTGCGTCATCTCCCTCCTCAATCTCCTCCTCCTTGCTCAAAATACTTAATGGGTGAGGTTTTCAGATCCTGTACTGATTTCCCCATGTGGAGTAAACCATATTTCAGACACAAACTCCCAAGCTGCTTTTTATCCATTGTGTCCAAGGACAGATATATAGTGCCAATCTATAAAAGGAAAAATAAGGACAACCCAGGGAATTACAAACTAGTCAGTTTAACATCAGTACCCAGAAAGATAATGGAGTAAATAATTAAGCAATCTATTTCTAAACCCCTAAAAGATAATAAGGTGATAATTAACAGTCAGCATGTCAAACCAACCTTCTTTGACAGGGTGACAAGCTTTGTGGAAGCGGGGAAATAATAGATACGGTATATCTTGACTTTAGCAAGGCCTTTCATACTGTCTCGCATGACCTACTCATAAACAAACTAGGGAAATACAGCCTATATGGACCTACTATAAGGTGGGTGCATAACTGATTGGAAGACCATTCCCACAGAGTAGTTATCAGTGATTCACAGTGAAGCTGGAAAGGCATGTGGAGTGGGGTCCTGCAGGGATCAGTTCTGGGTCTGTTTTTGTTCAATATCTTCATCAATGATTTAGATAATGGCATAGAGAGCACCATTATAAAGTTTGCGGACACTACCAAGCTGGGAGGGGTTGCAAGTGCTTTAGAGGACAGGATTAAAATTCGAAATGATCTGGACAAACTGGAGAAATGGTCTAAAGTAAATAGGATGAAATTCAATAGGGACAAATTCAAAGTACTCCATTTAGGAAGGAACAATCAGTTGCACACATACAAAATGGGAAATGACTGCCTATAATGGAGTACTGGGGAAAAGGGATCTGGGGGCCATAGTGGATCAAAAGCTAAATATGAGTCAAGAGTGTAACACTGTCCTGGAATTAGGTTCCAAATAACTTCCTTTTGGACCCCAGTTTATATACCATTAGTTAAAAGTTGGGTTCTACTCAGCTATACCTTAACCAATCATTTTAAACTAAAATATTACAAAATAGTATTTTTCACCAATACTAGACCATTATGAAACAATTCTTTAACCAATCATACCCTACCACCTTAGTTGATTTAAATTTTGTGAAATTGGTTATGCAACAGCCAGAAATAATTAAAGAATCAGCCAGAGATAATATGGATAAAAATAGGCCAAACAAGAGAGAAGTATAGATTTCACCATCACAAATGTTAAGTGGTTCCTTGCCAGACAGAATGTTATCAAACATCTTAAGATCTCTTTCTTTATCTAGTTATAGTGGGTACTAATAGGACAGGAGTGCCTTCTTAACAGCCCGATATCACATTGTTTTGATGCAATTTAGATGGAGCATGAGGATGTCACTCTTGCAATTTAGCTCATAGCTGCTGTTTTTACTGCAGAAGGCCTCAGACCTTATAGTTCCAAAACTTATTGAAAATCACCATGAGTGGTCCTGCAAGCTTCACAGCCGGCTCCTTTAAAATTCCTGAATGCAAGTTATCTGGATATGCTGATTTAAAAATGTCTAAATGTCTAAATTTAGTAGTCTCTGTTTAACATCCTCCTGAGATACTAGTGGAATGGAAACAGTGTTATCATCTCCATATGATGAGACTATATCATTTCCCCCCAAATACAGGACAGAAATATTGATTGAACACTTCTGCCTTTTCTGCATTATTATTGATAATCCTACTATTTCCGTCTAGTACTAGCTATTGGCAGGATTTTTTTTGTTCCCAATATATTTAAAAAAGAAACTGGAGCCAGAGGAGCAGCTGCAGAAGCAGTTTAAGCAGGGAGCCACAGACACTGATGTTCTCATCAGAGTATTTTCTAATAAAGTTTTGACTGGACAGTCTCTCTCCTCTGCTGATTGTTCCAAGACCCTCCCAAGCCCTCTCCCACAGTCTCTTCACTCAAGGTATGTCTACACAGCAATGTAAGCCTGGTCTCAAGCCTAACCCCCCCTTGTATCCACACACCAATTGTGCTAACCTAGGGTTCAGACCTAAGGTCCCAGGACTCTGCAGGGCTGGAGAGTCAAAGCCCATTTTAAGCGGGGACTTAAGAGTCCAAGAAGCCCTATTGCTTTCCTGTGTGCATGCGGCCCTAGCTTGACTCGGGTCCTGGAAATCCTCTGGATATATCCTAGAGTTGCCAGTGGCAAGCAGCCAGTGCAGTGGCCAGAAGAGCCATTGCTGTCTAGCTGAGTGTGTTTCTCTGCTAGTCTCATGGAGGCAGCAACTCCTGCTCTGGCTCCATCTTGCTGATATATGCAGCTTGCCTGGAGCAGGGAGCAAAGCTGACAGGCAGGATGTGGCTTCTGGCTGCCAGGATGTTGGGGGTCATCCCTCCCCTGGCTGTGATGAGCCAGAAGCCCTGCTCTCCCTGCAGGGCAGCCACTTGGTCCCTGCTCCTCTCTCTGTCACTTGCTCCCAAGCCCCTCCCCCCCCACCTGTGGCTGCGTGTGCAGGGGCACTCGGACTGCGTGCACTGTCAGGGCATCAAATGGGAGCCAGGTCCAAAAACTTGCCCTGGAGTGTGGCAGGGAAAGGGATAAAGGATCCCTGAAGATTGCTGGAGCACAGTGCACCCTGTAGTAAGAGGAGGTCCTAAGATATAAACTTTGGTATCAGAGGCCCGGTATGACGCCTGAGGCCTGAACTAAAGTAATGGTCAAGACTCTGCTAACATAAAGCAAAGTTAAGCTGTGAGCCAGAGGCAGGCCCTGCTCACAGAAGCTGGCA
The DNA here is from genome assembly GCF_003597395.2 of Chelonoidis abingdonii. Classification (NCBI taxonomy): domain Eukaryota; kingdom Metazoa; phylum Chordata; order Testudines; family Testudinidae; genus Chelonoidis; species Chelonoidis abingdonii. The sequence goes on along the minus strand of NC_133772.1, from coordinate 146,015,089 downwards.
AGGAAAGGGCCGATGCTGCAAAAAGGTACATACCTAAAAGGTACTGAACGCTAGATATCAGAACATTTGCATACTTGCACATTCCACATAGATAACAAGGAACAGACTGACCCATCCCAGTGACAGGGCCAAAAGGGTAATATGATGGATAGAGTTGTTTTGTTCGAACCAACATTACAAGGTGAGAGGTAGCACCTTACTATGTAGAGGGGTTGTACCTTGCTACGTAGAAGGGTTGCACCACAATACATCAGGAGTGATGTGTAACTTGTTTGTACCTGTGTATAAGAATGCATCCCTGGGGCGGTGTCTTTGTCCAGCCGAGGGGGCAGTGGAAAGTCCCGCCACTGACTGAGCTGAGTCCATTGTCAGGGGGCACATACTCGTAGTATGTCCTGTAGAGTAAAATCTAGAGGGAACTATCATTGTGCTTCTTTTGACAATAAACCTGGCCGAAGTGCCTTCGTACCTTACTAGACCTCTGTGGTCATTTGCGGGGGTTTCTCGGGATCTGCTGTTCAGACATATCTTTGAAGAGGCCCTGGGGCAGGGCACACAGAGGGACACACACGCAGCCGAGTGATATCAACACTGGAACAGGAGCAGCAGCACCAACCAGTTAGCATCATGACAACACACCCCATCTAACCTGAGGATACACTTCACTGCTCATTGCTTAGCCCCTGCTGGGGTGTGTATGTGTTCTAAACCTATTATCAGTTGTCAAACTTAAAACCAACAGATAATTAATAAATTAAAAAAAAAATCCCACCTTCATTTGGCAAGGAGTTTTCATTTTAATAAGTTTAATTGCTTTGTCAGCCCTATATCTATCTCAAAACATAAGTTGCACCATGGGCATTTTTCCTTGTCCTAAATGTGACAGCCCACCACTACAGTGTAGTGAGGCGTCCCAAGTTTCAGTTAGTGTAGAGGTGAGTTTAGTATGTAACCTTCTGCCTCTCTGAGTTGTTCAGCAACAAAGGACGAGTTCCAGGTGGGTTCAGTTCAATAACACAATGATTAACCGGCCGAGCCCCCACCTCAGTGAGCCGCGTGGGACACTACATACCACCCCCTCTGGCGCCTCTAGAGGCAAAACTTTCCCGTCTCCAAGGAGACGCGAAGTCTGAGGTTTGTTAGCAGAAGAAATCCTAGTAAAGGAGGGAAACAATGCGGGCATGCACATTGGAGAACACCACAAACAGGGATTATACAAAACCATAAGCAAAAACGCACCTCCAAGTTACGTTGGCAATGTCCTTCCCCAGGGTCTTAAGTCCAAAATCACCCCAAAGTCCAACAACCCGAAAAGTCTCTGGTCAGTGCCTACCCCAGAGTCAAAAGTTGTATCTTCAGAGCTTTTTACCCACTCGGAGCACTGGGTGGTAAATGAGGAGGGGCCCAACAGGGTGTTTAAGGGACACCTGACGTGGGCTAGGGCCAAACTTTGCTCTGGCCTGCGTCCGTGGAGGTTCTGCTTGCAGGCCAGCACTCACGCACGACCCAGCTCACCTTACACCAGCTGTGCCACTTCTCCACCGCCGACGCCGTGGGAAGCACACCAGGCCATCCCCGCAAACCGCTCCATTCCTGCTGCACTGTTCCATGGCTGCTCTAACATTGCTGCAACTGCTCTTGCTCTGCCGAGCTGTAACGATTAGGTCTTCAGGCTCCCCTCTCTCAATTCACTGGGTTTTGGAACCCATGTCCCTTGTCTAGCAAGTACTATTTAATTGAGGTTGAGTCATCTCTGTCATAAAGCAGTCTCATAGTTCCTCATTCACATAATCAGGGTGACAACACTTTATTCCTCCTGCCCCAATAACAAAGAAATAGGGGATCCCAGAGCTGTCAAAAAAACCATCCCAGGCTGCCTTGGGCTATGCTAGGTGGGGTGGGTGTGCCAATGCAAATACCTGAAATTCCTTTCAACACTCCCCATAATTCACCACCAGATGTCAGGGTAGAGCTCATCCTGACTCTGCTTACAAGTATAAAGCCTTCTCAAACTGCAGTCATTCTACTGAGACAGCCATTAAAGGAGCTAAGTATGCAGTTTCTGTTCTCATGCTCCTTATGGGTCTGTGCACTTCAGTGTGGATGACAGAGCCCGAAGTTCAAGTATGGGTCTGAAAATTCTTAACCTCAAGTCCATCATTCCCTGAAACAGGTCAGCTGACTCAAATCCCACTAACCCTAGGCTTACAATGTTGTGTAGTAGACATACTCTCAGAGTCATTCTATATCTTCCTTCATCCTCTCTTCCTTCCTTGCCTCCCTCTTCTCACCTGCTGTGTCCCACTCAGCCCTCCCCTGTTCCTTGTCTTTCTGGTCAGTTTAGCCCTAACTCAATCCACCATCCCTCCCCAAAAAATTGTGGCACTAACTGGACATTTGCTACCATGTACCATCACACTGTTCAGTGTACTTGTATGGTACAGTCACTTTCCTTATCCTGTGTCTGTCTAGTTTATTGGATTGGAAGCTCTTCAGGCCAGGGACTTACCACTACTCTGTGTTTGTACAGTATCTAACCCAATGGGGCCTTGTTCCTAGTTGATCCCTAGGCACTAGTGTATACACATTATTTTATTTTATTATTATAAATCTGAAAAGTCATTAGTTTCAGAAGACACATGAGACAGACTGAAATACTACGTACTGGGGGGGTGGGAAGTGAGTAGTTAAGCATGTTGATGTTTGTATATACAAACACCCATTTCACCACTGTACTGGAAAATGTAGCTGAACTGAATTTTCTATGGATTTTGAAGAAAGTTTAACAGCCCTAATTGTTTTCTGTGTTAATCAGTGTGTACTTGAAAGAATTACATGCCTTCGAAAAGAAAAGAATAGTCCACACTTACTGAAAAAAAAAATCCGTCCAACTGGTGTTCAGAAGAGTGCTACAAGACATATACATAAGCTCATGAGCAGAGGGCGGAGCGGATACCCGCCCACATAATAAAATCTCAAAGAGGCAGAAGTTCACAGATTCGCAAACCTGAAAACCTGTGTTATGCTTTAACCCCCACCTCAGCACATAGGTTTATGAACATTAAAAAATTAACTGCAAAGGAACACTGAAGCCCATTAATCTGAATGTGTGCCAGGCAGTATGCCCTCACTGACTAAAGGTGCAGTGCACAGCTAAAAATTAACCTTGCCCTTTTAGGCTAAACAGAGCCATATCTCTGGCTCCATTTCTGTTGTTACATAACAGATAACAAAACTCCAGTGGGGCATGGTGCTGGCACATAGGTACATGGTGTGATTTTTCAGAATCTCTTTTGGGAATAGTCATGTAAGTGAAATAACTGGTACTTATGATTATGCTATTTCTATGCATGTATATTCATCTTGGTTAGTTATGGAAGTCATGAATATTAGCTATGTTTACTACATGTTTGCTCCTGTGGTAACGCCCACAAGGTATTTAGTCAGCACATGAAGGGACAAGCCAAGTTGAATGGCCCATTAAGGAACACTTAGCTCACAATGGACCCTGGAAAACCCCTGTCTACACTTAATGGACTTTTTGTGAATGTTCTAACTAGAATATGGGTGGGGGTGATGGACATGTAACTTGCCCATCTTTCACAGTGAGAACAGATTTTCCTTTACTTGGCACTTGGCAAAAGCTAAAAGGCCCTGGTCTGGAAACATCTCCATTTTGTTTCTTTCCTGCTCCAGCCTCTGGACTATGAACATATACTAATGGGAGCATTCTAACCAAGGGAATGAGCACTTTAAGGTAATCTGGAGTCTTAATATTTCCTTGATCCTTTGCAGATGGATTTATGAGTTGGATATGGTACAGAGACTGTTCTAGCCTCATTAATTGCTGATTTCTCTCTTGCAATGGACAAAGATCAGATGTTTGCTGACTTTTTCACATGAGTCAGCAGCCTTTGATACCTGTGGTATAAGCAACATAGCTCTTGCTTGAGTGGTTTTGTTATTTCCTCTGTCAAAGCCTGTTCCCATTGAACTGAATAGGAAAACTCCTTCTGATTTCAATGGGAACAGGATTTGGCCCCAAGAGATCAGAGAATGTGATTTTGATCAATTGTTTATCTGTCCAAAGACAGTTCTCATGCATGTTCTGCCAGGCTGATTTTGATTGCCCCTCCTGTATGTCATGCTGAGGAAAATAAAACAATTTGGGCTGCAGTTCTGTCAAGATGTACATGGCACACAGAGTTCTATGCCTCTTTTCCTAGTGCCTGGCAGAGAGCAATACTTAGATAAAGGCAAGCTGGCAGAAGCTTAGTTTGGACATAAGGGAGGCACTGATAGTGTATTAAGGGAAAGTGGGGTGATTGTCCTTCCTATCCTTCTTTCATTTAAGAAATTTTCAATTTGAGGTGCTGCTGGATCCTCAATGACACCTGGAAGTACAAGTAGCACCAGGGGCCCAAAGCATCATTTTACAACTGCATCTGTTTAGACAGGTAAGGCGGGTGTTGGAGGGAACAGGGAGAGTGTGGGGACCCCGGACTGGGGACAGGGCAGGAAGGAGTCAAATGGAGGATCACGTGGGAAGGTCACATTCCCCTCCCCCGCCCTTTTGTCTCTCCCACAAGCGCAGTACCGACAAGAAATGATTTCTACTTGCACCACTGCTTAGAAGTTCCCAGTGTTGCCCGAAGAGGATGTTGTTCTGACAATAACTCATTGGCAGGTATGTGAACAGCTGATGTAAAGAAAAGCTTGCTTCATCTCATGAGTGAAAACAAACAAACACAAACGGAGAACCTTGTTGGTTGTACTTATGTACAAATATCAAGAAAAAATAAATTCAAGCAGTATAGGCAGAGTTGGTAGCTGCTCCTAGTATTAAAGTTGCCTTATACTTTCCATTATAAGGCCCTGAGTTCTGTTGCTTATCACTTTGTAAAAATTCAGCCATTTGGGCTGAAATTTTCTATGCTGAGTGTCTCAGGCTGAATTTTTTTTTTTAACACTTCTACAAAAAAGGGTCTAGCCATTCTCAGAATAACATTAGAGGAAAATATGTTGTTTTTCCCATGCTAAACGTGTGCAACCATTTCACTGGGAAGCTGTCATGACTGCATGGTCACAGAAGGAACTTGAATTTTGTCAGGGAGGTTGCCCTAGTATCAGGGATGTGCCTGTTGTTATCCCTATGAAAGCCCTCCCACATTTGGCCAAGGTATAAGATTCTGAAAATTTTAGTTTCAACATGCCCAGTAGGGTCTTGATTTTGCCCCAGTGAGTCAGTGAGAATTTTGCCACTGAAGTCAGTGGGAGCAGGATCAAACCTTAGAGGTTTGTTAGTGTGGCCAAACTCTCTGAAGATTCCACCCTCATTGAGCATTCTCCATTCCCTCACAGCTTCGGCATAGCAGCGAAACTGTGTGTGTGCCATACCCACAGACTACTAAACATGCTCTTTCTCAGAGTTGCAGCCAGCTGAACATGCCTTTTGGTCTCTCCTGCTCTTTGCCTGTGGCACACTATAGTTTAGGTCTCCTGAGGACTGTTATACTATGGTCTAATTCTGGTTGTTGGCTTGGGTTGGGAGTGGCTGGTTGGTGTTTAGTTGCTTCTGATAGGCAGGAGCTCAGATTAGATGATCTGCTGGCCTTTCTGGCCCTAAACTCTGTGACTTTGACTCTCTGAACCTGTAATTGCTCTTCCTAGGTGCTGAGACCACCCTCACATGCTGTGCACCAGAACTGGGAGAGCAGAGACACTGTCTCTTTTGTGCTCATTGCCCACCTGCTGGATCCCAAGCCCATCCTTGCATAGTAGAACCACAAACTGCAAGTGAGGGAGTTGGATTTGCTTCTTACTAGCGAGGAGGAGTAAGACCCCTCCACACAAACACAAACTGGCCTATGGCCTTCCCTACCCCACATCCACCACAAAATTTTGCTCCAGGTATCTGGGGAAGAGCAAGCCACTATTCTGCCCATAAGTGAGGTAGCAAGAAGTGTGCAGAGTCTTGACTGAAGCTACTGCTGGGGGAGAAGTGGAGGAGGGAATCCTCTGTACACCTTGTCGGGGGGTGTAATGGATTATTTATTTCCCAGTAAAAAGAGGGAGAAGAGATCCCTGGGCTCTTCCTGGGATGTTGTGGTTATATGCCACACCTTACGCAGGCCTATACTTAAAGGCACAATCTAGCACATAATTAACCACCACAAAATACATGTTAGGGTCAACATTTTCAAGTCTTCACTAATTTTGGGTGCTAAACCTAAGACGGCTAAAGCCTAATTATCAGAAGTATGGAGCACTCACAGGTCCAACTATAGTTAATAGGGTATGTGGGGTAAAAAATTAAAAAGCACCTAAGTGGAATTTTCAGAAGCACCTAAGTGGGTTGGGTGTCTAACTTCTATGGATTTAGGTGCCTAACTTGCTCAGATGCTTTTGAAAATCCAACTAGGTACTTATCTGCTTCCTTTGGCACGTAAATACCTTTGAAAATCTGTCTCTACATTATTTAGATGCTTTGAAAAATTCATGCAAGGTGCTCAACACCTCTGAAAATCTAGCCCTAGGTGTCTCAGAATTAAAAATTAAAAGCAACCAAAATTAGTGGACCTTTTAGAAAATGTTGGCTTAGATGCTTTCTAGGACACATGAACAGTAAGTTTTCCAGTTTTCTCTTCTAACACATCACAAAGGAGACCAATACTGCATTAATTTTTGTTTACCATTTCATTAATTATGCTCCTAAATCAGTTCTGTTTTAGAATCATATCTAGAACTTTTTAAAAATTCTGTAATTCTGCAACAGATATGTCTTTACAAAAATGTTTTGTAGCACTAAAGTAATTTCTGCCAAAGCTTTTTTCAGGTTAAAAGAAAAAAGAAAACCACTACAATTAAACATTTTTGTATAATTTGTATAGTTAGTTCTGGGTTGATATTTTAAATATTTCTTGCAGCTGTACTGTACAGTATATGTGTCACTGACCAGTAATTGTAATTCAGAATCTATTTTGTTAAATGGTTTATTCTGTCAGGAAAATGTTCCATCTTGTAATAGTGGTATTTTATCCTATCAAAAAATGATTAGGCTAAAACATCTTAGTAAATGCCATAAACGACTCAATAACATCAAAAATTGAAGATGTACAAAGGCTATCCAATTACTTAGGAAACATCTCAATTTGCAGGTAAGAGACCTCATTTCCTGCTTGAATGACTAATCAAGAAAATATAATTTTCTTTTATATTGATCATGATACAAGGTACAGTCTAACAACAGGTACATACAATGGCCTATTACGTTTTCTGTATTGGTATTAGAAATTCATCTTCAAAACCAGTTCGCTGATTTCCCTGGGAAAGGAACCTCCTTTCTGGATATTTTTATGTACAGTTTCTAAACTCTAAGCTGTGTAAACTGAGGACGGTAGACTGGCTTAGACTCTAAGTGAAACCTTGGCCTGGTTGAAGTCAATGGACATTTTGCCATTGACTTCAGTGACCTTAGGAATCAGGATTGCACCTTCTGTATTGATCTATGAAGAAGCTGTAGGAAAGTTAGTATTCAAATCCTGAATACAATTGATTTTTCACTAAACAGGTTTCACTAGCACACGGTGCTGAAAATAGTAAAACAAAAACAAAACATGTGGAACAGGATATTTTAGGATCCCAACAGTGGAATATTTTCAGTTGTGCTCACTACAGGACCGAAGAGTGGGGCACAGGAGACTTTATGCTACCTTACCAGGGGGGAGGGATAGCTCAGTGGTTTGAGCTTTGGCCTGCTAAACCCAGGGTTGTGAGTTCAGCCCTTTAGGGGGCCATTTGGGAAACTAAGGTAAAAATCAGGGGACTGGTCCTGCTTTGAGCAGGGGGTTGGAGCAGATGACCTTCTGAGGTCCCTTCCAACCCTATGATTCTATGAACACAATTTGGAGGCTGGCTGGGGGCACCAGTTCAATGCTTGGAATGAATTAGCACAGTCTTAGGGTTTCTTCAAACTATATCCTAAAGGTACCATTCCTACAATGAGGAATAATCAAAGACAAAGATGCCACCACCTCTTTCTGCTGAATGCACCCCATATGCCAGGAATTTCAGGAGTGGGTTGGCAGAGATCTGTAGATTCCCCAGGGAGCCAGGTCCTCTGGCTATCTGACCATTTTTGCCACTTCACCAGCACAAAAGAGCCAAATCAAACCTGAAAATCAGGCTCCAGAAGTTTTAGATAATTTTAAGCAGACCTCTAGTAAAGCCAAATATATTCAATAAAGCGGTTAGCTTTTTATCTTGGTGCTGAGATTTAGTGTAATAAATAGTGTCATATCATCAGTGAAATACTAGTTTGGGGGTTGGTATGAACTGCTAGAAAACAGAAAAAACAGGCCTTTTAAGTTTGCACATGAGCAAAAATTTAGCAAAGTGCCACAGATGCCACAATACTTGTCTTTGGGGCAATACAGTCTTGTAATACCATGCCTTACCACATCTCTTGATATTGGTTTGACCTCCCTCTTGCTAACAGCTACATTTTTAGCAAAAATTGTTACTATATTTTAAACTATGCACATTTGACCTAATTCTCTTTTCATACTAATTTTACACTGTTCTAATTCCACTGACTTCAGCTGAGTTACTTCTGATTTACCCTAGCGTGAAAGGAGAATTTAGACCCATTACATCTGTGTTACTAGGACATGATTTACATGAGCTTAACTGGACAATTGCCTAGTAAATACTTCAGTATATGAGTGTTCATTTAATACTAGTTTTCCAGGTCAGCTATTTAATTTTTAAATCTTTCTAAACTATATGTTTTTGTTTATCCCTTATAACGTTGTTAAATTATTCCCTGTACCTTGTAATCCTGAGGGCTTTGTGTGGAAAACACAATCCATAGTAATATAATAGGTGTGAGTTAATTGTCAATGGCAAGAGTAAGTCCATAGCCTAATACTTCTAATTTCTCATTCTAGTATAAGATTGAGGTTGTTTGACCTTAAATGTATTAGCAATTAGAATAATTGGATTAGAGATCCAACATCTTCTGAGGAGTGTTACAAATCTGTAGGATGTCCCTTACTTGTTAAATTTTGCATCTGGATCTCTAACTTAGCTGAAGGATGGTAAAATACATTTAGCTCCTTACTGGGTACATTTGAAGAGGCTCTAAAGTTTAAGTATTCCAGCAAAGGTTGATCTTCACTCCTAGAATGAACAGTTCAGACGATAGTATAGGAAAAACTAATAACATTAGCCTATTCCCTACATCTTTTTGCATATCTTCCCATCACACATGTGGAAGATTTGATCTGGAGATGACAGATGAAACATGCAGAGGCTCAGAAATACTTTATTTAGTCCATATTTCTGAGACATATAGTGCAGATCTGTAAGTAGAATTGTTAGGTTAGTTCTCATGCTGTCACTTGGACGGTGTAGAGGCCATTATATGCATTAATGCATTCCCATGATGTTCTGTGCTGAGCCAAATTTGGCATTTTGTGGGGTAGAATGCCTGTCTAGTGATACCATCTAGCCAGTAAGCAGAATTGGGCCCACTGTGAAAGACTATACTCTTATGTTCACCACTTTTACAAAACTGTGCATTGTGAGGAATCATTTGAAAACTTATAATTCACTGATCATTATTGTCCTGATAAAACATGTGTGGTAACACTGTGTGTAAAGTATAAGATTCTTCTGTATGATGTTACTAAGGCATATTCCAAATGTGAGGAAGCAGTCCAGACCAGTTCCTCAGAGACAAAAGGTAAACTGATGCCTCATCCAGGTGTCAACGCAATCAAATGGACTATCATCTGGGTAAGCAGCCATTATTTGGCAGGAAAAAGGATGTGAGTGAGAAATTTACATCTTGACAATGGAAAAACTGGAGGGTTCCCGTGTAAACAGAATGGCTGTTGCCTGAACCCCAGCTGGAAATGATTCTCAAAGAGGAGGAAAAGATATAAAAATGAGAAACAGAGGACACAAATCACCTCTCTCCCCTCTACTCACATCATCAACAACGTTTGAAAGATAAAAGAAGCATCAGTGAACTGGGGGAGTGGTTCTGGCTGAAGGAATCCAGCCAGACTGCTGTAAGCATTTGTTAAGAGAAACCTTCTGCTTTTAAATTCACTTAGCTTGTTAAATTAGAAATTAGTTTCCTTTTACCTTTTATTTCTTTGTAACCAATTCTGTATTTTATGCATCATTGCTTGTAATCACTTACATCTATTTTTCTGTAGGTAATAAACCTGTTCTATTGTTTTAACTAAACCAGTGTGTGTTTGGATTGAAGTGTTTGGGAACCTTTATTTGAGATAACAGGGTTTGTACATATCATTTTCTGTTAATTAAATGACAAACTTTCTATAAGCACTGTATTGTACAGGAGGTTGCTGGGCAATCCAAAATGCATATTTCTGCGGACAAGTCTGGGACTGCAAATTTGCTGGTGTCAACTTGCAATAAAATTCAGGAGTGACTGGCTAGGGAACTCATATCATGGGAGGCTGTATGTGAACAAGCCAGAAGTGGCTGCTCTCGCAGCAAAGCAACTTAAAAAGAACCCCAAGTTGGAGAATTGTAGGGACAATTGAGAATTGAACTGTTCAAAAGCCCAGATTGTACCCTGGGGAATGTCACACCCACCTAAAATATGTATATATGATTGCAGTGTAGTGGCACTGCAGAGTTGGGAACTCATGAGATGGTTGGTTGATGAAGAATACTATCAGAGGAGAAGAAGAGAAATCTTCTGATCAGAATTCTAGAGTCTCTAGGATTCACCAAAAATTACCAATATTCTCACATTAATTTCTTTAATAAGAACACCACATGGGCTCAAGTTAAATATTTTAAAAGGCAAACTGAGGTGTGCCAAAAATCCAGATGTCTGTCTCCATCTTCGTTGGATCCCTTCAGTTTTGAATGAACACTAGTGAATTTGGGGAAGAAGATGTCACTGTAACACAGTATCTGTAATAATCAGAGGTATCCTATAAAAATTAGAAACAACGCAGCAAGACAAAATGGAAAGATAAGAGCTAATGATATGTAAGAGTTACGCCATTTGCCTGGTTCAGGCACAACTGTCTTCAGAGCTCCTTCTTATGCCACACCCTACACATGGAACACCCTGCTTGAGCTAGTCTACAATGCCACCAGCCTCTCCTCATTTAAATCCCTCCAATATTCCCATTTTCTTAGTAATCCTTACACGAAATTATCAGAGTAATTCATCTCTTGTGTTTTTTATTCTTCTTTGAGAGATGTCCCTGTGGGTGCTCCACAGAGACACACCAACGCCTGGAGTGGAGCACCCACAGGGACACTCATTTCAAAGAACCTCAGTTACTGCGCAAGGTGAGTAACCTTCTCTTCTTCTTCTTCTTCTTATGATTATGATTATGATTTTACTTCATAAATGAACTGCTCATCTATATGTAGAGAGGAGGTTGAATGTTAGGGGAAAGGGCAAGGGACAGGAAATGAACTTGGGACTTTTGTGAGAAGATGATAAAATGGCTGAATTATAGAGGGGAAATAGTTATTTAAACTAAACAAACTAAAATACTCGTTCTTATTATCGCTCTGCTCACTTTAATTGTATGTCATATCTGTTTTCCACAACTTTTGTCTGTCTTTGTCTTTTTACACTGTAGACTCTTAAGGGCAAGAAATGGGACCTCAGATGTTTGGAGAACCCCTAGCATGTTTGGAATACTGCCACTGTCTAAATAACCATAATAAACAAATGGGGAGTAAAGGAATGTATAAAAGAGAATCTAAAATAATATTTATAAAAATAAAATCAACAATTGAGAGACAAATAACAGAAATATTGTCATGAGATAAATAAAATGCAATGGAGTAAAAACAACAGTAATAACTAAGAAAAAAACAATAAAATTTATATAAAAATACTAAGAGCGGGTTAAAAGGCAAAAGCCTAATTTTCAGAGGTATGGAGCATTTATAGCTCCCATTGATTTCATATGGAGTTGTGATTGCATAGCACTTCTAAAATTCAGGCCACGCTTTTGGAAATATACTAAATGGAAAAATGATGTTATTGGTAATTCACATGTTATAATTTCACTCCTGGCCCACAACATGCATGTACCGTTGATGGATTAATATGCAGAGCTTTGCCTCTGCTTTAAAAATGTGTGGCCCATGATATTTATTTCTAACTGCTGACAAATCCAGGTTAATCTACAAAAAATTTGTGGGGCCATGAATTATGCCAGCTGAGGATATAGTGCAGAGGTCAGCAACCTACGGCATGTATGCCAAAGGCAGCACATGAGATGATTCTGAGTGGCACTCACACTGCCTGGGTCCTGGCTGCCGGCCTAGGGGCTCTGCTGCAGGCCTGGGGTCCCAGATGCCAGCCCCGTGCCACCCGGGGTCCCGACGCTGGTCCCAGTCAGCCTGCTGCTGGCCCCAGGTCCTGGCCACTGGTCCCGGGGCTCTGCTACTGGCCTGAGGTCCTGGACACCAGTACCCAGCCACCTGGGATCCTGTGCACTGGCCCTGCTCAGATTGCTGCCAGCCCCGGGTGCTGGCCACTGGTCCTGGGTCCTCTGCTGCCATTCTAGGATCCTGGCTGCCAGCCCAGGGCTCTGCAGCCACCCCCAGCTGTTGCCCACCCCCACCTTAAAAATTGTTCCAGCTCCACTGTACTGGGATATTTTTAAGTCCTGATTTGCTGCTTGCATCACTATCACATCACGTGGAACAGTGCACTGCATCTGTCGCGATTTTTTTTCCCAATATAAGTTGAGGGGTACATTTGACAAAATGTCAGCTCCTAAGAAAGCAAAGTTAGATGTCCATTCATTTCAGCCTTCTTGGACAGACATATTTGGACTTATTCAAAAGAAGGACCGTGCTGTTTGTGCTTTCTGTTGTGAAAGTGTTTATCGCACATCAAGTGTTCGACATTTTCAAACGAAGCACGAGAAAACCTTTCTTGACAAAGCAGACAAGACTGAATCAATAAAAAAGGCAGTAGCAGGATATGAGAAGCAAAGCAGTGTTTTTAAATGCTTAAGTGTAAATAACAATCAAGCCACAGAAAGAAGTTACAGGATTGCACAGTGCATTGCAAAAAATGGAAAGCCGTTCACAGATGGGGAATATATAAAAGAAGTTTTTCTCAGCAGTTCGGAGGTTTTGTTCAATGATTTGCCAAATAAAGATGTGTATCTAGAATAAAAGAACGGCCTGTCTCTGCCAGAACAGTTGAGAGACGCATAAGCGAAATGGCAGAAAACATTAAGGAAAAGCAGACGACTGCATTAAAGGGCACAGCAGTGTTTAGCATTGCAGTTGAGGAGAGCGTGGATATAAACGTTCCACGTTTGCCAGTTGTCGCAAGATACTGTGCTTCCGATGAAATCCAAGAGGTACTTTGTTGCCTAAAACCCCAACATGGCACAACAAAGAGGGAAGATATAGCAGAAACTTTTGTAAATCATTTTGAAGAAGGAGCAGTTGACATCAGAAAAATATCTTGTGTGACAACAGATGGTGTTCCTGCCATGACTGGAAAACAGAAGGGATTTGTAAAGTTACTTGAAGATCAAATTGGCTGCCCGACAGTCAAATTACACTGTATCATCCATCAAGAAAACCTGCGTGCTATAATTTCTAATTCAAAGCTTAATGATGTGATGAATACAGTGGTGCAAATTGTGAATGTCCTTGTTGCTCGATCTGCTTTGACTCACAAACAGTTTCAAGCACTGCTAGAAGAGATGGACAGTGCTTATAATAACATTTCACTTCACAGCAACATTTGGTGGGTAAGTCATGGCAAGGTTTTGGTGCGCTTTGTAAACTGTTTTGATGCAATCAAGGTCTTTTTGTCGGAAAAAGGACAAAAACTACCCCGAACTGGATGATGACAAATGACTGCGTAAGCTCATGTTTCTAACTGACGTCACCGCTCATCTAAACAAACTCAATCTCCATCTCCAGGGTATACGGCATACGGTTCTGGATCTTTTTGAAATCTGGAAGGCATTTGTTGTAAAACTAGCCGTTTCTTCTCAGGATATTCAAACTTCAACTTTCCGCTACTTACAATACATAAAAGAGCTATCGACACATTGCACTGTCAGTGTTGATGAGATTGGAATGTACATGCAAGAAGTGGAATCAGCATTTGGAACCACATACCTGTGTGAACAGGTATTTTACACATGAAATCTGTCCTCTGTCCCTCTCAGAGCCAGTTAACAACTGATCACTCAGAAGCCTGTGTGCAGCTTAAAGTATCCAAATATGTGCCAGTCATTGGAAAACTCAGCAAGAAAAAGCAAGGGCAAGGATCACACTAAACTGATAAGATCTGCATTTTAATTTTAAATGAAGCTTTTTAAACATTTTAAAAATCTTATTTACTTTACATACAACAATAATTTACTTATATATTATAGAGAGAAACCTAAAAATGTTAAAATGTATCACTGGCACGCAAAACCTTAAATTAGAGTGAATAAATGAAGACTTGGCACACCACTTCTGAAACGTTGCAGACCCCTGATATAGTGCATGCCTTTTTTTTATTAAGTACTATAGATCATGGTGAAAATAATACATTTAAATTATTTAGTAGGTGGTACTCTTCAAAAATTGTTTGATGATTTGTCAAAGTTAATATTACGATACTTTATCCTTATATGGTGTCTTTCGTCCATGGATTTCAAAGTATTAAACAAATAATTAAGGCTCAGAACACCACTTTATGGCAGATAAGAATTGTCTAGGGAACCTGAGCCAGACAGTGCCCAAGGTATCATTGCAATTAAGTGACAGAACCAGGAATATAATCCAGACTTCCAGTCCTGTGCGCTAATCACTAGGTTATATCTATGATATTACAGAAATCTAGAAATCCTCACTAAAATCTAGGTTGCATTGAGAAGAAGCAAAATACACATTACTGATTCTCAAATCCAGTTGTAAAACCACATGAAAGTTTTGATTAATTGTAAGAAGTAACTTTAGAAATTTCATAGGCTTGTATAAGTTGCTTTAGTTGTCTGATGATCTCCTTGTCTGATATAGCCAATGCATTTATGGGAAATCTCATAATCTTCATAATGGCTTCTCTAAAGTCAACAAGCTAGGAAGAACCACAACAAGAAAAGCAAAAAATGTCACTTACTTTCACACAATAATTGTAATAAGGAAGTGGATGTGATAAGAATTTGGCCAGAATCAGTTTTAGGGTAAAAAAAAAAAAATCTGCACCTAGACAAATTTTTAATTAAAAGACCTAGAATTGTTTTCTTCCCCCCCCCCCTTTTAAAAAATCTCAATAACTTCTAATTACCTTTTAGGGAATAATATGGTGCTTGTGATATTCCTCTTTTCTTCTGCAACACAGTTCATGATATCTTTGGGATAAAAATCCTTTTTTTCAGGTTGTTGAATAAGTCTCTTAAAAACTCCTTAAGCTACAACTGTGTGAACTGAGTTGCAACTAACATGGGCCAGAAGCACTAAAAACTATTTCATCAGCTTTTTTAAGAGTTGCTAAAAAGACATTAATGATTTGCTTTAATAGCAATGGGAGGAGAGTACCTGTTTTTCTCTTCTTGCTACTTCTTCAAGTGCTCTTTTTGCTACGTGGCGCTCATTAGTGACTGCTTCCAACATATGATAGGCCCTCTCTTTTTCCTTCCTTGCCTCACGTTCTGTGTAGTCTAGTTCTGTTTTCAAACTGACCACCTTTCTAGCTGGTTTCTCCTTAATCTTTTCAACTTTTTCCAAAGATTTACTGAGTTCTTCTATGGTTTTGTTCTGCAAAAAAATGTTCTTAAAAACCTATGGCCTAAAAGACTAATTACCTTAGAAATAGAAGAGAAAAGGCTGAATTCCCAGAATTTAATTAGCAGCCATTTCTCATCTGATTTCACAGATTGCTGTACTTACTTTGAGATCATTTACACTCATAAATTTTGCCTGGAGAGTTTGATTTGACATTTTCATTTCCTTAAGCTGTTCTTGAAGTTTCTCAGTTTCTTTCTGGGCTTTCAGGCTCTGTGGATCCTCCCTAGCATTCAAGCAGACCTGTTGCTCTTTTCCTTCTTCAAATTGTTTGATCTTCTCTGTCAGTTGTTCTATCTGCCAATTCTTCACTTTAGGGCTTGGCTGCACTTGCAAGTTGCAGCGCTGGTGAGGGGGTTACAGCGCTGCAACTTACTCGGTGTCCACACTTACAAAGCTCAGCCAGCGCTGCAACTCCCTGGCTGCAGCGCTGGCTGTACTCCTGGTCTGCTACGGGTGTAGCGAATCCAGCGCTGGTGATGCAGCGCTGCTCATCAGGTGTAGACACTCACCAGAGCTTATTGGCCCCAGGGTATTTGAAGAGGTATCCCGAATTCCTGTCTACAACAAACCGTGAGGATACTCCCAGAGCTACAACACACAGCGCCTTATGCTCGCAGCGAAGGGAGCCGAGCCGAGGCTTTGGAATGTTCACAAAGCGTTGTTTGAGGGAGCAAACAGCACGGCAGGGGGGAGGGAGTCCCTCGAGAACTGCGTTATCTGGTCCTGAAGCCTTTACATTTAAAGAGTGATTGAGGAGGGTGGGGGAAATGGCCAGAGATTTGCAAGGCGGGGAGCTCACCAGTGTCTGCTCCAGAAATCCGCTCTCTTGTTTCCCCCAACTCCCTGTCACACTCCACCCCACCCCCCTCTTTTGAAAGCAACGTTGCAGCCACTTGAATGCTGGGATAGCTGCCCAAAGCACCACTCCAACAGTGCTGCAAATGCTGCAAATGTGGCCGCACTGCAGCGCTGGTAACTGTCAGTGTGGCACAACTGCAGCGCTGTTCCTACACAGTGTACGACCACAGCTGTAACTCCGCAGCGCTGCACATTTCCAAAGTGTAGCCAATTCCCCTTTGATTTTTTCACTTGAAATTTACCTGCATTAAGAGAGGGGGGGTTTTATCAGACTTCAAAGAGAAACTGCTGAGCCTTCATTCATCTGCAAAATTTGGACGACATTCAGCTCAGGGTTGAAACAAAAGACTGTGAATGGCTTCCCAATACAAGAACCATTCTCTCCCTTGGTTTTCACATCTCAACTGCTAGAACAGGGCCTCATCCTCCCTGATTGAACTAACCTCGTTATCTCTAGCTTGCTTGCTAGCATATATATACCTGCCCCTGGAAATTTCCACTACATTCATCTGATGAAGTGGGTATTCACCCACGAAAGCTCATGATCCAAAACATCTGTTAGTCTATAAGGTGCCACAGGATTCTCTGCTGCTTTTATAAAAGATTTGAATTCCTGCTGTTAATGTTTGACATTTCTTCTTACCTAAAACAAAAATACCTTGGTGAGTACCTTTGAGTGAGAGGTCAGGATGACATAGTACCTGATTTGTCTAAGCCACAGTTGCCTTTAAGCATGTATATTGCTATTCGGGAAGTCTTTTGTGCATGTTTTAGGTTTATCATTTTAACAGGCTGACTTTTAATGCTTTAGCTGATGTTTGAGAAGTCTATTAAGATTCTTTAAGCACTGAAAATATTCCAGTATTCTAATAGTAGTTTTTTTTTAAAATCACAGACCCTCCCTCTTCACTTGTGAAGCAGGGAAAAGACCCAGCTTTGTTTGATAAAACTTACCAAAAAAAAATTATAAAACATCTGTGTGTGATGCACTTAACATGTTCACCCACTGCACTTTATCATGACTGCCAAGGATAAACCCTATTTTAAACAGTGCCGACCAGAGCTTCTCATCCAGTATTTGCTTCAGAAGAACCCCTAAATATGTACTTGAACATTGTTGGCTGTAGCCTTTAAAAATATTATTCTTGTTCCATCCCATCTCCTACCTGAAGAAGACCGAATCCTGAAACATTACAACCAGGGCTTGTCCTGTGTATTGCATAACTCTGCGTGGCATGGAGTTCAACTCTGTGGAGGCACCCTTTAAAGCAGAGGACCAGAAAGGGTGGGGCAGGAGTAGGCTGAAGAGGAGGAAAGATTGGGACAAACCCATCACTGCACATATCTTTAGTTCCTCTCCTTTTTACACATCCCTGCAGCCAGGGCATGTTGTACCACAAAGGGCTACTTCATCCACGGAATTCCTCTTCCTTCCTTCTCTCTCCAAAAAAGTACTTGGGCTGAGTGCTCGTCCCTGAATTTAACCCAAAGTGTTTTCTGGGGTTGAAGTGTTAAACCACGTGAAAAATGTTACCTTGGATTGATGATTCAGTTTGTATGAGCAGTTTTATTTAGTAAGTATATACATTAATACCAGATATCAGGGAACAAACATTCATTCGGTGCAAAACTTGCCCAGAATTCCTATTTATAATCCAGTACTAAAATCATAAAGTGATTTGAACTATGCTATCTTTGACATTATCAGGGGGAAATCACAAATTCTGTGTCAGTTACCAAGATTTACACTTCAGTTGGAAGAAGAATGTATTTTCTATTCATCCAGTTCCTCCAGTGGTTTATGACAGAAGTTCAGACATTACTACAAGACTCATGCAGCTTAGTAATATTGATCAGCCATTCTCAAGAAGAGAAATGGTCTTTAAAATGTGAAAATGAGAATTTACACTGACTTTCTTCCGCTAATTAAAGCTACAGTTCTTGTTCTCAAGAAGATATTCCATATCCAGTTTACTGAGCTGTTCTGCTTTGTTCAAGAGCATTTCATATTGGCAGTGCAGACTTTCTGGTGAGCTAACCTGATTAATCTGTAGCTTCTCTGTCAACTCTTGTAGAAACCCCATGTGCTGCATAAGAAGCAAGTGAGTAAAATGTATTAAACAAACTTTATCATGATTCTAGTCAAGGTTACAAATAGGTCATTTAAGAGAAATTTTCCTTTTTAGTTTCTTTTGACTTGTTTTCCCCCCCCTTTTATTACTTCACATCCTTGTTATTTGAAATACATTTTCTGCAAAGACATTTATACATTTTCCTGTATAAGTATAAAAAACGTCCATGTAACAAGAGTGCTAGGAGCTAGAAGTGAGCCAGAACTCTGATCACTCTGGCACTAATTAGTTCCCCAAAGAGGTCTGATTGAACTATCTAATCAGGCTGGCAGGCTCCTGCACTAAGGATTCATTATCCGACCATAGATTCATAGACTCTAGGATTGGAAGGGACCTTGAGAGGTGATCGAGTCCAGTCCCCTGCCCTCATGGCAGGACCAAATACCGTCTAGACCAAATTTATTCCAGTTTAACTACCCTGACAGTTAGGAACTTTTTCCTAATGTCCAACCTAAATCTCCCTTGCTGCAGTTTAAGCCCATTGCTTCTTGTTCTATCATTAGAGGCTAAGGTGAACAAGTTTTCTCCCTCCTCCTGATGACACCCTTTTAGATACCTGAAAACTGCTATCATGTCCCCTCTCAGTCTTCTCTTTTCCAAACTAAATAAACCCAATTCTTTCAGCCTTCCTTCATAGGTCATGTTCTCAAGACCTTTAATCATTCTTGTTGCTCTTCTCTGGACCCTCTCCAATTTCTCCACATCTTTCTTGAAATGCGGTGCCCAGAACTGGACACAATACTCCAGTTGAGGCCTAACCAGCGCAGAGTAGAGCGGAAGAATGACTTCTCGTGTCTTGTTTACAACACACCTGTTAATGCATCCCAGAATCACGTTTGCTTTTTTTTGCAACAGTATCACACTGTTGACTCATATTTAGCTTGTGGTCCACTATGACCCCTAGATCTCTTTCTGCCATACTCCTTCCTAGACAGTCTCTTCCCATTCTGTATGTGTGAAACTGATTGTTCCTTCCTAAGTGGAGCACTTTGCATTTGTCTTTATTGAACTTCATCCGGTTTACCTCAGACCATTTCTCCAATTTGTCCAGATCATTTTGAATTTTGACCCTGTCCTCCAAAGCAGTTGCAATCCCTCCCAGTTTGGTATCGTCCGCAAACTTAATAAGCGTACTTTCTATGCCAACATCTAAGTCGTTGATGAAGATATTGAACAGAGCCGGTCCCAAAACAGACCCCTGCGGAACCCCACTTGTTATACCTTTCCAGCAGGATTGGGAGCCATTAATAACTACTCTCTGAGTACGGTTATCCAGCCAGTTATGCACCCACCTTATAGTAGCCCCATCTAAATTGTATTTGCCTAGTTTATCGATAAGGATATCATGCGAGACCGTATCAAATGCCTTACTAAAGTCTAGGTATACCACATCCACCGCTTCTCCCTTATCCACAAGACTCGTTATCCTATCAAAGAAAGCTATCAGATTGGTTTGACACGATTTGTTCTTTACAAATCCATGCTGGCTATTCCCTATCACCTTACCACCACCTTCCAAGTGTTTGCAGATGATTTCTTTAATTACTTGCTCCATTATCTTCCCTGGGCACAGAAGTTAAACTAACTGGTCTGTAGTTTCCTGGGTTGTTTTTATTTCCCTTTTTATATAGATGGGCACTATATTTGCCCTTTTCCAGTCTTCTGGAATCTCTCCCGTCTCCCATGACTTTCCAAAGATAATAGCTAGAGGCTCAGATACCTCCTCTATTAACTCCTTGAGTATTCTAGGATGCATTTCATCAGGCCCTGGTGACTTGCAGGCATCTAACTTTTCTAAGTGATTTTTTAACTTGCTCTTTTTTTATTTTATCTTCTAAACCTACCCCCTTCCCATAAGCATTCACTATGTTAGACATTCCTTCAGACTTCTCAGTGAAGACCGAAAACAAAGAAGTCATTAAGCATCTCTGCCATTTCCAAGTTTCCTGTTACTGTTTCTCCCTCCTCACTGAGCAGTGGGCCTACCCTGTCCTTGGTCTTCCTCTTGCTTCTAATGTATTGATAAAAAAGTCTTCTTGTTTCCCTTTATTCCCCATAGCTGTTTGAGCTCATTTTGTGCCTTTGCCTTTCTAATCTTGCCCCTGCATTCCTGTGTTGTTTTGCCTATATTCATCCTTTGTAATCTGACCTAGTTTCCATTTTTTATATGACTCCTTTTTATTTTGTAGGTCATGCAAGATCTCGTGGTTAAGCCAAGGTGGTCTTTTGCCACATTTTCTATCTTTCCTACCCATCGGAATAGCTTGCTTTTGGGCCCTTAATAGTGTCCCTTTGAAAAACTGCCAACTCTCCTCAGTTGTTTTTCCCCTCAGTCTTGATTCCCATGGGACCTTACCTATCAGCTCTCTGAGCTTACCAAAATCCGCCTTCCTGAAATCCATGTCTCTCTATTTGCTGTACTCCCTTCTACCCTTCCTTAGAATTGCAAACTCTATGATTTCATGATCACTTTCACCCAAGCTTCCTTCTACTTTCAAATTCTCAACGAGTTCCTCCCTATTTGTTAAAATCAAGTCTAGAACAGCTTCCCCCCTAGTAGCTTTTTCAACCTTCTGAAATAAAAAGTTGTCTTTTATTTATTAGCACTTCCAGTTCTTCCTGCTTATTACCCATACTTCTCGCATTTGTATATAGGCATCTAAGATACTGGTTTGATCTTGCCTCCCAGTTTTGCCCTGATCCTCCTTTCTCTCTGCCATTATAGCCCACGCTCCCTCTTGTTTCTGATCCATCTCCCAGGTCCTCATGTTCCCCACTTACCTGTGGGCTGAGTGTTGATAAAAAGGCCCAGGAAGGAAGTGCAGGAAGAGAGGAGCAGGGTTGCCTGAGCTCAGACTTAAGGCTTGTCTACACATAAACTGCTACTGTGGCACCAGTGCAGTGCTTCAGTGAAGATGCTACCTATGCTGACAGGAAGAGTTCTCTTGTTGGTGTAGGTAATCCACCTCCCTGAGAGGCAGTAGCTAGGTGCTGTCTTCACCAGGGGTTAGGTCAGTTTAACTGCGTAATTCAGTGGTACCCCATAGCAATATAGATATTCTGACCTAATTTTCTAGAGTAGACAGGCCCTAAAGAGCACATAAGGAAGGGACACTTTTCCTCTCGGGCTCTGGGTGAAAGGGCTGGTAGTACAAGGGATGTTTTAAGTAGTATTGTTGCATGAACTGTAAAGATATTGATGGAAGGAACTTAAACAAACTGCACAGCGGCAATACCTAAGCAGGGAAGTCTGAACAGCATCTGTAGTGCCAGACCAGGACCATGAACAAAGTGCACCCTGCTATAATACATAAAGACTCTTTAAATTTCATTCAGTGCTTTGAAACTCATAACACAAATGACATACCTACTGCTACAATTTTTAAGTTTCTCCCCATACTTATTCAGCTGGTGCATTATGGGAGTGTTTGTTAGTCACAATCAGTTAAAGCAGGTTAGAGAGTCATCTGCCTAGATGTATTATAAGCTAGATGCTACCTAGCAACAGGTAGAACAAAAAGGGGGAGAAAGAATAGAAGGCCCTAAAACCAGTGAAAAGTGGGGCGGTTGTGCTGTTTGCTTCCCTTTTCCCCATGGCAGACGTTCCATACAAACACTGCCTGGTTGCAATGGCACTGGAACAATTTTTAGAGTGGGGGTGCTGAAAGCCATTGAACAAAATAGTAAACTCTGCATATAATGGAAACCACTTCAAGATAGTGGGTGCTGCCACCCACAACATTGGAAAGCAGGGGAAGGGAAGGAGCTATGCAGGGATGACGGGAAGAAAAGAGATATGATGGAAGAGGAGGAAAATGTAGAGATCCATCTGAGAAAGCATGAGAGCAAAGGCTAAGGGGACAGACAAAAGGAGAACAATGAGAGGAAGAGAGTGAAGAAGAGAATGGGATAATATGGAAGGTAAAAAGAAAAGAAACAATGTACAGTTGTAAGATAAGAAGTTTATGTTGTTTGTATCTCTTGTGACCCTAATCCCTCACTGGCCACTAGCACTGGAAATCTGCCAATACATTTACACACTGGGCCTTTTCCCTGGAGTCTGTCCTTGCAGAACCTGTGAGTGCCTCCTGCAAAGTGCTGAGCACCCTCAGTGCCAATGAAAGTCAATGAAAGTTGAGGGCTGTGTCAACACCTTGCAAGACTGGGCCCTCTCTGCTTTCTACCCAGTTCCTCTGCCCAATCAGGGCTAAATGCAGTTTGACTCTGTAGTGTCAGTGTTTCTATTGCGAGAACTATAAAGAAGTCTCCTTACTTTCTTCCTTTCGGGATAAATTTCTCTAGGAGCATATCTTCTGCAGCAAGCTTTTTTCCACGTGCTTTAGGGACCCCTTTTGTTTTCGAAGCACTTCTTCAGCTTTATAGGATTTACTCAGATATATATCAGAGCCTCATGATATATATCACGCTGCTGCTCTAGCTGACTTGTTAGTGACAGAATTTTCTGCTGCAGCTCATCAGTTTTCTATGAGTAAAAGACAGCTATCTGGCACTTGGACATACTTGTTACTTCCTGGCATCCTTATGTTCTGATACATCCACCTTCAACAGAGTTTCAGAACTACTCTTCTTAGGGCCAAATCCCTGCCAGCACTGTGAGGGTAACCAGAAACACAGCCCAGTGTGTGCTCAGCCATCCTGTGCATCCTGTGAAGGCTGCTCTTTTGAAAAGGACCAATGCATATCCAAGGCTACTGCATGCTTCCAATGGCAGAATGTGCACTGACTACTGAGGCACTGTCCATAGCCCCTAGTCAGACAATTGTGCCCCATTTTGGGACATGTTTCATCATAGGAGTCCATCCCCCTCCCAAGCCCTCTATTGTGGGCTAGATAGGAATGCCGCCCCGCTAAAGAACTGGGAGAAAGAGGTTACCTCTCCTAATGCGCCCATGAAGCACAGTGCAAAATTTGGACTATATATTGTCACAACATCATAATAAAGGCAATGCTATTTTGTCCCAGAAGATTAAAATACAAGTTAGTTTAAGAACATTGGACTGCCATATTGGAAGGGAACAATAGTCCATCTAGTGTAGTATCCTGAAATAACCAGATAACTCCAGAAATAACCAATGTCTGATGTATTTGAGGAGATGAAATCTTCCATAATGCTTCAGGCCAATTGTGCAACATTTACTCCTGGGGGAATTCTGTGCCAAAAAATTAAAAATTCTGCACCCAAAATAAATAAATTAAATAAATAAAAATCTGCACACAATATTTTAAAATTCTGCATATTTTTTGTCAAAATAATCCAATAAAATCCAGCTAGTTTCAATTAGTTGGTAATTTAAACCACAATACAATGGATGAAGAATGGGAGTGGGGAGCATGGAGGAAATCACCAAACCCCTCTGTCTAATAATAGTGTAGCTAGTATTGACCCTTTACTTCTAATTATCAGTCAAAAAATATAAGCAGTCATATTCTCGGTGTTACATCATAGACAACTGAAGAGAAAATGGGGGCTGGGGACTCAAACTCACAATTTATACTGGCTACTGACTATCTCCAAAAAGATCAGCTGCAAGCAGTTCATGGAGCAAATTTTGATAGGAATTTTTTTTCAGTCCAAAAATTTAGACTAGTTCTAATCACTAAAACACCATAAGCCTTTATAAGGCCATACTGTCCTTTACAATGTCTCCTTTACACCACTCAGGCAATGTAAAGGAGCCTTAAAATTTTTACAGTTTTATACTCCTGGGGAATTCACTAAGAACAATAGGAACAATTCACTAAGCAGGCAGGCTGCTACATTCTCCTCTACCTGGGGGAACAGAACCTGCCCCACGCCCACCTCTTCAGAAATACCCCAAAGCCCTGTCCTGCCATGCCGAGTGTGCTGCAATAGCAAGCGATAGAGACAGAGTGTGTCTCTCTCTCTCACACCAATGACTACCAAGTGTCTTCCCCCCCCAGGGAGTGATTTACGTCTCTACCATCTGCTCTGGGTACCCAAACTGACCAGTCTGCATTGCCAGGGGGTAGACACATGACCGCTCCTGTGGCTTCCCTTTGCTTCCCCTTCAGAAGTCGTTTTTTTGCAGGTAAGCAAAGAAATCTGAGGGGGCCATGAATTCTGCAGGTGCACTATCAGTGATGCACAGTTCCCCCAGGAGTAAACATTATGCCATAGTGCAATAGTATGCTGAATATCTTTCTTGAAACCAATTGTTATGCCATGATGTATGAACAAAATCTTAGCTACATAGTGTGACAGCAGATGCTATTCTAATTCATATTGGAGAGTATTTTAGTTTACAATTTCACAGAAGAATCTTGGCTAAGAGTTTGTTTCTAGTTTGAAATTTTTGAGGAAGAGACTAAATATTACAGATATAATGGGAAACGTTGCTAAATATATCATTACATTTACTGACAGTTTCATTGACATTTATTTACAAAATTATTCATTTATCTTTTTTTACAATGTAGGGGGGAAATATTTAAAACTATTACTGCAAATGTTCTTCCAATAATTTCTCTTAATTTAGAAATGGACGGATCTTCTCCCTGATCAGATATATCATTGGCAGTTCATTATTTTCTCATCTTATTCAATGCCACAATACTCAGTACATATTATAAGTGGGAGACCGCAGTGGCTGTATCAGCGTACCAAAGTGTTAATAGGTAAGTGCTTCAAGCTGTTTTAAGACTGACTTTTCAAATTCAAGTATCAGAGGGGTAGCCGTGTTAGTCTGAATCTGTAAAAGCGGCAGAGAATCCTGTGGCACCTTATAGACTAACAGACGTTTTGGATCATGAGCTTTCGTGGGTGAATACCCACTTCGTCAGATGAATGTAGTGGATTACATGAAAGCATGCTGCGGACATAATTTGGTGTTACTAATGATGTACAGGGTTAGACCTCGGAAGAGGCGTCTTTTTAATTGTGTTTCATTCCAAATAATAAAATTAAAATACCTCATCCTATCTGATTTTCTCTCCCAGATATTTGACAGTTGTTTCCGCCTTTCCAAAGCTTTACCTGGCAAGTCAGGCAGAATTAAATACTAACCCTAATAACACTTAGTCCACATTCTGGGTACCTTTCTTCGTAGATTCCAGAACTTTATGAAATACTCCCCACATGCCTCAACAGGTGGGGGAACTTGATGGACTGCGTGCTAAAGGGAGGGAGGAAACATCAATTGAGGGACATTAAGATATTCTCTTCCCCCCAACCCCCCACAGGAGTCACTGACACTCAATTGGCAGACTGGGGAAGGGGTGCTGACTTGGCCGGCATTCTCGTAGTCCACTGATGTTAACCTGGGCAGTTGGCCATGTGGATTCCTCTTTAGCGGCTCCATTCCGAAGCACCTCAACATACCTGAACTAGTAAGGGAACCCAGCTCTGACAGATGCTGTGGAGTCTAGGCATCACCTGTTTGGGCAGACAGAAAGGCTTTTTTTTTTCTTCCATGGGCCAACTGCGCAGATGACCAGAGAGTTTCCACGTTTCCCTGCAGCACCTTCATGCCCCAGTCAGTTAGGTGGAACATGCTTATCACCTAACTGAGGTACGTGAGTCTGAGTTGTTAATTCATTCACACTTACAGCTGTTCCCCAGTGCAGTTATTAAGGAAAAATGAACCATTTCTGAATTGTAAGAGGTCTGGGATTTGGTGATGGGCATTGGGCCCTCATGAGATAGAGTAAGACCTTGCAGACTGAGGTTCACCACCCCTTCTGCCACCTTGGTCCTGCACACCAGGAGTGAGGGGTGCTGGGACTCAGCAGCAAGCCAAGTCCGCAGGTTAAGCTGTCTGACCATGAGTTTATGGATCACATTTGGTAAGGTCTATTCAACCCCTGCACTGAACCATTTAAATGCCTGAGTATAGAGAGTATAGGTGCATGGGCAGGTACCGCCCCCCTTGTGCAAGTTTAATTTTGAAGCAGGCCTCATTCTTAATCCCTGCATTGTCTGTCTTCATTTCATCCGCTGGCGGTCCACCAAATGGGATAAGTTTACCTCCATTTTCCAGAGTGAATAAGAAGGTGCTGAGAGGTTAATTGACTTCTCCAAAGCATTATCTATTGATAATTATATGAAGCATTTATTTCTATGAATTAGTGCCCTATTGTTTAGGCACTATAGACAAACTAACCAAAACTGCACTTTTTTTTTCTTACACCAGTGAACTACAACTAAAATAAGACTAGGTTTTCAACAGTTAGTAATCATTTATCTGCACGCCTTCTGTCATTTTGAGTGAGCAAGGGAACTACAGCCTTTGCTCCTGGTGAAAGATCTGATCCCACTCACCTTCCCTTTCTGGCACTTCTAGAATGGACTGCGTTCAAGGAACTCGATTAAGATCGACCACAAAGGCCCAAACAGAAAACTGTGACTGGTCTGCCAGCATTGACTAGCTGGAGAGTGGGGTTTAAAGCACAAAACATCATCACCCCTGCCCCTGTTCGATATGGCGTGCTATTGACGGTGCCATTCCTGCACTTCAGAGCTAATACCACAGCTGGAATGAGCTGTTTTGCTGACCCCTCTTTCTCACGTGTGATCTAAATGGAGGTTACAGTGACACAACCTCCGGTAATTCTCCGCGTGGCTGAATAGTATTAAATTGTTCCTAAAGGTTACTGTAAAGCTTTGCAATAAATCTTCACCGGGGGGGGAATACCTTCATGCAGTTGTGAGTTCAAGTTCTGGGGGGGCCATTTAGGGATGGGGTAAAAATCTGGTCTGGGATGGTCCTGCTTTGAGCAGAGGATTAGGGACTAGATTGACGTCCTGAATCACTTCCAACCCTGATATTCGTTAAGAAGCATCTACACTATGCCATAGCTCGTACTGCTGTTGTTTGTAGTGTGACATAGTCTTAGTAATAGATAACTAAGCCACATATATGAGGTACATTTGCTGTAATGCAAAAAAATATCAAACAAAAAAACCCAGTTGGCCTAGAATTTCTGTTCTTTAATTTGCTGCTAAATATACTTTCTAAATCCTGCCAAGAGATCATATCTATGAAAACAAACATGTTCTGATTCTGACCATCCAAATAAAAAAAACATGTTGTGACGCCTTTTGTTTTATGTTCATTCTGTGTTTAGATGCACACACTCTACTCACCAAGCAAAAATATTGGTTTCATGCAAGAAGTGAGTATAATTTTAGTTCTATGACTGATCCGTCTTCATAGAGAGACAACACTGACCGATCCCTGAACAAGTGTTAGAACCATTGACTCCACACTTGCAAATTGGTAGCGACTATTTTCTCTAATGCTGTAGGTATCCATAACTAGACCCCTGAGCTGCAAACTCAGAGAGTCTAAAACAGCAAGGATCAAAAAAATATTGGTGATAAGTAAATTCCATGGACGTAACAATGCTATTTTTTGCCTGATGGAGAACGCATAAATGTAAGGAATAAGCCTATAGCCAAACCATCTGAATTTCCACTATAAGAGGTCAGAGGATATCAAGTCAGAAATGTTCTCACGTGTTAATGTTTTCTCTATCCTCTAAGTCCTATGACGCAATCATTTTCTTAGACTTCCAGTGTCTAAACCATTTTGGTCACTACAATTGATTCCAAGTTCCTTCATGAATTAATGAGGATTTTTCTGCACAGTGATAAAATATAGCTACAGACCCTGTTGCGCTAAATTAGTGCACAAAGTGCCCGTTTCCAGTTCTGAATGTTTAATCTGAAGCTTACAAGACCACTATAATTACTAAGTAGCTATTCCAAGCCTCAACAATGCACCTTTTTACAACTCATAATATTTGACTTAATAGGAGTAAGTAATGACCAGATAAGTTTTCATTCCACTTCACTGTTCTTCTCCTACCAGATGCCAGCTAGGTGATTGTTCGAATACAATGGGCGAATTTCCCTGTGCACATCTCTTTGTCACCATGTCTTGCCACCTACAGAAGAACCTTACCAGAGCTATTATACATGTCCTCAAATTGAGCACCATTACAGACATTGATGTAACATTCATCTTTTCGCCCCCTTCAAGTTTGGAAGCTTAGCCTTGCACTCTCAGTGAAGTTAGCCATCTTCTGTGAAGGGTGGAAACTGCTGCCCCGTTTTAAAAATGAGGGGAGCTGAGCAGTGGTGAGACGAGACTTGGATTTTCAAGAAAGCCCAGTAGGATAGGTACCTTGTTCCTTACTGAAAGAAACTGGGGAGTTGACACCTAAGGGAATCAAAAATAAGTTTGCAATCTCATCCAAGTAACTTGCGCACAACAGACCAGAAATCAAGCGGTTTCTGGTTCCCGGATTGTTACGGTAATTCAATTGTGTTTTGGCAATCACTACGGTCCCCAGCCAAGCCTGGAACCCCCTTAATGTGGTGAGCTGTACGCGAAAGTGTGGACAGCCCTCAAGAGCTCACACTAGACTGGACCAGCCAAAAGGAAAGGCGTAACCCCACAATCACAGATCGGCGAACTAACCACACCATGAGGGGCAAGGGGCCCAAATTTTAAAAAACTGTTTAGGTGTTGCTGCTCTCAAATTGCACACTTGTAGTGCGGCGTAGTGGCCCCCTCAGACCTGCTGAGGGAGGGCCATTCACAAACCGCTCAATGTTTTTTGGAACTGAATCTATTTTCAAAAGGGATTTAGCACTTAGCGAGTTAAAAATCCCATCAACAGTCAATCCAAAAGAGTCATTACAGGCCACAGCATTGCAGTGCCTAATCTCTGCACCCAACATCTAGCAAGGTCCAGAGCTGCAGCTCCTTATACAAAAGCAGGAGTAGGTGCTTAAGAATGGGATCTCCCAACACGCAGCTGAGTTGGGGAGTGTCCCTGCCCGAGGATATATGGGATCTTGGGGAGCAATTATACACAGGTGGGGTGCCAATTAATTTCTTTATTAAAGGAAAAGGAAGTGGTGGGAATTTAACAATGAAATACGATGGGATGGGTGTGATAGGGTGTTACAATAGACATAATGTGGGGGGTTCTTATGAACAGTTTCTGTAGGGGTTCTAACAGGGGTACAGTACGGTGGGGTTCAGCACAATGGGATACAGTACAGTCAATAAGCAACTCAACTTTATATAGGAACAACTCTAGATACAGTGTGGAATGCAAAATGTACCAAAGAGAAATGCAAAGTAAAATGGTAGCTTCTAGACAAAATGGTCAACAATCTCAGATAGAATGTATTAAGTGGTTACTTGCTTTATACACAATGTAACACAATGGCATCAATGCAAATACAAAGTATATCAGAAAAGTGGAGGCAATCAATGGGGTGTTATAACCACAAGTAAAATGTGAATCACAGTGCAATGATACAATATGGGTGATAAGTGAAATTATGCGATGTAACAGTATAAAAGAAAATTAATGACTTAATCTGTGAGGCTGTGATAGCAGATAATCTGCAGGAGTGTACCTAAAGGCTGGGTCAAGAAACAGGAGTGAAGAGGGGAGTGAATGATCAGTGGCAACTGATGAGAGGAGAGTGTAGCTGCAAGCAGCGAGACACTCTGAAGCCCTGCGGGGTGATAGCCCAGAGCAGTCTTCAGGAGCCTGCGGGCTGGACATACGGGAGACAAGGGCAGCTGAAGTGCACTTAAGGGGAGTCTGGGAGCAGCAAGAGGGGAGGGCGCTGAATGTGCAAGCGATGAGAAGGCTCGTGGAGAACGGGGGAGACGGCTGAGGGAAGAAACAGGTTGCAGCAGCGAAGAGCACTTCAGGGAAGTTGCGAAGCAGCGGGGTGAAGACAAACGGAGCAGTGTGATGATGATCTTCGGTAGGGGAGGGGCAGCAGAGAAGCGGGAGCACGAACACAGGGGATACAGAGAGAGGCAGCAGAGAAGTGTAAAGAAGGGCTAGAGGGAGGTTTAAGCAACAAGTGGACACCCAAAAAAAAAAAAAGGAAAGAAGCAGCAAAGGGTTTGGGAAGTTCGGAGGGTGATGCAGACGCGGGGGGAAAGCAGCAAAGAGTTGGGAAGTTCGGGGAGAGTGCAGATACGGGGGAAAAAACAGCAAAGGGTTACAACAGGGAGATACGGAGAAGTACACAGAGGGGGAGATTGGAGCAGGGGAAAAACAGACACGGGAAAGTTCAGGGAGAGATCGGGACAGCGGGAAGACGAATTCAAACAGCAAAAACCTTATCTATCGTCTAACTTAATCAAATTTATATAAAATGACAAGCAGCTTATACAAAGTAACGAAACAGGTACAGAATACAACCAGGCAATGGCTTTTTAAATCTGTCTTAACCAACGACTAGGCAAAACAACAAATATCACAATTCTAAGCAAAACTATAACAAGCAACTATACGGAGCAACTAAACAGCAAACTATAGCAAGGCAGGTGAAACTTACAAGCGCTACAATCTTAGCAAACTATGACTTATTAAACTAAAAAGCAAAACCTATGGTGCACCTTATGCTATGGGGAAGTCACAGAGGGCAGAGTGGTATGTGCCCAGGATACAGCTCCCAAGGCAGCCCCCAAGGAAGCCAAGGGATGGTGGCTGCAGCAGTGGATACGGCTGAAAGCAGTGAGCCCCGAAGCAAAGCCCACAGGAGCAGAGCTTAGCGGCGGCACAAACTTATTTTTAGCGGCAAAGCGCCGCGGAGTTTAAGAGAGGTTTTAAGACACAGACCAAGGTTTAGCTTGAGTCTGTGTGCTGGGGAAACAGAGCCAGCAGCTAAAGTAATAAAATAAAAGTATAGAAAGTTTCACAGAGGGATTCTTACCAGTCCCCAAGGCAGCAGCAAAGGCAGAAGCAGCAGCAACATCAGAAGAAGCAAGGAGGGCTCGGTACGGTCTCGATAATCAGGAGATCTCTCAGGCAGCAATTCGTTCTTCGTGGGGGGGGGTTAAAAAACAGGGGTACGCTCAAAAATAAAACGAGAGCGGAGAAAGGACCCCCCAGAACCCCTGGCTGATCAGACCAAGAAGCAATGCAGGAACCTTTCTGATGTTTGTTTCAAAAATGCCTGTTTTTAAAGGCAAACTCAGGCAGTTTCCCGCCAATAATCCTGATAGGCTCCCTCTGTCACAGGGGAGGAGACACAGGGAAAAACTGCAGGTGAGCACAGAGACGTGCCTGGGCAGAGTCCTGAACAATAGGTGTGAGTTCACACCTCAGGACTCAAAAGCACATGAGGCCTATGACTCATGCCCAGGATCTCAAAAACACATTAGGTCTTGCAGCTCTGGACATTGCCTACCCTACACCAAGCCCAGGTTTAACAAGGTGATAACAGGACCAACCCTTTGAACAGGGCAGTGGTCCCACTTAGCACGCAGCACAAGTGGCCATCCCTTTGAGAAGGGCAGTGGCTCTTGGTAAACAACTTAAGGGGCCCTCCCTTTGAGAAGGGCAGTGGCCCTGGTAAACAACTTAACAGCCAGGGAGGGGCGGCCACAGGAGGAGAACAAAAACAAAATGGAGTATGGGGACAGCTGTAAGAAACAAAATGGAATAGGCGGATAGCTGTAACAGACAGGGGTTACATCCCTGATCATCTTGGCTAATAGCCATTGATGGACCTATCCTCCACGAACTTATCTAACTCTTTTTTTAACCCAGTTATACTTTAGGCCTTCACAACATCCATTGGCAATGTATTTCACAAGTCAACCGTGCATTATGTGAAGAACTGCTTCCTTGTGTTTGTTTTAAACCTGCTGCCTATTAATTTCATTGCGTGACCCTTGGTTCTTGTATTTTGAGAAGGGGTAAATAACACTTTCCTATTCACTTTCTCCACACCATTCATGATTTTATAGACTTCTATCATATCCCCACTTAGTCATCTCTTTTCTAAAATGAATAGTCCCAGTCTTTTCAATCTCTCCTCATATGGAACTGTTCCATACCCATAATAATTTTTGTTGCCCTTCTCTGTTCGTTTTCAAATTCTAATATTTTGGGAGGTTTGGGAGGGCAGGGTGACCAAAACTGCACACAGTAGTCAAGGTATCAGCGTACCATGGATTTACAGAGTGGTATTATGATATCTGTTTTATTATCTATCCCTTCCTTAATGGTTCCTAATATTCTGTTAGCTTTTTTGACTGCTGCTGCACATTGAGTGTATGTTTTCAGAGAATGATTCATGATGATGCCAAGATTTTTTCTTAAGTAGTAACAGCTAATTTAGATCCCTTCATTTTGTACGTGTACTTGGGCTTATGTTTTCCAATGTGCATTACTTTGTACTTATCAACACTGAATTTCATCTGCCATTTTGCTGCCCAGTCACCCAGTTTTGTGAGACTCCTTTGTAACTCTTTGCAGTCAGCTTTGGACTTAAATATCTTAAATGATTTTGTATTGCCTGCAAACTTTGCCACCTCACTGTTTACCCCTTTTTTCGAATCATTTATGAATATGTTGAACAACACAGCTCTCAGAACAGATTTACCAAAATGGCAGTCATAAATGCTAGGTTTGATAGTATTGTACTCACAGATTTCCAAGAATGTTTACTGCCACAGATTTCTTGTATCCTTTCTTTAATAGCTTCCTCTGTCCCAGCCACAGTTATGAAGGTGTTGCTCAGGAGTGTAGCCAGTTGACTGATGAAGGTTTGATATAGGGTCTGTGTAGTTTTAGTCTCATATATGGAGGCATGCAGAGCTCTATCTAACTCAGTGGATTTTTTCTCTTTATGGAGCAGTTCTTGGCAACAGTTATCCCAAGCTATTTGCTTGTCTTTCAGTCTTTCTAAGAGAATGGTGTTATTCATTTCAAAGGTCTCCTTGGTCAATACAGCCTCATCCTTCTCCTAAAGGCAGGAAAATTACAATAACACAGTATTTCTCAGTCTGTCAGCATGGCCTCTTTGGAGGGGCTCCTGTTTCATTCAGACGAGGATCCAGGATAGGTTTTTCAACCTCTTTAAATAATATCTGTGCTGCTAAAGCATTCAAAGAGGGTTATTGTTTTCTTATTGTGATGGCCACAGTTTTGCCCGGTACAGTTGTGCAAATGAAATATTACAATCCTGCCAATAATGCGAAAAAGTCATACCTTTTCTCCTGAGTTGTTCACCTCAAAAATAGGAAAATGAGTGTCATTAAATCTTGATACTTCACTACCTTTTGTCAGGCCACCACTAGAATTTTTTATTTGAGCCTCACACCTGCATGGTGCATGATCACTGCCCTGGTCATTGTGGTGCCTGCTTTAGGACCCCCTCTGAATCATCTATTAGGCCCCAAATTAACATGGGTCAGCTTCTGTAGTAAGGCCCAACACCAAAGAGTCTGTTTACACAATGAGAGTCACAATCTGCCTTCCACCTTGCTCAACACAGAAACTACTCTGCACCAGGTCAACAACTGGCACCAGGTACTTCCTCCAGCACACCTGCATGGCTATGCTAGCTGGAACAGTGGAGGCATATAGCAGCCCTGCAGAAGCTGCACTACTGCGCTCTCTGCACTATTACTCACAACACAGGCAGCCAATGCAAAGGAATAACAGAGCATCTTGCTTTCCCTTGCATGACCAGGCAATCTGGCCCTTATCCACTATACTGTATCACTGATAGTTGGTCTCTATTGTAAGTTAAATTTTGACTGCCCTGCTTTTCTGAGCACTCTGAAGAATGAAGCTACTGCTTAACATTTTCAAGTGAGCCCTTTTTTTTAAAGGAGGTTTTTTTGTCCCAGGTCAAATCCAAAACTGGAAGGGACCTTTCCAACTCTCATACAACCGTGTAAATCTCATGAGAACAGCTGTGTTTGTGGAAGTTCTGTCATGTTTGGCACCTCACTATCAGATGGCTACCAGAGCTCCTAATTCAAATACCTTAAGTGCAGCATCTTCCCTCTTGCCCCAGCCACACTATTGGAAGTGGTATAGGCAACAGTGGAATCTGCACCCATGGCACACTTCCCATGGTTTATTACTCTCAGCATCGGCAGCTCCACTAAGTGAAACAAACAGGATCTCCTCCACAGGCCTGGAGCCCCCACTGTTTCCCTCTGTTCATATCCATGGAGATGCAGTTTGGCTGAGAGAGGTATTGTGGAAGGGGTGTCTCCTGCAGGTACTCCAGTGTGCTGAAAACAAAGGACTCTAAAAAGATGTGCCATCCCACCTGCAGCCCTTGGCATATTGGGGGAGGGGAATGACAGGATCACCATTTTCCACCAGCGACCTCCCACTTGTGGAAAGCCCTTGGGAGTCACAGCCAGCTGATGTACATTACAGCAACCAACGCCCTCTCACACGCAGTACTACTACTTGCAGGATTTGAAGTGCATTACTTGTCCATGAGACTGCATCAGGGCCGGCGCTTCCATTAGGCGACCCTAGGCGGTTGCCTAGGGCACCAGGATTCGGGGGGCGGCATTTTGTGCACTCCCCATGGGCGCTTCCGGTTCCGCTCCCCTCGCGCCGCCGAAGAAGGACTTTCTGCCGACATGCCGTGGAAAACAGCGGCAGGCAATTGAGCAGCTCAATGACTGCCGCTGTCGCCTGCGGCACTTCGGCGGAGGTCCTTCTTTGGCGGCACAATGGGAGTGGAACTGGAAGCTCCTGCGCTCCCCATGGGGAGAGCACAAAATGTTGCCCCCCGAATTCTGCCTAGGGCACCAGAAACTCTGGTGCCGCTCCTGGACTGCATGCCTGGTTGGGGACCCCACGGGTACATTAATGAGCAGAAGGGATGGAGTAAATAAAGAAATGAGGCTGCTAAACTTTTCTGTTGAATAAAATTCATGTTCCAACAGCACATTGTAAATTTATGTCTCTTCAATATTGGTTTTTAGCCCCGGTTAAAAGCATAACAATGGCCTCAACTGTTGAAGCTGTGTCTGTAAATGGTTTGTTTTTATTATGCAGTTTCCAGTGCTCTTGAAGGAACATTCACTAGAAAAGACAAGAATTGCACTTCTTGAAAAAGCCTTGGCCACTCAAGAAATGGAGCTTAAAGCTAGTAGGGAAACAATAGTGAATCTTGTTTCAGAAATGAAAAAGGAGCAAAGAACAGCAGCTGGCCACACTGAACAACTGGCAATACTAAAGAAGGTAAGGGCAATACTGTCACAGGTGCCACTGCAACAATCCCCATAATCTCTGTAAATAAATGCAGAGTAGAGTACTCTTACCTTTATTACTAAAAATCCCAAAGGACCTTCTTGTCCTTTGATATCTATATGCATGAAAGAAGATAACTTTTCTGTGACCTCTGCCAACTTCTTCTCCAAGCTGGCTGCTTTTTGTGCTGCTTTTTCTCTCCTCACCAAAGCATCCTGTATAAAACATATTAACATTCCCCAAACCAAAATCTCATGGTCAAATGCAATGGCTAGGGAATGTCACGGAGCTTGAGGGCTCACATATCTCTCAGAGTATATTTTGGATTCTCTGGCTGAGCAAAGCAGGTTCAAGTTAGGAAAACATTTCCCCCCATGATTTCAACCCACCGTCTTTATCAAGAGAGATACATTTAAAAAAATAATTTCACCAACTAAAGAGCAGCCTGAGTATCAGTGATAGAGGAACATCCCCCAAGATAGACTGTCATAGTGATGGTCCCATATGCTATATATTACTGAAGACACTAATTACTTCTCATTAAAATAATTGTAAGTGCTATAGACAGGGCTTCAGGCCGCTGCCAGCATTTTGACCATTATGTTGTCTAAATCTCCTGAGAGCAGCTGTAGAGGATGTGTATTTTAGTACTCCCCCTATTATTGCCACCCATGAAGCTGAATCAATCGTAGCAACCGTGGTAACCGTAAGGGAAACATCTTAATGTAGACAAGGACCCGGCTAGATCAGAACCAGATCTCCAGGGCTACAAGCATTTCAGATTCCACTGTACACCAGAGCATACAAACAACCAATGGGATCCAAAACAGACATGGGCACAATCAGGCCCCCAATGTATTTTAAGGTTGGAAGGAGGCCAGGGATCATAGCAAGGTAAGATAGTGGACTGACAGGAGGGACTATTCAGATAAGATCTCTCCCAGCTTCCAGACCCTCCCATTTAACACTTATGACAAGGCCCTTGACTCTCCCACAATACAGCTGAAGAGTGGGATATGATTGAACTTTAAGACTTCAAATGGGACTGTAGAAGCAGGCCTAGATGAACTCTTTAATCTAGCGACCCCAGGAGTGAGGGACATGAATTAAAATAAAGGAAACAGCAAGCAAAGTAATAACTTAAACAAAGTATTTTGAGCAAAATTCTGAACTCATATTAATGTAATTCCTGAGTAATTCCACTGATTCAATGTAGCTACTCAGGACTAATACTTATGTAACTCAAGTCAGAATCTGACCCAATAGCTCCTAAATGCCCTCTTTCCATTCAGTACATAGATACTCATTGTGGTGGGTAACAGAGGCGCACTGGATATTCAGGAGCGGCGCCAGGGTTTTTGGCGCCTTAGGCGGGGGTCCTTCTGCGCTCCCGGTAGGCGGCAATTCTGAGGCTGGGGGGTCCTTCCGCGCTCCTGGTCTCCAGGGCACTTCAGCGGCAGGTCCCGGAGCACGGAAGGATCCCCCACCGCCGAATCGCCGCCGCTAAGGGCGGCAAAATGCCCCCCCCAAATCCTGGTGCCCATGGCGACCGCCTAGGTCACCTAAATGGAAGCGCCGGCCCTGTGGATATTGAGAGACAATAATGTTTTTCTTTCTTTGAGCGTATCATGCATTAGGCTATTACAATCAAATTGTTAACACACCTGGTGTGTGGTAAAACTGACACTTTTGAAAGGGACTTGGAACCTTACCTCAGATGTTTTTCTAGTTCTGAGACTCTTTCACTTAACTCATGGTTCTTCCTTTCGAGAGTATAAATATAGGCACCTGACTGTGACTTTACACTGGTTACAGATGTAGCGATTTCTTCCAGCTCCTTGACCTGAGCTTTTAGGGTCTGAATTTTAGAGGACTGTCTAGCATTATTTTCTCTGTAGATTTCCATCTCTGACTTCACCTCTTGCAAAGAAGCTTCTTTTGTTACCAGTTGGCTTTGGAGCTGCTGAATCTTAAGAAGAAGAATAGAAAGATAATAGCATCTGTACTTGCAAGAGACCTGGCACATTACAAGTTATTAGTAACTTGGGAAAAGTGAAGATTTTATACTCAGAAGTGAAAGCCTTTTCTGCTGGATTTTGCTGCAATGTTTGTTGTAATGTTAACTGCATACGTCAGAAGTAAAAACAACCCATGATGGTATATGATAGCTACAAGGCTCAGCACCCTCTTCTAGGCTGGCTAAAATTCAGTGACTTGAATAAGTTAGCGAGCAAAATCGAGGGTTTTCAGAGCCCTCAAAAGCTTGTCACAGGGCCCCAAGCTGCACACCACGTCATTGGCTAGTATGAGATATAAAAATAAAAATACCTTGTGTTCACATTGCACCTTTCGCAAAGTGTTTTATAAACATGAATAAATTAACTCTTTAATTCTGGAATCTCTGCAAAGAAAGTAAAATACTCTGGGCTGCCAGTTCCATGTTAAGGAATCCCTGTCCAGCATAAAGATGTCCTAGCCAGCTCCATGCCAGATCTTTCCTGTCCCTCCTCTCCAGCATAATGGGCATCTTGGGGGCATTTCAAGGGCAAGGCAGGAGAACGCTGCACTCTGGTGATCCTCATTTGTCAGTGTAGTGGCCCGTGAGGGGGCACACACTGAGAGTAGTTTGGTCCACAGCCAGCTTTAGGGTACATGGAACAACAGCAAAGTGCCTTAGAGCCACTTCCCTCTTCCCTCAGCTATGCTGAGCTCTGCTCTGTTGCAGATAAGGATTCAGCCCTCTGCATTCTGTACCATAGAGTGAGACTTTGCTAAGCTAATACTTCCAGGAAGGACAAGAGCCTGCCTGCCTATGGCTCTAACCTATGGAGTAATATACTGAATTCTTTCTGTGGCAGCATGATGTTTTGAAAGGGATCATGAGTGTCTAATGCAAGAACTACCTACCGATCAGCAGAGGAAAATGACTGTGACCCACATTTTATTTCCTGACCTTACATTTAATAAAACCGCTAGATTCTTTAGTGCCATACTCAAAACCCTCTCTCTGACTCACTCACTCACTCACTCACTCTCTTCTTCCTTGTATCCGAATAGATTTAGGAAAAGTACTGAAGAAGGAAAATTGAGGGAGCATTTTGGTGGCCATCAACATCTTAAACTATTATGTTCTAATCTAATCGACTTAGTTCAAATTTCTTATTAAGCTGGATAGAATATAACTGCATCCTTGAGAACCAGCAGGAAGTGGAAAGGAGAGATATTTGATTTTACTTGACATAGTAAAAGTACATTTGCTTTGTAACCAGCAAAAGGTCAGGAACATTTTGTTATTGCAAGAAATTGCATCAATTACAAGTCGTATGATCATTTTGCAAAAACAACATGCACACCAGTTACCTGCAGCCTGAGTATTTTGCTTCTAGTTTTGTTGTGGATTTTTCCTTTTTTAACAAAATTTGTTTCCAAAGTTGCCATGAGGTAACATTAATACAATTAGCAGAATATTTTGCATTCAGGTGCAATATATTGTCAACTTGCTCTGCACAAAGGTTAAGGATATTAATTTTACGTTATACAGAACCTTTCTTCCAGTTGCAAAGGGCTTTTTAAACTTGAACCTGTATCCCTCGCTCACATATGTAAAAGCATTGACTTCAGCAGGACTAGTCCCATGAATAAGGACTGCACAACTGCGTACTATATTTACAGTACAGCCACATCTAGGGAGAAACATGGTGTGATGGTTCTTGGCCAGTTATTTTATGCATGATGACTTACATCATAAATATTAAGGATTTATAATTGAAGTTTGCCTGGAGTTTGGGGTTTATTTAACTCTGAAGCATCAAGCAATGTTGTTAAAACAAGTATCAGAGGGGTAGTTGTGTTAGTTTGTATCCACAAAAACAATGAGGAGTGTGGTGGCACCTTAAAGACTAACAGATTTATTTGGGCACCACAAAAACTTATACCCAAATAAATCTGTTAGTCTTTAAGGGGGCACCGGACTCCTCGTTGCTCTTGTTAAAACACTGTCTAAACTTTTGTAGTAGAGCTGTGTGTGATGTCGGGCCCCTGCTTGAGTTCAGGTGCGGTATCAGGAATGGAATGGTTTTCCTTTCTACCTTGCCAGGAGACAGCTGATATGCAGAGAGCAGATCAGCCCTGTGCTTCATAAAGACTTTGAGACAGGAATGATTAGAGGCCAGGAAGCGACCCAATGACACATAAAAGAGACAGTTAGGGAGCAGGGACCTGTCGAGCCAACTCCTGGGTGAAAGACGGGCCCCAGTTCCTTCAGGAGAAAGGAGATTGTGTGGGGGAAAGAAGGGACATGGTAGGGGAGGGGGAGTTTCCTAGGTAGTCCAGGGCTGCCCAGATATTCTAAAAGTTTTGCAAACCTGGGGTAGAGTTTGTGCGAGCCACTTAGTTCATCTTTCACAATGAAACTTTAAATCAGATGAGTTTTGTCTGGTGTGGGATTTTGATGCAAAAATTATTCATAGCTCTGGTAATTGCCACCACTGGAATTAGGGTTAGATTGCTACTTTAGCCAAAATTGATTTTTTTTAAATCACCACACAAGTGTTCTGTCCTGACTTTTACATCTCATCTGAAAGACAGCTTCTCAAGGAGTACAGTGTTACATAACGTTGGGGGCTTTATTCAGCATGAAGGATGTCACCCACTGAACCGCCAGCATTAATTTCTTCAGCTCCTCTGTTTCCCTAGAGGGCTCTCACTCATACACGCACATAATTCCCCATGCAGCATGTATAGTTCCCCATGTATACCCAGGTATGGCTATTTACTGTATTTTCAAACTAATGGAACCATGTGCCGTGATGATGGTCACATTTGAACTATATAAATGGATAGTGAACGTATAACGTATCGATTAAGGACACTTATTTTTCAATATAGAAAACATGAAACCTCAGCTTTCTATTGCAAAACACATTAAGTCCTGGGTAATATTTGTGCAAATTATATGGAACCTTGATGTAAAAAGACTTTCCTGTATAACTAGGGCCCTACCAAATTCACGGTCCATTATGGACAATTTCACAGCCATAGGGTTTGGAAATTGGTAAATTTCACATTTTCAGATGTTTAAATCTGAAATTTCATGTGTTGTAACTGTGGGGGTCCTGACCCAAAAGGGGATTGTGGGGGGAGGGTCACAAATCTGTTGTAGGGGGGTCATGGGATTGCCACCCTCACTTCTGTGCTGCCTGCAGAGCGGTGGGGATGAGAGGGTGCAGAGCTATCTGCAGCCTGGAGAGATACTCAAGAGCAGCCCTGCAGGGAAAGAGCAAGTCCTATCCTGCCCCAGCCCTGCTCGGACTAGCAACTAGGAGTCCCCTTTCCCAGGGTGCTCCCAGCAGCACAGGAAATATTGGATTCAACTCCACAAGCCTACTCCAGCTGCTGCCCAGTTCCAGAGAGTCCTGCAGCAGGGGGAGGCACCCAGAGGTGGGTCTGGTCTCCTCTCCTTCCCACCCCTGAGCAGCTGTGCAGTGAATGGACAAGTCCTATCCCTCTCCAGCCAGAGCTAGGGTGCGTCTAGGAACAAGGGAATATTGGATTTCACAGTGAAGGGCTTATTCCATGATGTGTTTTTCATGGACATGAACTTGGTAGGGCCCTATGTATAACTTACCCAAAATATGTAACTCATCTGCAGTCACAAAGAACTTGTGCTACCGTATACTAAAACAGTATGTGACAGAGAGTCTTGCATGTGGAAGACCCTGAAGGAAAAGATATGTGAATGTAAATCAATTGTGGGAAGAACTCTACAGGACTAAGATAATGAGGAGTTATCCTGATTATGCTTGAGGTTTGGCCTCATGTCTTTAGCCATTCAAAAGATGCAGTTTTCCAGAATAAATTCACTTCTTGATGAACATTTTAAAATATGTTTAAAATAAATAAGTGTTAACATTCTGTTTTAAAAACACCAGCATAAACTAAAAGGTTCCTCTTCTTTCAAAAATATTAAGAGATTTTAAAATGTTATCATAAAATCTGTCTCCCCCGCCCACACACACACAAGATAACACATTGTTGACTTCTGTCTGGTCCTAACATCCATATGTGCAGTATGTGCAGCCTCTGCGTTAGCTCTGTGCAATTGACAAGAGTTCTGAGGACTTGGTTTCTGAATACTGCTCCTGTTCTCATGGAAACAGGTATCTGAGCCTTAAACTGATCACGGTTTTAAAAAAATATCCTTTCTTAACAGTGATTATTTATACTCCTGAGACCTTTTTTTTTGTTTTGGCAATCCAGCTTCTGGCAGATGTTTTACCTACTATTATTTCTTTGCCCTTTTGTCAGTGCAGTAATTTGGGTGAAGACAAACAAGCCCCAATTTGTTTTGCATGCTTGGTACCTGCCCCAAATACCAACATGCCTGCTTTCACAATACTCATTTTATAATTGAAATTGTGTGTGCCAGTCAGAATTATTAAAATAACTCTGAACATGTAATCTGTTACATGTTACTGTATCCAATAACTAATCAGCTACATGTTACTAATTATTTTCTGTTGTTGAGCCATGTTGGTCCCAGGATATTAGAGAGACCAGATGGATGAGGTAATACCTTTTATTGGACCAGCTTCTGTTAGATATTACCTCACTTACCTGGTCTTTCCAATTATTTCCTATCTGTCTAAGGTATTTATATAGCATGAATCATTGTCATATTTAGGCAGACTATGCAACACTTTCTATTGGAAGTAATAGATTATCTAGTACTTTTGAGTCATGTGTGGGTCAACTGAACAAGACTTTAGCCAAGCTGGGTACAGTCACTGTTAAAATATCATGCTCATTACAGGAATGACAAGTAGCTACAAGTGACCCATGCTAACTTTGGCATAAAGAGTAATCAGTGTCCTCTCAGGCTTACAATTTTTAAAAGAAATCTGCTACTGTGATTGGTCACTTAAAATAAATTGATCAGATGATGGTGCAATCTAACGACTATCCAGCAGCAACAATGAAAACCCGTGAAGCTCTGATGCCAGCACTGAAATATAAATGTATTATATGAGACCTAGAGGTTTGAAATGGGTTATTTGATTTTACTATAGCTTCTTAACTATCAAGAGTATATAGACTAATAGATTCCAAGGCCAGATGGATCCATTGTGATCATCTAGTCTGATCTTCTGTATAACACAGGCCATAAAACTTCCCCCAAAATAATTCCTAGTCAATATCAATAGTGCAATAATACCGAAGAGTCCAGGGGAGAAGGAGGGAAGGGAAATGAATATCTAACTCTCTAAATATCCCTCCACTCTCTGTAACAGGAGCCAGAGGACCCTGATTTGACCTCCTCAGTATCGTCTCAGGACACAGGAAGTCAGTGTCTGTAAATTACTCAAAATGCAGGGAGCTAAAATGGACAAAATGCAGGGAACTGTACTCAAAGGAGAAGTTCTGATGCACTTATCATGTAAATCAACAGCCTAGATGCTACACAATACACCATGGAGGCATATTTGGAACAAAAAGGTCACATGCCCAAAGCAAGACGGTGGCAAAGATTCCTACAGTGAAAATAGTGCTAATTAAACAAGTAGTTGTTTCCCGCTTTTGACCTGAGTGGCTAGTCAAAGTCTGGGGCTTGGTGGGCATTCCATTGGGGCATAGAAATTGATGGTAATTTGGTATTTCATGCAATTTTGCTCATTTATAAAGAATGTACAAAGTACTGTTGTCTCTAAACACAAGTGGCACAAAATAGTAGGAAACAGATTCTTTTGCTCACAGCACCAAGAGCCCTGTTTTCAGCCTGCACCCCAAGGCAAAAATCTCTCCTCTAGG
This sequence comes from Chelonoidis abingdonii, assembly GCF_003597395.2. Classification (NCBI taxonomy): domain Eukaryota; kingdom Metazoa; phylum Chordata; order Testudines; family Testudinidae; genus Chelonoidis; species Chelonoidis abingdonii. Next base: position 145,971,428 of record NC_133772.1, on the reverse strand, counting down.
TTTCTTCAGGGTTAGCCTCATGCTTTTAGCTGCTCTTTCAGGCTGCCTCTCTTACTCCATCTGTTCTTGTCTGACCTAAATTTGGCAGATCTCTCTTCACACACATCCCCACCCACCCCTTTTGTCTTGGGGGGAGTTTATGTTTACAGTTATGTTAACTGAAGGGTGAGTTCACACCTACCAGTCAGTTTTAACTCAACACATAACAAGCTTTCACTAGCTCATAACACAGGCATGACTAATTGCTGATTTCAGGTCCTGGATGTGTTTTCCAGAGCCAGAAATCTTTGGCCCAGATTGTGATACCTTTACTCACATTGAGTTATTAATACCTCATTCCTAGAGTGATTCCATTGATTTCAGTGAGAGAATAGAGGAGTAAGGTGTTTCTGGACATTAATAAAGATATCACAAGCTACCTTTTGAATATTAGAAATACCAGAATATAAGAAAGCTCGGGGTCTGACAGAGCAAGTAATGTCAAAATTCTAACACAGCTGAGAAGCTAAACACTAAGAAGTTTTGAGTCTCAGATGCAGAGGGAAAATTGATAACCACAGCCAGAAAAAGACTTTGAAGGCAATGGACACAAATTGTGGTGGGGGGTTCTTCAAACTTTAGAGAGCTGTACCATCAAGATGACAGCAGTTGAGAAACCTGTAAGTGAACAGCCATCTAGCTGTAAATGAGTTTCCTGCCTAACCTTGTGTTCATGTCCTACATATCACTCTTTGTCCAAACTGTACATTTCCCCAAGTCCAGAGAAAATACCTTAATTGATAATAAAATTATTTTTGTACAGGATTGGTTTTCTATCCACGGAATCTAACAAGTTGCTTTTTTATGAATTGTGCTCTTCTTGCTAAATACAAATATGAAATATTAAGTTAATAAATTATAATTTTGGCTGCAAGCAAGCAAACAATTTCGGCCACCATTCAGCATGAATGCTTTAAAAGGCCCTTCTTTGGCAGAACAATTTAGACCAGGGGTTCTCAAGCGATGGGGTCGGCCTCCCAAGGGAGGAATGGGAATGTGTCAAGGGAAGCACAAGTTGTGTTCTTTTTTAAGAAGCTCTGGCTGTCAGCCCTGGGTGATGGGGGCACACGCAGAAGTGCTGTGTACACCCAGGAGGTGAGGATAAAGATTATAGCTGGAGCCCTGCCACCAGGGCTCAGGTTCTCCCTCCCCACGTCCCCAATCCCTCACCTGGAGGCGGTGGGGCTCTGACTGTCAGCCCCAGGATGGCAGCAGCAGCGCAGATGTAAGTGTGGCAGTGGGACACTAAGTTTGTTGTGAAAAGTGATATTGACGAATATCACTTTTCACATTGCCACCCTTACTTCTGTGCTACTGCTGGCATGGTGCTGCCTTCAAAGCTGGGCGCCCATCCAGCAGCCGCTGCTCTCCACTCTGCCTTCAGAGCTGGGTGGCGGTATATATAGTTGTGGAGGAGGCGTAAATGACTACAGACATAAGGAAAGGGGACCTGATCAAATAAGTTTAAGAACCACTGATTTAGACCAACCAAATTAAAGATTAGTGATCAGCGCTTTAGCTGTCAGCAACAGAACTAAACTCCCAAAACCTCAGATTAATACTGTTTTGTTTTTCACAATGACTGAAACAAAGCATCAGTAAGCCACAGGATACATTAATACAGTTTATTTATTCTGCACCTCAGTTTGAAGGCTGCTGTTTTTCACCAGCAGAGCTGCATATTCACAATGTGCTATATCAGTTGCTTTTCTGTTGCAATCAGCTGGTATCTGGAGGCATCTGCTTCTAGCAATGGACCCAGAGAAACCTGGAAAGGCATATAATGTACTTTATCACTTGCAGTCTAAGGCCTGGTCTACACTGGAGGGGGCAGGAGGGGGTCGATCTAAGTTACGTAACTCCAGCTACGTGAATAATGTAGCTGAAGTTGACGTACTTAGACCTAATCACCATGGTGTCTTCACTGAGGTGAGTCAATTGCTGTCGCTCTCCCATCGACTCTACCTGCACCTCTCGTGGCAGAGGAGTACAGGAGTCTACGGGAGAGTGCTCGGGGATTGATTTATTGTGTCTAGACTAGATGTGATAAATCGACCCCCGCTGGATCGATCTCTGCCCGCCGATCCAGCGGGTAGTGTAGCTATACCTTTAGTGAAAATTATTCAAGAGAAAGGCTTGGTAGTTACATAGTTATATATGGAAAAAACTGAGCATATTAGGCATACAATAAAAGTGCACTAAGCACTGGATGAGTCTGTACATAAATATAGTGTTCCCATTACAAAATTATTGGCAGTCCACAGGTTTATTGCAGTTGACCATACCATGCATGATCTGTACAAAAGCTCCAAGGATTTTTTTACAGAAACAAGCTATTAGACAAATTATGCCATTCCATGTGAAAACTTCCAGGAGAACAAAAGCTAGGTGGAAATTTCCAAAACATGAAGGCCAGGGAATTTCTTTCAAATCATGGCACTGTGTCAAAAGGTTGAGCCATAGGGATTGTAGAGGAGATGTAGTTCACCTGACTCACAAATGGGAGAATATTCTGGCTCTGAAGGAATTCACAGAAGATTTTCCGTGCTACTTCCCCATCCATCACTTCCTCCTGGCTTAGCAGCCTGGCTAAGGGGAAGCTGTGGTCTCAGTGTCCTTCCATGTCCGGGCCAAAACCACTTTTGAGGGTTGGACAGTTGAGGGTCTGTAGAAGGAGCCCACATGAGAACATCAGAATTATTTTACATGAGGAAATTTCCATGCGTTAAGAGGGGGATGATGATGTGAGGAATGGCTCTACCTAAGCCCTACCTGTCTCTGCCAAAACTGCACAGTCCCAATGCTACAGACAGGGACGTGTAAAAGGAGAGGCAAGCATGGGCACAGCTGGGCCTCCTCAATAATCAGCAGGGACGCAAAACTTCTCTGGCCCCTGGGGCTGTGCTGGAGAGAGCAAGCTCCTCTGGCCCTGGGGCCATGGCAGAGAGGGAGAGAGCTCCTCCGGCCCCCAGGGCAACTGTGGGAAGAGCAAGTGCCTCCAGCCCCAGGGCTGTGGCAAGGTTTCACAGAGCTCCTCTGGCCCCAAGGCTGCCCGGGGGCACAGAATATGCCTCTCCAAAAGGGATCCAATTTAAATTCCTGCACATGGCCCTGTTTACAGAGCACATGGAGGGTCTTGTACAGGGTGGACAAAGTGATGAATGGTCCTGTATTGAGTGATTCTCCACATAACAAAATTTGAGCCAAAGCGGTAACTTTTCCACTCCTTTCATCCCTGTCCATAGGACAAATGGACAGAATGAGTGTCTCTATAGTTTAGTTCCCTCTTCTATATACAAGTAAAATGCAAGGAGAAAACATATGAGCTTTTTTTTATTCATGTGAAGGCACGATTTTTTCTCTTTTAACTATGTTATTCATTGTACACACATGAAGGCAGCTGTGCTGTATGTTGAAGTGAAAATGATTCTTCCCAATCCAAACATAACTGTGGCTGTAATTTCATGCTCAGGAAAACCCACACAGATTAGCAGTTTAGCAGGCTGAAGGTCAGTAATAAATACCTGTTTCTTATTATGTTGCTCATTGCATGAACTTCAGCTGACTCTTCAGAGAAGTGTTCTTTCTTCAGCCAGATTAATCAAACATATGCGAGGTTTACAGCTTAAGCACTAGTCTAACCTTAAACCATTCCCTGCCTTATTGTCTCTCCTGGCCTGACACCTTTCATAAAAACACATAAATCTCAGCTTCCTTTTCTTTGGTACAAAGCTCCCCCTGTTGTTAAAGTTGAGAGTAGCACTGCTTTAGCTGTAAATCTGCACACTCTGGGCCTGGTTCTCCTTACGCTAATGCAGGGGTAGACAACCTATGGCACGTGTGCTGAAAGCAGCACACGAGCTCATTTTCAGTGGCACTCACACTGCCCGGGTCCTGGCCACCGGTCTGGTGGGCTCTGCATTTTAATTTAATTTTAAATGAAGCTTTTTAAACATTTTAAAAACCTTATTTACTTTACATACAACAGTAGTTTAGTTACATATTATAGACTTAGAGAAAGAGACCTTCTAAAAATGTTAAAATGTATTACTGGCACACGAAACCTTAAATTAGAGTGAATAAATGAAGACTCGGCACAGCACTTCTGAAAGGTTGCCGACCCCTGCGCTAATATAAATCAGCAGTATACCCATTGAAGTCAATGGTGATACAACATTGTAAAGCTGGGATGAATCAGATGAGAAATGAGTCCACAGTGTGTAGCATATTCTGATTTTACAACTATACCATACTTTCTGAAGAGAAATATAAATGCAGCTGATTTAATAATAATATGGAGACATTTAGTCTACATGTGTAGCATAAATGACCATTGAAAGATGCATTAATCATAAGAGAAAAATTCCCATTACTGCCATTTATTTCTCTTTGGGTCATACCCGGAAACTTTCGGATCCCAGGGCTCCAAAGTCATGTGCTGGAACTCGAAAGGTTAGACTGTGCAATTCTTACCTATGTTGATGAACATCATAGACTTCTGTAGGAAGTGCTCAGTGACGTGTAATAGGGCTGCACAATTTAGCTCGAAATGTAATCCTGACTTTTTCCAGCTGTTAATGAAAACTTTTGATTGTTCATATATCCAGTGAGGGTACAAAATCTAGGATTCTTCTTTTAGAGATGCCTCTGTCTATTCCCACTTTTGGGATCTGGCACTCTTGGTGTTGAAGTGCAGAAGTGCCTTGACAGGTCATGTTTCTTGAGAGGTGGGGGGTGCAAGAGAGATGTCATAGCTCTAGCCTATAAAAGGGAGATCTTGTGCAACAGAGATGTCATAGCTCTAGCCTATAAAAGGGAGTGAACCCCACAATCAGGAAATGTAACGAGTTCTGTGCTGCAGCTGAAGACCTAGGAGAAATTCTGACTCACTTAGATACTCTCTTGAGGCTCATGGGAGTGCATGCGTCAGCTGAAGCTCTGTTGCTCTGTAGATGGGTACAGCATGTGCTTTCACTGATGAGGGAGGGGCAAGACTTCATCCTCAACCTCCACTCCACACCCCCATTTGGGGAATCTAGCAACAGTGATGATGCCAGATCAAGTCATTCAATCAGGATTATTTAAATGTAGGGTGGTTGTTGTTTTTGTGGGGTGGAGAGAATGACTCCTATTAAATGCAGTTTGTTTGTGAGAGGTCTATTCTATTCTATACAGTTTCTTACGCTGCACCATTACCATAGTTTCTGATACTCCAGTATCTCTCCATGTAATATCTGATGCAGAGCCAATGCTTTGATTTACAAGAGCCTTTTGTAACACTGGTGTTCCTGCACGGCTGAAGAAGAAAGGAAGCATAGTCCCTCCCACACCACTTTCTGTTGGAGTTGTAAGGATACCCGCTGTGATTTCCTGAGGGCTATCGCTGTGCCCGACATAGCCTTTCAATATTTTAAAAGTATTTTCAGATTCCACTTCCAGGTCATAATGCGATCATCCATAAGCACAAAAATTTAGTTTGTATTCAAAGCATTTTGAACAGTCGTAACAAGTTAGGAGCACCCTGTCATCTTCTGCCAACTCTTTGTTTTTCTTGGCTGGCTGCTCGGGTTGCTGTTTGCTTTCATAGTGGGGGCCAAATATCCTCGCTGTGACATTTGTGTCTTCATGCCACGGTGTTGCATCAACTGTGACAACATTGGTCGCTGACACAAAATCACAGGGCAAAATCCTAGTCTTGTCGAAGTCAATGGCAAAATTCCCACTGGCTTCAATGGGCCAAGATTTCAGCCATACTGTACCGAGGCAAAGTCACAGCATGAAGGCATAACAGCACTGCACCAGGATACTGCATTGTGACACAGTGGCATGACACTGTGACACTGAGAACAAATTATGGATTCTATCTGTCCTGTAATTTTAGACCCAATGTTGATTTCAGAGTGGGTAGCGAGCCTACAGTTGACACTCCTTATAATGCCCAGTCCCTTCATCCACTTGTTGATTTCTAGACCTTTCATTAGAGAGCTATTCAAGGCCCACTACTCCCTGGGTAGACCACACAATTTTGTGGTTGTAGCACAGTTACCGAGCAGGACTTTTATTACCCTGTGCCCTCACGAAAGTTCAGCTACCTTCTTCTGACCTGCCAGTACATAGTCCTACTTGACAGAGCACTATTCCTTGCAGGAATGGCCTTAGGTCCCACTTTGCCCTGAGCATTTGAGAAGCCTCTGCTATGCTTTTTCTTTTCTTTTCTTTTTTTTCAGCAAATTATTGATTACAAATAAAATGGCTTGGGAAATAGGGTGGCTTTAGCCTCTTGGTCTTTTTCCATTTCTCACCCTCGTCGGAACACAGCACAACAAACTAAAAGCAATGCAAAGACCACTTTAGCATGTCATGAAAATACAGTGTTACAAAGCTTATGATTCTAAAGCAGCCACTGCTATAACTATAAAACTGGAAAAGGATTCTTAGTCATTCTGGTACTCACACATAAATCCCTGGAGTCTCTCACCTCTGAAATACTTTGATAAAAAGACTGAGATCCATTTGCTGGTTGGCCATCCTCATGTAGCCCTTTACCTTCGTTGGCATTCAGGAGGGCTCCTGAATTTGAGTGGTTTAAAAACTCGAGAAAATCTGACATGACTCAGGAAGCACAAAACTAAACTTGTGATAATACAAGTTACATTCTTCTAACAACTCAGTGTGCAAGATTTCAAGCAATGTCTAGAGGAACAACAGTTCTATATAAATTTTGCTCTCTGGTCTTCTGCCAGATTGTCACTGCCTACCAAGTTTCTTAGAGAAACTGTTAGAGGTGCCTTGAATCTGTGATATTATGGAAAGGGTGTGACTTGTTTCTAAAGAGACCACAGATACACTGTACTGAATTCCTAACTGTTGTAGTTACCAGTCACTTAAACATAGGCAATGATCTTCCTTCTAAATGGTGTTCACAACAACAGGTTCAAACTTCTTATTTACTAATGTATCAACTGCATATTCAGGGCTAAATCCTGCCCACCTCTCTGAAGGTTCTCAAAGAGGAAAAAATGTGTAAACAACCACAAATCTTTGCCTAGTTCATGTGATCATGTCTCTCTCTAGTGGCAGGTTCTAGCAACTATAACAACATCCTGCTTAGTCACATTTCAACAAGTTTCTCCTTTAGTTCAGCTAGCAAAGGCTTGTGGTTTTGGTGGGAAAGGATTTGGGTTCCATCCCTTCTGTGATGCCTGACTTTCTGTCTGCAGCCACAGCTCATTGTGTTCAAGCAGCAGAAGTATGTGAAAACCTGAAGGTCCCCTGCCATGATTTACAAAAGTGCACTAGCAGGTTCATCTGACTTCCATAGCCAGAGGTGCACTGTAATCAAAAACAACAGGGTATATTCAAAATCTGAGCAGACATGCTGCCCTATGACCAATAATAACTTTGTTGTGCTTATACGGGGAAACCTCAGAGTGTGCTAAGCTGGCACATGGTGCTGCTTCCTGCCTGGGGCAGCAGGATTTCTCTTGTTCTGGACATGCCTCATAGCCACAGTTTTAACCAGGGTGGCACTGTAGTCTTGGTGTATTGCTAGGGATAGACCTGTAGTGTCTTTCCTAACCTAAAGTGGAATCTTCCTACTGTGAAGTTACTTTTTCACAGAATGTCATTATAACAGGAATGGTCAGTTGCACATTACAGTGCTGAAACGGTCTGTAACTTTCATTCTCCTTCACTATAATGGCCTTTCACTGTATCCAAATTCGCTGTAGGCAACTTCCAGTGTACTTTCACCGGAGAAAAAAGGCACTCTACCTAAGGTAATTCGATAGCCTCCCCACCCCATTACCATAGTATCTGAGCACTTCACAATCTTCAATGTATTTCTCCTGGGGAAGTGCTGTTACCCCAGGGGTACAGATAGGGAACTGAGGCACAAGGAAACTAAGTGACTTACCCAAAGTCATGCAGGAAGTCAGTGGAGGAGCAGGGACCCCCTGTTTAAGGGTGTTCCTCAATGCAGAGGAGTTTTGATAGGGCAGTGAATACAGCCTCTGGCTGTATTGGTTTTCCTGTTTTTTCCACCAGGTTCAGGAAACTGCCTCCCATCCAGCCCACCATTCCCTTAGAAAAGCTGTGAGGCCTTAGTGGGGTGAAAGAAGAGGGGGATCACAGTGCAGCAGAGACAACTGACCCTTTCTTCATACAGAAGGAGAGATCCATACATGGATCCTAATGTTGTGTCCTACACAGTGTAATGGTTTCGTTCCTGTAGGAGTTACAACTCAACACTCAAACAGCTACGGCACAGAAATAAAGAATTTAATGCAACTAGGATGCTCATGTTTGTATTTTCATCCTTCCACTGTGATGTACACTAATTGGGTAGAGAAGGGCATCTGGTAGATAATATGCAGCTATATTCCCATGAAAACTTGAGGGTGCTTTCTGCTTACAAAGCAATAACTTGCTATATCTCTTGGGCTGAATAAAGTCCAAGACCAAAGGTCAAGATTACTAGAGCAAATTGTCCTTCCAAAGTTCATTAACCCTGAGTATGGTTATTACTAAGTTAACAAAAAAAGTATCTTCTACTTTTTACTGTTTTTTGGGGGGGGGGAGGGGAGACAGAGCACATATATGCAACATTAAGAATGAGAATCAATCTCTTTCTCTGATTTTCTTTTTAAATCTGCTTTTCTCCCTGCAGAAAATGCTTCTTCCAATCATTTCCCTCTGCCCCAGTCCCTTCCATCTTATAGTTCATGAGACTCTCCTTCCCCTCCACCCAAAGCTGTCCCCTTAACAATATGGAAAGCACGTAAGCTAGGGTATAAGGAGCAATGCTCATTCTTCCATGTGCTGGGTTGCTTTCTGCTCCTCCAAGCTTCAGGGGCTCTTTAACAATAACAGTTAGGTAGCACTTTACATATATTTTATGAAAATTAGTTGATTTATAATTATTTATGATTTGTCCTATTCAATGTTCCCTCTAATTTTTTACATCCATGTCCATGTCCATAATTTTGTTATGTACACCAACATGGAGGTGATGTGTGGCTGAGGTGCGGCCAAGGGGTTCAGCATGTGGGAGGGGGCTCAGGGCTGGGGGAAGGTTGGGATTTGGGGCGGTGAGGGCTCTGGCTGCAGGTGTGGGCTTTGGGGTGGGCTGGGGATGAGGGGTTTGGGACGTGGGAGGGGCTCAGGGCTAGAGCAGAAGGTTGGGGTGTGGAGGGGTGAGGCATCTGGCCCGGGGTGTGGGCTCTGGGGTGGGGCCAAGGATGAGGGATTCAGGGTTCAGGCTGCCCCGGGGCTGCAGAGAGATGAGAAGACTTCCCCCAGCCCTCTCTTGCCACAGCAGCTTGGGGCCAGGGGAAAGCACCTCTCCCCACTGGGGCAGCTTTGGGGTTGGGGCCGCAGCAGCTCTGGGGCTGGAGCAGGGGAAGAGGCGCCTCTCCCCTCCTGTGCAGCCCTTGATAGCCTGCTGCATAGCTGCACAGCTTAGAGGAAACTTAGGTCCTATTGTAGTGCATAGGCGCGTCAGTCATGCATCAGGATCCCATTGTATTAGGTACTGTTCAAACACAGAACAAAAAGACAGTCTCTGGCCTAATATTTATTTGCTGCCCAAGGTTTGAGGGGGAAAAACACATATCCAGTGCTATCACATCCAGTACATGGTATGTCCAACCGGAAATACAGTAAAACCTGCCAAGTGCAAACACTCCTAGGAGTTAGCAAAAGTGGTCGTTTGTAAGAGGTGGTCTCTCTTCAAAGGTCTGCACAGCAAAGGGTGGTAATGTTCTGTGGCCTCTGCAAGTAGTCACTTGTGACTGGTGGTCTCTCTTCAGAGGTGGTCTCTATGGCAGATTTTACTGTACTCCACACTCCAGTTAGAATGTCAAAATTTCAAACCAACAAACAAAAAAATCCCAACTTCATTGCAATCCACTGCAGCACAATCCAGAGACTGCAATGGAATCCAGTCGCTAGGCACTTAAAATGATGCGTGGACACAGCCGTACATGACAACATTTGCTTACATGGGAGCATTGTCTAGTGGTTAGAAGATGGGACTGAGACTCAGGAGTTCTGGATTCTAGTCTTGGCTCTGCAATGGACTTGCTGTGTCTCATTAGATAAATCCCTGTGCTGTAATGTCCCAATCTGTAAAGTGGAAATAATTTTTATCTAATTCACAGAGGTGTGGTAAGGCTTAATTACTATTTCTAAAGTGCTTAGCGATCCCTAGATAAAAAGCACAGTATAAATGTAAAATGTAATTATAATTAATAATGAAGCCCCATTTTTCGTACAGTTTTATCAGTCTACTGAGCTGCCCATAATGTATTTGTACTTTTTGAGAAATCTCATTAGGAAAAGCTCATGGCCACAGAGGTCTATGATTCTAATTATGTATTTTCAAAGTATCTCTTGTCAGTACAAAACCTTTTTCCAGATCCATTAACACATTTAAAGCATCTTTTACTTAATTCTATAAAGTAATCTCAGAAACTGGCTGGCTTTACTGGGAACTGTAAGATTGAAAGGTCTTGTGCTTCTTGGTCAAGTGATTTCACTTTCAGATACCACATGACTCAGTCACCTTCAATCTTTTCTGAAAGGAGAATCTGTAGGGAGCTATGAACATTAAAACAAATTAAATGCTTCTCTGTAAAAATAGATGAGCAGCGGCTGTATCCTTGCATATATTTTAATCAGGAAATAAAGTAAAGAAAAACTTTCATATGGAATCATGACAGCAGGAGGTGAAAGGGCAGGTTTGTGGTACTGCTCTCTTACATTCTGTTATCTCTCAGGGTTTGTCTACACAGCCCTGCAGTCTGGACCATGAGGGTGTGAAGTGTAGTGCACCCTAAGGGCTAGTCTACACTAGAAACACAGCTGCACCATTGCAGTGCATCTGGTGAAGACGCTCTAAGCCAATGGGAGAGAGCCTCTTCCCTCAGCATAATAAATCTACCTGCATGAGAAGCAGTATCTCTGTCGGGGGAAAAGCTTATCCTGTCAATGGACTGCTGTCCACATCGGTGCTTGGGTCAGTGTAACTTAGGGCATTGCTACACTGGAAACTTCAAAGCTCTGTCATGGGAACTCTCCGGTGGAAGCACTTTGAAGAGCGAGTGTGGTTGCATGCGAGGTAATTCACCTCCACAAGCCTGTTTACACTAGTGCTTTAAAGCACTCAGACTTGCTGCACTCAGGGGGGTGATTTTTCACCCCCCGGAGCTAGCAAGTTGGAGTGCTATAAAATGTAAATGTAGCCAAGCCCTTACATTGCTTGCAGGGGTGGGAGTGGGGGGTGAATGACTTATGCACACACCTGAACAATGTAAATTATGCCAAAGTAAGTGGTAGTGTAGACCTGGCCTAAGTGTCCTGTGTAGATACTGTTGGCAAAACTTAAAAGTTACCTAGTGCACATTAACATGGTCCTGTTTGAAACAGGACTACATCAATGTGAACTAAGTGTCTTTTAGTTGACGCTTGCCGAGTCTACATGGGCCACTTAGCCCTAGTCTACACTGAGGGGAGGGATCGATCTAAGTTACGCAACTTCAGCTACATGAATAACACAGCTGAAGTTGATGTACTTAAATCGACTTACTGTGGTGTCTGCACCGCAGTGAGTCTACTGCTGCCGCTCCCCCGTTGACTCTGCTTGCGCCTCTCATGGCGCTCAAGTACAGGAGTTGACGGGAGAGAGCTCAGGGGTCAATTTATCATGTCTAGACTAGATGCAATAAATCGATCCCCGCTGGACTGATTGCTGCCAGCCCATCCGGCGGGTAGTGTAGACATGCCCTTGGAGCACAGCACATTAGAGCACTTTACAGTTCACGCCCCCGGAGTCCAGACAGCATGCCATGGAGTTAAATTCCAACTTTACTATACACTAAGATTAACATTCACATGTGCTTAAAAAAAACCAAACAATTTCCTTATCTGTGTTACTAACAACATCTTACATTGTTAACAGAGTAGACAATTTCATTTTGGTTTCAAGTCAGCTTCGTTTTCACTTTATGGTTCTCTAGCATGATATTGCAATATCAAACTCATCATGGAAACTTCACTTTTTTATAAAAATGTGGATGAAAAAATCAGGGGGAATCCTCTCTTTTACAATCTCATGTAGTCAGCATCTTAGTTTTATATCTCCATTTAAAGGTGACATCTTTGCAATACAGTGCCTCCTGAAAGCATATGGAGAATTGCCACCTAATGAATATCCAACACTACTCTTTCAATACCCTATGTTTTCTCTGCAGGCCTCCCATCCAAGAACTGACCTCTGAGCCTGTTTTGTGTGTGAAAGATGACAAGGGCACAGCCTGGAATTCTATGGCTGCTTGCAACCCATGCTTTCACAGAATCTGAAGCCAAGTCTTTCTTCTGCTATAACATACTTTGCCAGACTCTGCATCATTTACACAGGGTACAGTACTTAATCTGGAATCCCAAATTAGCCATACAGAAGCTCCTAACAGAAATCAAAGTGAACACGGTCACTGCAACTGGAAACACATTGACCTTTTGGATACATGTGACTAATGCGCAAAGGACATGAGGCTTGGAAATCCTAAACTTGATACAAATGTATCAGCTATGATCAAGAATGTTTCTATTTAGTTCATTGCTCCTTTTTCTTTGTTAAGTTTAGGAACTAGAATGGAATATGCTTCTGGTATTCTCTGTTACAGTGACACTCTGTTTATAGTGTAGAATGAGAGTTCTGAATTGTTTGAATGCAGTGGAGTCTTGTTTAATTTCTTTTAAATCCTATCTACGGCATAGGCTGAAGCTCAATCCCAAATATTTAGATTGTGAGCGCTTCAGGGAAGAGAACACCTGTTTGTTATGTGTGTGCACAGTGCCTAGCAAAACTGGCGCTCACCTATGCCTGGGGCTGCTAGGTAAAAAATAATAATTAATACATGAAAGGGTTTTTTTAACTAGGATATGATAAATTGAGCAATTAGTGCCACTTAGTAACATCTATATTATCATTTACAGTCTCTGATCCTAGCAAGCTGTTATTCCATTTACTAAAGTTCAGTAGTAAATTGATCATATTAAATACATAAAATATTCAGAAAGCAAAGTTGTTTTTAAACATCAGTACAGTATCTGATGACTGTTTCAGTATTTATACACAGAGGAACAGCCATTGGGCCAGAGAGACAATGACTCTACAGTCCAGTCGTTAGGGCAACCAGCTAGTTCCCCAGCTTCAATCACTCTTTCATTATTTATTCACAGTGGAACAGCTTCAACAGGCGAGATTGAGGGAGCCCCACAATGTAGGAGTGGCAGAATCTCCCTAAAAGTGAGGGGCTACCAGCACCCTGCCCCCTGCACCACCCCTACCCCCTGAGGTCCTGCCCCTTCTCCCCAGCCCCTGCCTTGTGCTGCCCATTCCCCCTGAGGTCCTGCCCTCTCACCAGGGCCGGCTCTAGCCATTTCACCGCCCCAAGCATGGCGGCACGCCACAGGGAGCGCTCTGCCACTCGCTGGTCCCGCGGCTCCAGTGGGCCTCCCGCAGGCGTGCCTGCAGATGCTCCACCGGAGCCGTGGGACCAGCAGACCCTCCGCAGGGACACCTGCGGGAGGTCCACCGGAGCCACGGGACCAGCGGACCCTCCGCAGGCACGCCTGCGGGAGGTCCACCGGAGCCACCTGCCACCCTCCTGGCAAACGGCAGAGCGCCCCCCGTGGCATGCCGCCCCAAGCACGAGCTGGGTGCGCTGGGGCCTGGAGCCAGCCCTGCCACTCACCACCTCTTTTCCCCAAGACTCTGCCTCCCACTTGCTCCTCTCCACCTCCCTCCTCCTGTCACTCACCCTTACGGCTGGTAAAGAGTGATGGGGCTATGGTCCCGCCACTGCAACCACAGCTCAGTAGTGAGAGCACCTTCCTGAGAAGTGGAGAGCCCTGTTCAAAACCTCTTCTTTTCTTCTGCCTGAAGGGGGAATTGAACGCAGATCTCCCACACCCCTTATGAGTGCTTTAGCGACAAAGATGTTACAAAGCAGGTGACAGCAGAATCTCCTCCATTTTGTGGGGAGTGCCTACCTCATTCTCACAAGAAACAACTTAGGCACCTAAGCCACCTGACTGTAGGGAGTGGGATTCCATTTGTGGGTTGCTAAGCAGAGATAGGCACCCATCTCTGAGAAGAGGGAGAAGAGGGAGGACAGCTTAGCACATTCCCCGGTTGTCTGCAGTTCCCACTGGGTATCTTAGCCAGCGCCTCACCTAGCATGCTGGTTTTTGCAGATTGTGTTCTGAGGTGCCTCTCTTTCCCCATTCGTTGTATAGGAGCCTAAGTGCCTGATTCAGGCTTTGTGGACTGCAGTGGTGTTCCTGTGATTTTCTAGACCATCCCTGACAGGTGTTTATATAACCTGTGTAGTAAGAGGAGGCCCTGAGATATAAACCTTGGTATCAAGGCCTGGTATGAGGCCTAAGGCCTGAACTAAAGTAATGGTCAAGACTTTGCTAACATAAAGCAAAGTTAAGCTGTGAGCCAGAGGCAGGCAATGCTCACAGAAGCTGGCAAGGAAAGGGCTGATGCTGCAAAAAGAGACATACCTAAAAGGTACTGGACACCAGATATCAGAACATTCGCATACTTGTACACACCACACAGATAACAAGGAACAGGCTGACCCAGAGGAATTATTTAAGTTTAGTACTAATGTAGGCACGAGGACGAATGGGTACAAACTGGATATTAGGAAGTTTAGACTTGAAATTAGACGAAGGTTTCTAACCATTAGGGGAGTGAAGTTTTGGAACAGCCTTCCGAGGGAAGTAGTGGGGGCAAAAGACTTATCTGGCTTTAAGATTAAGCTGGATAAGTATATGGAGGGGATGTTATGATGGGATAGTTTAATTTGGGCAATTGATCTTGGATTATCGGCAGATAAGTCTGCCCAGTGGTTTATGATGGGATGTTAGATCAGGTGGGATCTGAGTTACTACAGAGAATTCTTTCTTGGGTGTCTTGCTGGTGAGTTTTGCCCACATGCTCAGTGTTTAACTGATCGCCATATTTGGGGTCGGGAAGGAATTTTCCTCCAGGGCGGATTGGCAGAGGCCCTGGAGGTTTTTCGCCTTCCTCTGCAGCGTGGGGCATGGGTCGCTTGCTGGTGGATTCCCTGCAGCTTGAGGTCTTCAAATCTCAATTTTGAGGATTTCAATAACTCAGTCATGGGTTCGGGGTTGTTATAAATGTGTATGGGTAGGGTTTTGTGGCCTGCCTTGTGCAGGAGGTCAGACTAGATGATCATATTGGTCCCTTCTGACCTATGAGTCTATGAGTCTATGAGTCTATAATGACAGGGCCAAAAGGGTACTATGATGGATAGAGTTGTTTTGTTCGAACCAACATGTACAAGGTGAGAGGCGGCACCTTACTACGCAGAGTGGTTGCACCTCATGTGTCAGGAGTGATGTGTAACTTGTTTGTATTTCTGTATGAGAATGCATCCCTGAGTGGATGTCTTTGTCCAGCCTAGGGGGCAGTGGAAAGTCCCACCACTGACTGAGCTAAGTCCATTGCCAGAAAGCACATAAGTACTGGCTAGCTGCACCTTAGCAGCACCTTGGACTTCATTTGCCAGGGAGCTGGAGACTGTGTTTCTCTTCAACAATAAACCTGGCTGATGTGCCTTCATACCTTACTAGAGTCTGTGGTCATTGGGGGTTCTCTCGGGATCTGCTGTGTCAGCTATCTGCGCAGAGTTGGGGCAGCACACAGAGGGAACACATGCACGCAGCCAATTGATATCAGCATTGAACAGAGCAGAGCACCACACCGGTAGCATCTGACAACAACCTGCTCTTAAAAATCTCCAATGATGGATATTCCATAACCTCCCTAGGCAATTTATTCCAGTGCTTAACCATCCTGACAGGAAGTTTTTCCTAATGTCCAACCTAAATCATCCTTGCTGCAATTTAATTCCATTGTTTCTTGTACTATCCTCAGAGCTTTAGGAGAACAAATTTTCTCCCTTTTCCTTGTAACAACCTTTTATGTATTTGAAACCTGTTATCATGTCCTCTCTCTGTCTTTTCTTCTCCAGACTAAACAAACTCAGTTTTTTCAAGCTTCCCTCATAGGTCATGTTTTCTAGACCTTTAATCATTTTTGTTGCTCTTCTCTGGACTTTCTCCAACTTGTCCATATCTTTATAGAAATGTGGTGCCTAGATCTGAACACAGTACTTGGAGCGGAAGAATTACTTCTCATGTCTTGCTTACAACACTCCTGCTAATACATCCCAGAATTATATTTGTTTTTTTTTGCAATAGTTTTACACTGTTCACTCATATTTAGCTTGTAATTGACTACGACTCCCAGATCTCTTTCTGAAATACTCCATCCTAGGCAGTAATTTCCCATTTTGTATGTGTGCAACTGATTGTTCCTTCCTAAGTGGAATAGTTTACTTTGTCATTATTGAATTTCATCCTATTTACTTCAGACCATTTCTCCAGATCATTTTAAATTTTAATTTTATCCTCCAAAGCACTTGCAACCCCTCCCAGCTTGATATCATCCACAAATTTTATAAGTGTACTCTCTCTGTGCCATTATCTAAATCGTTGATGAAGATATTGAACAGAACCTGACCCAGAATCAATCCCTGTGGGGCCCCAATCAACATGCCCTTCCAGCTTCACTGTGAACCACTGATAGCTACTCTCTGGGAACAGTTTTCCACCAAGTATGCACCCACCTTATAGTAGGTCCATCTAGGTCAGGGATGGGCAAACTTTTTGGCCCAAGGGCCACATTGGAGTTGCAAAACTGTATGGACAGGAGGGTAGGGAAGACTGTGCCTCCCCAAACAGCCTGGCCACAACCCCCTATCCGACACCTCCCACTTCCCACCCCATGACTGCCCCCCTCAGAACCTCTGACTCATCCAACCCCCCCTGCTCCTTGTCCCCTGACTGCCCCCTACTGGGATCCCCTGCTCTTAACTGCCTCCTCGGACCGCACCCCCTATCGAACCATGCTGCTCTGTCCCCTGACTGCCCCCACCCCCTATCCATACCCCAACTCGTGACAGGCCAACCGCTTATCCAACCCTCCCCCATTCCTTGTCCCCTGACCGCCCCTCGCAAACCTCTGCCTCATCCAACCTTCCCCTGCTCCCCATCCCCCAGGACTCCCTGCCCTTTATCTAACCTCCCTGGCCCTGGCCCCCTTACCATGCCGCTCAGAGCAGCATGTCTGGCTGCCTCACTGCCTGGCCAGAGCCAGAAATGCTGCCACATTGCCTTGCAGGAGCACGCAGCCCCGTCACCCAGAGCGCTGCCCGCACAGCAGCGAGGAAGGGGGGACAGCAGGGGAGGGGCCGAGGGCTAACAACAGAAAATGGCAGAAGTGCTAAATGACATTTTTGTTTCAGTTTTCACCAAAAAGTTTAGTAGCAATTGGATGTCTAACATAGTGAATGATAGTGAAAATGAGATAGGATCAGAGGCTAAAATGGGGGTGGGGACAAATTACTTAGATAAGTTAGATGTCTTCAAGTCACCAGGGTCTGATGGAGCTGACTGAGGAGATATCTGAGCCATTAGGGATTATCTTTGAAAAAGGAAGGCCTCTGCATGCTAAGCTCTTATTTTGATGCCTAAACGGGAGCTGAGCTCTTCAGAAAATTTGGTACTGAAGTTAAAGAAAACACTATGAAACAGACTTTTATTCAGTGTGAGGTGGGAGGGTCATGAGCCCAAGTGCCTGCACTGCAATTAAATCCCACAGCCCAAGTCCCGCAAGCCTGAGTCAGCTGACCTGGGCGTCTAACTGTAATGCAGAGATACCCTGAGTGATTGAGTTAGTATATTATTTCTATCTCAGAAGGAATGAGTTGGATTGAAAACCCTTTCTATCCTTGCCTTTCCTTGTCTGTTCATGACATTCACTTGTAATGATATGCTGAAACTAGAGCACAAATGCTTTGGGGAGGGACCATGTCTTTCCTTGTTTCAGTGAGATGCCTAGCACATTCTGGGGCACTCAGAATGTAATAAGTAATCAAAATGGAAAGATATGTCTAGAGTGCACAAGGTAGCACACATGCCATGACAAAGGGGTGGATAGGCATGATGGGGTCTGATTTTCTCTCTGATACATTATTAAGTATTATTATTATTTACTTTGTATCTCACTTTGGGAGCCTCAAGGTCCTAGTCAGGCCCATTATGCTGGGCAACATGCAAGCACAGAATAGAGACAATTCCTGCTGTGTAGGATTTACAGCAGGGGTGGGCAAACTATGGCCCGCAGGCCGTGTCTGTTAGAGCTTCTAATCCAGCCCTGGAGCTCCACTGCCCCGCTCCAGCACTCCAGCCAGGTAGTGGGATCTGGGGCTTGCCCCGCTCTGGCATTCCCACTGGGGAGCAGGGTCGGGGTCTTGCAAGCCCCTGCACCCCAATCCCACTCCCTGGCAGGAGCACCAGGCAAGTGGAGGGAGTGAGGCAAGCCTCTGACCCCACTCCCTGGCTGCAGAGGCGGCTCTAAGTATTTTGCCATCCCACACACGGCAGGCAGGCTGCCTTTGGCGGCTTGCCTGCGGGAGGTCCCCAGTCCCACAGATTCGGTGGCATGCCTGTGGGAGGTCTGCCAAAGCTGTGGGACCAGTGGACCCTCCGCAGGTATGCCGCCAAAGGCAACCTCCCTGCCACCCTCGCGGCGACTGGCAAAGCGCTCCCCCGTGGCTTGCCGCCCCAGGCACGCACTTGGCGTGCTGGTGCCTGGAGCCGCCCCTGCCTGGCTGGAGCGCCGGGTGGTGGAGTGGGGAAAGTGATGGGGTGGACCTGGATGATAAGTGGGTGGGCCATAGCCCACCTGTGGTTACGCTCCTGGTACAACGTGTCTTTTCTGATTTAAAAACACACGTTGCCATCACAGCTCTGTTGAAAATGAGGCCCTGCGTCCATAGGTGCCGACGTCCCTTCTTTCCCGTGGGTGCTCGACACCCACCCACCCCCACTCCACTCCTTCCATGAGACCCCACCCCTGCCCCACCTCTTCTCACTACTTCCCCATCCCCATTCCAATCCCTTCTCCAAATTCCCCGCCCTAACTCCACCCCATCCCTGCCAATACTCCAACTCCTTCCCCAAATCCCCGCCCCCCCAAGACTCTGCCTCCCACTTGCNCCCTCCCCCTTCCCCGCCTCCTCCTCTGAG